>NC_091643.1:41777890-42095469 GCF_027580195.1 Bos mutus | reverse complement strand
GACTGAAGTGACTTAGCAGCAGCAACAGTCCTATTCTGGGCTTCCCAGGTGGCTTAGCAGTAAAGAATCCACCTGCAATGCAGGAGACCTGGGTTCGATCCCTGGGTTGGGAAGATCCCCTGGAGGAGGAAATGGCAACCCACTCCAGTATTCTTGCCTGGAGAATCCCCATGGACAGAGAAGCCTGGCGGGCTACAGTCCCTAGGGTCGCAAAAGAGTCAGATGTGACTTTGAGACTAAACAAGTCCTATTCTAAGCAATTAGTGTTTGTTAGCAAATTATTTTAGCACTTGGGGGAACTGGCTTGGAGGCTGATAAGGACTCCATCATAGAATCCTCCAGAACTATTCTTCTGATGGTCTCAGTCATCTCTTTAAAAGATGGCATCTGGACTTTAAAATGATTAGTAAATCTTGCCTTGGGTCCAACCTGTTATCCAGGATAGTGTAACTACTCTGTCATAAGGGGAATGGTGGGTTCACCCCTCCCGATTAGCTTCTCACAGCAGATCACAGGACTGCGTCACTGAAAGCAATCGTCATGAAGGTTCACTTACTACAGGACACATGCAGGCAAGTTAGAGATCACTGAAACCAGGGGTGACCACAACTTGGGTTTCTTATGGTGAGTTAGTGAGAACATCCACATCTTATATTTTCTGGTATTGCAATATGTTCAGCATATGCCAGAAAACGTTACCTGAAGCTGTAAGGCCACACACAAGACCCTGCATAAAATGCGCTAGATTTAACCTTGGGGGACTGTGAGGCTGTCCTTGCAGAGTGAACCAAGGCTGTCAGGAAGGAGCCAGTGTGGCATCAGGGCAATCAAATGAGGACAGTTTACACTTCAGGAGAAAGGAGAAGTGGCGGAAGAAAAGACTTTTATTCTCAATAAATGGGAACAGTAACTTGAAAGTAGTGTGTATATTCAGCTCTGCCTTTCAAAGCCATCTGATCAGAGAACCTGAAGTCACTCAATTACTTAAGATGGTTGAAATATTTTATTTCAAGCTTCTTCAATTTCCATTTTCAGGTATTTCTCTGATATTCATGTTAATGTACTTTGAAGGCATCTTCTCCTGTTTTTGTCTCTGGAATTTAATGTTATTCACCTATTCTATCTAGTCACCAAGTGGGGTCTTCTTATGTGAATCAGTGGAAAATCACCCTGTTTGAGATTTGCTGTGTCAATTCAGCAGACAGAAAGAAATATGTATGCTTTCAAATAGAAATTCATATACCAATTAATCCTGTGTGAATAAGATACAGTTGTCTCAGTTCTAACAGTTAAAATAATAAGCAGAAATCCTCTTTGAATGGACTATATTTGGGCAAATGTAACATGAGTCAGATATGCTACATAAACACATATATATTTAAGTATCAATTACATTTTAAAATAGAGAAAACCATAGTAAAATAAAAATGGAATACCTCATATCCTCTTGAGCTATTCTGTATTCCAAACTGTGGAGTACCAGGGTCTGGACAGGTGTTATGAGTAGGATCTGAAATTCACACACACACAAAAAATCAGAACCAGATATGGTTATTACAGGAATTCTAATATTTTTACTAAAAGGCCTTGCAAAATTCAGAAAATTGTGTTTTGACAAGTGGGCAAGATGTTTTGCAAGAAAATTAAAAATTAAATTGCTATTTTCATCTTTTTTCTGACTTCTTTAGATGTTAATCATTAGTGTTTTATCAGACTCTAAATTGCCCTGAATATTATTTCCTATGTCAGAAGAAACACATTCTTTTCCATTCTCTAGTTTAAGTTTTCTCTGCTGACATACTGTATTGGTTAGCTAATGATATATATAGTCTTCAATAATTACATATTATCTTTTATTTTTTTGTTGATTTAATTAGACACCATCTAATTTGGTCATCTATTATATTACTCTAAACATAAACTAATTCTAAGATTTCAAAATGTGGAATATATTTAATGCTTCAAAATAAAAGCATATGGCAGACCAACAGTGATATTTGTCTAAAACACTGTAGCACTTCAGCAATCAGCGAGTGGCTTCAGTATGTCAGCTCTCCAGCCGCTGATGGGAAAACAAAATAGATAACTTCAAAAAAGTGTTTTCAAGAGAAACTAACCTATAGGGGGGAAGAAAAAAATTTTTTTTTTTAGTTTTTCAGAAACAGCCAAAATAAAGCAATAGTTTTATCCCAATGGCAGTAAACTTTAATTATAAAAAGCAGTGTTTCAAAGAAATTATTGTTGACACTGTATTTTTAAGTAGATATTTACTTTCTTAGAAAACAACCAGGGATAGAAGTCATTCCCTGCTTGCCGCGCGTGTGCAGAAGGCCCTCTCTCGCTTGGGGAAGCAGGGTGCGCAGAGCGGCCGGCCCTCACTCATTCAGTCTGCAGGGTGAGGTGGAGGGAGGTTGGGAGGGAGGCACAGAGGGTTCTGGTTCCTGTGTCACTGACGCAGTGACTGTTGACCAGTATAAGTTCCACCTGAACCCTGCCTAAGAGACAGAGATTTAGTCTAAAAATGAAGGGTTTAGGTCATGTAGAGAATCTCTTTTAACTTGTAAGTTTCACTGCATGTTGGAAGGTCAACAGAGCTCGCGTGACCCTGTAGCCCTTTCAGCCGTGGCTGACAGAGCAGGTGGTTTGCTGGGGAGCAAGGGTGGGCTGGGGGAGAGGGTGTCAGGCTCTGAAGTGGGGGGCCCTTCTGGTGCCATGGCAACAGTGAGATCTTCATCAAACTGGTCTTTCCCCTGAAGACCGTGGTTGTCAGCTGACATAGGCAGAGAGGGGGCTGGCAGGGTAAGAGAGTCTAGGAGCTGTTTTTAAATGACTTGTCACATCAACTCCAGGCTCCGCGGCAGGATTTAAAAGAGGCTGCCATCAGCGTGGCTGGTCAGTGCCTGCACAGAGCATCTCCCAGGAGAGCATCACCTGTGTGCCCACAAACGCACCAGCTTTAGAATGAAACGCCCTCTCCCCACCCCCAGGGCTGTCTTGCCATCATTACCGATGCAGGTGGGCTGGACGCCACTCCAGGTGCCGTCTGCCTGACAGACTCTCCGGGACGACCCCACCAGGAGGAAGGGGGACTTGCACTGGAAGAAGACTTCAGATCTGTAGGTGAAGATCTTGCCGCTGAGGCGCCCCTCGGCAGGGGTGCCGGGGTCCCCGCAGAACACAGCTAGAGAAGACAACCAGGAGGTCAGTGCACAGTCTGTGCCCCTGGGTCAGGTTAGTCTATTCAGCTTCTCTAACTGCTTCCCATTAAATCCTCCCATTAAGCCCCGGAAGGCTCAGTGGGTAAAGAATCAGCCTGCAGTGCAGGAGACGCAGGTTTGATCCCTGGGTAGGGAATATCCCCTGGAGAAGGAAATGGCAACCCACTCCAGTCTTCTTGCCTAGAGAAGCCCATGGACAGAGGATCCTAGAGGGCTATAGTCCAATGGGTCACAAAGCACATACACGCATTAAATCCTTAGGAATCAACGATGAAGAAAAGCACAGAATCTGCCCATGGGCAGTGGGTCTCAAATAGTCTTTAACCTATTGCACCCTGGCTACAAGTCTGGCAGGCTCTCTTCCTCAGACTGCAGCCTGAGGTTTGTGTGCCGTGGTCTGTGCTCCCAAGGACTTACGCAGGCACTGGGGGACCTCGCCTTTCCAGACCCCTCGGCCTTCGCAGGAGAGGATGGCGGGCTGGGAGAGCTGGAAGCCGTGGGCGCAGCTGTAGCTGATGCTGGCACCCCAGCGGAAGTCCGTTCCTTCCACCTTCCCGTCCTGGACTGGAGGAGGCTGGCCACACATGACAGCTGTCAGAGAACAAACAGGATTCAACATTCTAGAGTTTCCACCACAACACAGTGCTCCAAGGCCTCACATTTTAATTTCACCCACGTTGCAAAAGACATCTACAAGGGGCTGAATTTTTTAATAGACAAATTGCTGAAGAAGATAGCAAATCAAAATAATAAAACTTTTCTCTAACATTTCCCCATTAATTTAGATCAAGTCCATAAAAGCAAAGTCAAAACATATCCCACCATAAACGAAGGTGGAGTAGACAAGACAGTCTCAGTCTATAGGACAAAGGAAAGACTGTTGTTCCACTGACGTCTTCGTACAATGGTCACCAGAGGCATATTCAGTCAGAAGCATGGTCCTATGACATGAGTGCGAGCATTTGAATTTATATAAACAGATGGTAAGAATTTCTTTATCTGAATTTTTTCCTTTATACAAAAGAAAGAAGTGAAAGTCATGAAAGTGAAAATGAAGTCACTCAGTTGTGTCCGACTCTTTGCGACCCTGTGGACTGTAGCCTACCAGGCTCCTCCGTCCATGGGATTTTCCAGGCAAGAGTACTGGAGTGGGTTGCCATTTCCTTCTCCAGAGTCTGTATATAAAGATAGCATATAGTTTCCAAAAGACATACATAGGCTGCTGATGCACTTGCTGAAGAATTGAGCACTAACACTTGTGTGGTTAGAGAAGACCCTGTAAGAAACCGCTTTGCCAGGGTTCTGTCACATCCAGGGGCTTCCCAGGAGTGACTTGCCCACTGGTGCTGGTGTCTGCCTGGCCCGCTCCAGCCATTATTCTGCGACGCCTGGTCTAAGAGCTCCCTGAAAACCCAAGAGCTCCGAGACTTCACGCTGGAGAAGGTTTGCCGCTGACAGTCTGGGCACGGAAGGCGGCGGGAGAGGAGACTCAGCCCTATTTCCTCACCTGCACTTTCTCACGGGTGCTCACACCTTCTCACATGAGAAAGACACACAGACACAACCACACGTGCACACCTGGAAGCTGGAAACGGGCCCTCCTCTTGCCATTCTCTTTCTCTCCATCTATCCACTCATTCAACAAAGATTCCTGCAGAACCCCCAAGTGAAGACTGGGGGAACAGTCTATAGACAGGTCGAGGTCAGGTGACAAGGCCCCCAGGTGGGAACGGTGATGAGTGACGTGGCTCCAGGGAGGAGTGGACAGGGTGGCCAGCAGGAGAAGAGGAGGTCTCCTCCGTGAGGGCCCGGATGGCTGTGGAAGGATTGTTAATCCACAGACACCAAACAGAGGGACAAGATCTACACAGATGGATCTGAAGTCCAGAGATCAGACGTTCTAGGAATAAGCGCCATGGACACACTCACTGGACTAGAATGCTCCCAGCAGGACAGCGTGAGCTGCATTAAACACCCTCTTAGCACCTGCCCCAGAGCTGCATGGTGTTAATAACTGCAGCTGGAAAGAAGGACACGAGACAGGGCTCCTCACCCTCTGATGGGAGGAAACCAGGATGCGCCAGAACCGCCCCGGCCAGAAGAGGGTAAATGGCTCTCAGGGTGGGGGCTCCTCTGACCTCACAAGACTCGACAGGACGCACCTTCCTCTGAGGTTTCCTGCTGCTCCAGCTCCAGCTCTCCCCTCTCCCTCGTCTAATGACGATAAGACACCCCTTTCTCCTGTGTGGTCACTGCTGGCCTCCACGCCCTCTCCTGCCCCTGCCCCTCCTGCCCATCCGAGAAGGCCCACAGCTCCCTTTGGAGCTGGTGGAGATGCTCACCCTGCAGATCTGCCCTGCATCAGTGGTCCACCAGCCTCCCTGCTCCCCCAGCCACGTGGATGCTTTCTACCTGCTCGCTCTCTCCCTGGAAAGTCCACCAGCCAAGTCATGAACCTCCCTGTACCCCTTCCTCGTTGTGGGGCTTTGTTAGTCTCAGCACCCGAGGCCCACCAGGCATCAGGACACTGGCGGTCTCTGCCACTGTTCTGCCCTATCTGATGATCGGCTCTGACCGCCTCTCCAACCCCGTGATGACGGCCACAGACTCAACACAGCCACGCACACCGAGACAGCAGAGCTGGGTTCACAGCACAGACTCCAGAGTCGGCCCTGAAGCCCGAGGTTCCAAGACCTAACCTGCGACCCTGAGAATTTACTGCAGCTCTCTGTGAGTCAGTCTCGAGGTTGTAAAACCAAGATTAAGGTAGTAAGAAAAGGAAGTGATTTAATATTTGCGAATGAGTTTACAGGAATGCTGAGCACTTAGAAGGTTTACATGGATGCTTGCAAACTGATGTAAAATGTTAACTCCATAAAGACTCTCCACATGTGAGTGACGCACAAGAGAAGCCCCAACACTCGCCTTTGCAGGTCGGTTTGCTGTGATTCCAGGTACTGTCCTTGGTGCAGTGGATGGTGGGGGACGTGGCGGGCTCCATGGTGTAGCCGGGGTTGCACTGGTAGCTGACCGTCTTGTTGAAGGTGAAATCCGTCCCGAACTGGATGCCGTTAGCCAGGGTCCCTGGGTCTCCACAGCTGATGACTAATCAGCAGAGAACAGACAGACAGAGAGACACAGTATCATCACGGGATGACTTATTCCTGGTTTCTGTTTAAGTGACTCTCCTTAAGCTGCTCTTCAGAGTGATGATGCCGTGGCTGAGCACAGAGATACCAGCCTATCTGGGGGACAGTTTCACTGGCCGGCACTCAGGAGGCTGCATGTTTGGAACCGCTTGTTTCTACTCCACTGATAGTTGTCTGTGTGGATGACAGCTGTCATCCGCGTTCTGTCCTTAACTACATGTCGTGAGGGGTCACCCCACAAGGTCAAGGACAGAGACACAGGCTGAGATCAGAGAACAGGCTCCTGCACCATTTCCCTTCAGACTAACTGGTCTACAGAGAGAAGGAACCTTGGCTTTTCTGAACTCAGTTTTGTAATATCCAACCCAACCAGCCAGGCAAAGCACTTTTAAGCATATAAATAAGAAAGTGAAGAAAAATCTGAAAGTGCTTAGAAAGTGGTCATATTATCAAACATACGTATGATATAATCCTTTTTTCCCTAGGGATTAAACAATACAGCCCTCTGTAAACTCAACTCCTTTTTCTCAGTCAAGTACGAGTCGCTGTGGGGACCTGGATTTGGCCAGGACGGCGCCACTCACGCGTGCAGTCGGGGGCCGTGCCGGTCCAGGTCCCGTTGGCGGTGCAGTGGCGAGTGGTCAGCCCCGAGGTCCTGTAGCCGTCCCAGCAGGCGTAGACCACCGAGCTGGAGAACAGCACGCCATCGCTGCTGACGATCTTGCCGTGGGTGGGCGTCCCCGGGTTCCCACAGGACACAGCTGTGGGGAGACAGAACAGCAGGGGAGACCCGTTACCACGTGATAAACTCGAGAGGTCAAGGGCCATCTGCGTAACAGACTGCACATTTATTTAAAAAGTCATCGGAAGGACACTGTGGTCCTCCCCCCACCCCCACATCCTCTGCCTGCCTTTTGTCTGTAGAAAAACTGTAGCCAAACAATGAGTTTAATCAGAGAAGTGAGAAAATGCAGAACCAAAGAAAGCAGTCCAACGAGACAAAATAAAAATAGTTTAGTCATTAAGTCAAGGACCTTTAACAGTTCCTCCTCCAGGGCCATAGATAAAACTGTGAGCCAGGTCCTGTGAGCTCTTTTGTAGAAACGGAATCCCCCACCAGGTGGAGAAGTTAACTGCATGATGACCAGACTGGAGCCATGACACAGGCTGCCACAAGTCTAAGAACTGGCCTCAAGGAAATGGGAACAAACTGATCCTGGAACTGAAGACTGACTGTACTTCAACAACCAAACGACGCTGGTCAGACCACCGGTGACCGACCTGCAGATGACTGTCAGAGCTGTCTGTGCTGTTTCTGCATGTAGCTCCCTCCTCCTGTCTATAAAAGCTCTGTATTTGTGCTCAGTCGTGTCTGACTCTTTGCGACCCCATGGACGGTAGCCTGCCAGGCTCTCTCTGTCCAACGGACATTCCAGGCAAAAATACTATAGTGGATTGCCATTCCTTGCCCCAGGGGATCTTCTCCACCCAAGGACAGAACCTGAGTCTCTTTCATCTTCTGCATTGCAGGCGGGTTCTTTACCACTGAGCCATTGGGAAGCCTATAAAAGTTCTAGACCTCGACTGGCTTTGGAATGGCCGCACCTTAAGTCTCTCTAAATGACCACAATGCTGTGTATAGGCATGAAGAATCAGCTAAGATGGGCAGTGTGACAGGTCTACACTCTATGAGTATCTATCAGGTACGTTCCTTCCTCAGCAAACAAGGAAACTCAGCAGCTGCTGGGTGTGTATCAGTGTGATCTCAATCCATTACAGGATTTTGCCTTTTTTTCATTGAACCTATTTCCCATAAAGATGGTTATTTTTCCTTCTTAATCCTCCCACAATAATACACAACAGACAGACAAAGGATGTGAATTCTAATAAGAAGAATGTATCACGAGTTCCTTTTCTCAGAAAGATGAAAATATTTGCAAACATTCTGGCCTATTTAGATGTTCCACTTTCAAATCTAGCCTGTGAACAAAGACACACTCTCCTTTAAAATATGGAAGAAAACACATTGCAAAATAAAGTCCATTATAATAGAAGTTTATGGAATTGCCTATCATATTATGTTAAAAAAATTCACATACTCTCAGATCTTATTTGGACTAGATCTTGTTTGACAAATAAAGAGTATACTTGCTGGTGCTTTTACACTTGTACCTACGCTTCCCTGGTTGCTCAGATGGTAAAGAACCCACCTGCCATGTAGGAGATGCAGGTTTGATCCCTGGGTTGGGAAGATCCCCTGGAGAAGAGAATGCCTACCCACTCTAGTATTCTTGCCTGGAGAATTCCATGAACAGAGGAGCCTGGTGGGCTATGGTCCATAGAGTCACAAAGAGTCAGACACAACTGAGCAACTAACACTTTCACTTTCACTTATCTACATCGGATATAAACTAACCAGTTATAACCCTCTTCCCTGATGAGTCTGGGTTACAATTCCTTCTAACACAGATTGTTCAGTGGTTTATTGGTTGACATCTGAGATGAGGTATGTTTACCAATCATGAGGCAGACTATACCTAACACTCTCTAAAGCTCAGAGTGCTTCGATGGCTGTGACAGAAATTAAAATTTCACTGCAAAAATCCAAGCTGTTGGCCTATTTAAGACCATCACTCCATTGCACAAACTGATTCATTGCTTCCTATGCACAGTTATTGTTCATGAGTATGAATTGAAACAGCAAAGAATTATACTGATCCAACTTGTAACAAAAGATACCCATATCACTATGTTTTATTCCAGTCATATCTGCTATTAAAAACTATGTAGCAATTTTCAAAAGTGACCCGTGAGATACTAATCCTAAAATAAAGCAGGTGACTGTTGAAATATATTCAACTTAATATATAGACAAATATATTGTCAATAAAGGAATGTCCCTCATAATAATGATACCCTAATGTTTATAAAGTCCCCTCTAATATTGAATTTGATACTACCAAATTCATGTTTAACTTTTTTTTTTCCCCTGACAGGGACACTTTCACTGATGATCACACCTATGAATGTGGAGATCAGAAAACAGGGTCAACATACCTGTTTTTAAATCAAGGTCCTGATGTTGTGAGACATAAAGACTGACACTTAGGCAAAATAAGAAACTGAATTTAGGGTTGTTAGAGGGAAAATGAGATATTTTGAAAGTTACAAGTTAAAATTTCTTTATAAATACATCTTTTTGAAAGTACATTTATTTAATGTGCCTCCTTTTCAAAAAATGTCACTGTCTTTTACTCAGTTTGTAAGAAAATAGGACCATACTTATTCCAAATGCACATTATTGTTCACTGGTATCAATATTGTTCACTTGGCATGCTGTATTAGGATGATTGCTGTTAAACTGAGTTAAATATTTGTAGGTTTTAATCTCTGCTCACACAAGTTAAGTCAATGTGAGTGATCAGTTCAAGTTACCAACATGTAGTGTCTTCACTGTGAAATGGATAAAAAAGATAACTGCTCCCTGTTGTAAGAGTACATGCGTGCATGAGCGCTTAGTCATGTCCGACTCTGCAATCCCATGGACACAGGAGCCTGGTGTGCTACAGTCTTCAGCACTGGCAGGACACCAGGCTCCTGTGTCCATGGGATTCTCCAGGCAAGAATACAGGAGCGGGTTGCCATTTCCTCCTCCAGGGGATCTTCCCGATTCAGGGATTGAACCTGTGTCTCCTGCGTCTTCAGCACTGGCAGGCGGATTCTTAACCACTGAGCCACCTTAGAGGCCATACTAAGTGCAAAATGCTACCATCTTGTATAGAGGCAGTCATATTGGTATTTTTATTTTCATTATTATCACTTTAATCACATGTCCATTACCTCAATAAATGACAACTTTATCATAATCTCCTGGGAAAGAGAATTAGGGGTTACCCCAAAGATGTAGTTACATTTACACAACTTGGTAAGATATATCCATTTGGAAAGCTACGTCAGTGAGCCTGTGATTCAAAGACTAGATCGTAACAAAAGAAAACATGATTTAAAGTGATGAAAATGTATTAGAAAGTTAAGTTCTTTGATGCTTAAGAATTTTTCAGATGTTTTTATTTTGTAATTCATGAACCTTGTTTTAAAATTTATTGAAATGTCCATCAAGATCTAATGTTTTTTTAAAAAGATTCATAGAAGGTAAATCCATCAGGAGGGGGATGACCTTAGTCAAAGGATTGAGTACATAGGTCATGGATAACCTTAGTGGCAATGGAAAAGTTGCTGATAATTCCACTTTCTACAGAATATAATGTGTGCCCCAAAGATATGGACCTATGTCAGCAAGTAAGAAAAAACAGAAAGCAATACATTCTCCACAGCTTTAAGAGTTTTTAAGTGTGTATGTGGAAGCAGGAAGGGGGTTAGTTGTTTATTCTGAGACATCATTTGTGGTTTTCCTGAGTGTAACTGAACTATCACTCACCTGACTTCCAATGATTTCTGTACAGTACAATTTGGAAGTAGCCAATTTTGTGGACCACTGCATTTTTGATAAATATTGTTAGTATTGAAACATTTTAGTAACTTCTTTTTGTATACAGATTTTAAGCAAAAAGTTTAAAAGGATTTTATAGGACCCGTTTGAATTTCTGACTTTTGCTAAACTGTTCTTCAGTAGCTAAGTCGTGTCCTTGTGACCCGTGGACTACAGCACGCCAGGCTTCCCTGTCCTTCACTGTCTCCTGAAGTTTGCTCAAACTCATGTCCAGTGAGTCAGTGATGATACCATTTTGCTAAACTGAATGCTATTTAAAAAGCACTTTGCATAGTCTTCCCTGGTGGAAGCATAGGGCTTCCCTGGTGGCTCAGAGGGTAAAGCATCTGCCTGCAATGCAGGAGACCTGGGTTCGATCAGGAAGATCCCCTGGAGAAGGAAATGGCAACCCACTCCAGTACTCTTGCCTGGAAAACCCCATGGACAGAGAAGCCTGGGAGACTACAGTCCATGGGATCGCAAAGAGTCGGACACAACTGAGCAACTTCACTTTGCATAGTCTGGGATAAGTACATCATAAAGTAAAAATTAGTTAAGCTCTCCTATTTGAATAAGTGAATTCACTTATATTTTTTTGGGAAAGAACTCATAGTGTAGTACCCCAGCAACAGAGTGAGATTTCTATGGAAAACATGACTTACTCTCAACTGCTTTACTTTTTTCACTGTTTAAGTTTTCAAGAAACTAAGACAAGGGCCACCAATAGATGAACTAACGTGTGAATGGAATGACTTCCAGCAGCAGGGAGCCCCCGTCAGGACCTGCCCTGCTCACAGCACCTTCACCTGCCTTCTCAGCCCCACCAGCCATAACACCCTGAGCGCTACACTGAGACGGTCATCAGGAGAAGACTTCCTGATGATTCTCTTATGTTTGAGGGGAAAACAAGTTAATTGTAGAAACAGCATAACCTGTAAGATGTTGTAGAATGTCACTGGTCATTTCAGAGTGAGCTACCCGGTTTCAACCTGCAGCGCTGACTTTCAGGCTGGGACCCACTCACCCTCGCACACAGGCTGCAGTCCTGACCAGGACCCATTGAGCAGACACGTCCGCTCGGCTGAGCCCCGCAGCTGGTAGCCCATTTCACAGGAGAAGCGCAGGAGGCTCTTGGCCTTAAACTCCTCTCCAAGCCGAGACCCATGGGCTGGGGTCCCCGGATCACCGCAAAATCCAGGGTTATTTCCTGCAGAACACAAAACACATGGCAGTAGACGATGCTGCTTAAAACAGGGCTGTTATGTTTACAGAGAATGAAATTTTATGTAAATGTGTATCAAACACGGCCATAGTCATAACATTCTGGAAATCCTGTGAGAAAGATTTTCCTTATTACAGCACCAAAGTAGAAGACTCAATGCAATCCCTATCAAGCTACCAATGGTATTCTTCACAGAGCTAGAACAAATAATTTCACAATTTGTATGGAAATACAAAAAACCTCGAATAGCCAAAGCAATCTTGAGAAAGAAGAATGGAACTGGAGGAATCAACCTACCTGACTTCAGGCTCTACTGCAAAGCCACAGTCATCAAGACAGTATGGTACTGGCACAAAGACAGAAATATAGATCAATGGAACAAAATAGAAAGCCCAGAGATAAATCCACGCACATATGGACACCTTATCTTTGACAAAGGAGGCAAGAATATACAATGGATTAAAGACAATCTCTTCAACAAGTGGTGCTGGGAAAACTGGTCAACCACTTGTAACAGAATGAAACTAGAACACTTTCTAACACCATATACAAAAATAAACTCAAAATGGATTAAAGATCTAAACGTAAGACCAGAAACTATAAAACCCCTAGAGGAGAACATAGGCAAAACACTCTCTGACATACATCACAGCAGGATCCTCTATGACCCACCTCCCAGAATATTGGAAATAAAAGCAAAAATAAACAAATGGGACCTAATCAAACTTAAAAGCTTCTGCACAACAAAGGAAACTGTAAGCAAGGTGAAAAGGCAGCCTTCAGAATGGGAGAAAATAATATCAAATGAAGCAACTGACAAACAACTAATCTCAAAAATACACAAGCAACTCCTATGGCTCAATTCCAGAAAAATAAACGACACAATGAAAAAATGGGCCAAAGAACTAAATAGACATTTCTCCAAAGAAGACAAACAGATGGCTAACCAACACATGAAAAGATGCTCAACATCACTCATTATCAGAGAAATGCAAATCAAAACCACTATAAGGTACCATTTCATGCCAGTCAGAATGGCTGCGATCCAAAAGTCTACAAGCAATAAATGCTGGAGAGGGTGTGGAGAAAAGGGAACCCTCTTACACTGTTGGTGGGAATGCAAACTAGTACAGCCACTATGGAGAACAGTGTGGAGATTCCTTAAAAAACTGGAAATAGAACTGCCTTATGACCCAGCAATCCCACTGCTGGGCCTACACACCGAGGAAACCAGAATTGAAAGAGACACGTGTACCCCAATGTTCATCGCAGCACTGTTTATAATAGCCAGGACATGGAAGCAACCTAGATGTCCATCAGCAGATGAATGGATAAGAAAGCTGTGGTACATATACACAATGGAGTATTACTCAGCCATTAAAAAGCATACATTTGAATCAGTTCTAATGAGGTGGATGAAACTGGAGCCTATTATACAGAGTGAAGCCAGAAAGAAAAACACCAATACAGTATACTAATGCATATATATGGAATTTAGAAAGATGGTAACAATAACCCTGTATACAAGACAGCAAAAAAGACACTGATGTATAGAACAGTCTTTTGGACTCTTTGGGAGAGGGAGAGGGTGGGATGATTTGGGAGAATGGCATTGAAACACGTATAATACCATATATGAAACGAGTCGCCAGTCCAGGTTCGATGCACGACACTGGATGCTTGGGGCTGGTGCACTGGTATGACCCAGAGGGATGGTATGGGGAGGGAGGAGGGAGGAAGGAGGAGGGTTCACGATGGGGAACACATGTATACCTGTGGCGGATTCATTTTGATATATGGCAAAACCAATACAATATTGTAAAGTTAAAAGATAAAATAAAATTTTTAAAAAGTGAAAAAAAAAATTAGAAGACTCTAAGAAATTGTTTATATGTAACTAAAATCAAAATAGTTTATTAAAATATGGTAGTGACAATAATTGATATTCTTTGGAAGAAACAAAACACTGGGGACAGTGAGTGCAGGAATTGCTCACTGGAAATGCTGGTGAGGATGCCCACAAGGAGATGGGGGAAGGTGTGTTGGGAATAAAAAAATCAAATAAGAGGTCTGATCCACTGAGTTATTATGAAACATTCATGGAAGAATTAAGATGATTTCTTTTCCAAACAGGACCAATGTGATTGTTGATGGTGGAGATAGGAAAGATGTGGAAGGAAGAACTGAGAGGAAGCAGAAGGAGAGAAAAGGGAGGGCAAGCTGAGTCAAGGCGAGCAGGCTTCCTAGTCAGGGGTGGGAGGTTCCCGGGGCTCCGGCAGGAGAAACCCTGCTGGGACATGCATTCATTCAAAGAGAAGAAGCTGCAGACGACGGGATGTGTCCTAGGGGCGTGCTCGGCTGAAATGGGTTAGTAACCACTTTGGAGACGGGCGCCGCCAGTCCGTGTCCGCGCAGTGGACGACTGCCCGCGCCAGCCCACCTGTGCAGTGGGGCAGGGCTCCGCTCCAGTGACTGTCCTCCTGGCAGGCTCTGCTGCTGTCGCCCACGAGACTGCGGCTCCCTCGGCACGAGTAGTGGACCACGGCCCCATACGTGAACAGGTCTCCTGTGAGTATGGCGTTGGCAGGGACGCCAGGGTGTCCACATGATATCACTTAAGAAGAAGAGAAAATAATCAGTAAGTACATTGTTCCTGTTAAGTTGCTCTGTGTTGGTCACTGTACTTCAGAGGCTCATATGATCACCGCCTATTAACGAAAACACATCCCTGGTACCCTGTGGATGAGAAGCATCAACTTCCAGACGACCCTCCCTCACACATTACTGAAGACCAGGAAAGGCTCCGTCAGTGAAGTTTTTGTTTGTTTGTTTTTTTATTAAAGTAGCTTTGCTGAAGGTAGAAATTGACATTGAGATTTTGAAAAAGATAGTCATCTACCTAAATTTTTCCATCTGCCCTTAGCCGTATACTAAGTAAGCGGTGTTCATACAAAATGGTAGAGACTACCAGAGATCTGTCAAAGCTATCACCGTTATTTCTTCAGTTAGTATGCTTTGCATGGGACAAAACTCAGTCAAATCTGCTCCCTCTTCCAGATCACATGTCTAGAGAGACCATTCTAACAAATTTTTCTTGTTAGTATTTGTCTTAAGTACGTTTAAATTGGGGTCTAGTTGCTTTATAATATTATGTTAGTTTTTGCTGTGCAACAAAGTGAATCAGATATATATATATATATATATATATATATATATATATATATATATTTTAATTTTTTACTTTAGTAAAAATAAAATGCTTAAGTTAAAAAGTAATAATAAATTACTGATTAATTTTTAACCCAAGTATTCCATTCATTTCTTTATACCAAATGAGGCCCATCATCTGATCATAATTACTACTCAAAAAGGAAAAATCTAGAATACCACAGGATGGTAAAGACTTCTATCTCTCTTTTTGTAAAGTCCAAAATTTTTAGAGTTAACCACTAAAAAAAATTATACATGATCAAAAAGCTAACTGTGAGACAGTCAATTCCTAGGCAGGTTGATAAGAGGTTTGGGGTTCCCGAGGAGGAGAGAGGGGTCTGGGTCTCCGAAGGGGAGAGAGGGGTTTGGAATTCTCAAGGAGGAGGAAAGGACAAACGTCTTTATTTTTCTCTCTACATTTCTTAGTCACATAAAATGTTTTTTCTTAAAGCCAGGAATTGATGATTACACAACAAAAAACTCAGTTTAAACTCTATCAGTTCAGTTCAGCTCAGTCACTCAGTCAGGTCCAACTCTTTATGACCTGATGGAGTGCAGCATGCCAGGCTTCCCTGTCCATCACCAACTCATCCATTGAGTAGGTGATGCCATCCAACCATCTCTGTCATCCCCTTCTCCTCCCACCTTCAATCTTTCCCAGCATCAGGGTCTTTTCCAGTGAGTCAGTTCTTCCCATCAGGTGGCCAAAGTATTGAGTTTCAGCTTCAACATCAGTCCTTCCAATGAATATTAGGATAGACTGGTTGGATCTTCTTGTAGTCCAGGGAACTCTCGAGTCTTCTCTAACACCCCAGTTCAAAAGCATCACTTCTTCAGTGCTCAGCTTTCTTTATGGTCCAACTCTCACATCCATACATGAGTACTGGAAAAACCATACCCTTGACTAGACAGACCTTTGTTGGCATTAAAATCTCTTCTTTTTAATATGCTATCTAGATTGGTCATAGCTTTTCTTCCAAGGAGCAAGTGTCTTTTAATTTCATAGCTGCAGTCACCATCTGCAGTGATTCTGGAGCCCAAGAAAATAGTCTGTCACTGTTTCCATTGTTTCCCCATCTATTTGCCATGAAGTGATTGGACTGAATGCCATGATCTTGGGTTTTTGAATGTTGAGTTTTAAGCCAGCTTTTTCACTCTCCTCTTTCACCTTCAAGAGGCTCTTTAGTTCCTCTTTGCTTTCTGCCATAAGGGTGGTGTCATCTGCATATCTGAGGTTATTGATATTTCTCCCGGCAATCTTGATTCCAGCTTGTGCTTCTTCTAGCCCAGCGTTTCTCATGATGTGCTCTGCATATAAGTTAAATAAGCATGGTAACAATATATGCCTTGATGTACTCCTTTTCCTATTTGGAACCAGTCTGTTGTTCCATGTCCAGTTCTAACTATTGCTTCCTGACCTGCATATAGGTTTCTCAAGAGGCAGCTCAGGTGGTCTGGTATTCCCATCACTTTCAGAACTTTCCACAGTTTATTGTGATCCAGTCAAAGGCTTTGGCATAGTCAATAAAGCAGAAATAGATGTTTTTCTGGAACTCTCTTGCTTTTTCGATGATCCAGCAGATGTTGACAGTTTGATTTCTGGTTCCTCTGCCTTTTCTAAAACCAGCTTGAACATCAGGAAGTTCATAGTTAATGTATTGTTGAAACCTGGCTTGGAGAATTTTGAGTATTACTTTGCTAGCGTGTGAGATGAGTGCAATTGTGTGGTAGTTTGAACACTCTTTGGCATTGCCTTTCTTTGGGACTGGAATGAAAACTGATGTTGATCTTGAAAGTACAGAGAGAAATTATCTTAAAAGATAGATTTCTCACTCAGTCAGCTCTAGCTATCCACTGTAGGCTACAAAAACAAGCACCTGGACCAAATCAGTCTTTAGAAAAACTTGCAGCTGGCTCAGACAGTGTCTTATGGTAGAAAATATGAGGAAGAAAATAGGAAGAAAAAAGAATCAGGCCAAAGACTGAAGCCCCAACAATGGCTGTTAGACCTGATTTGAAACAGTCTGAGGAAAAATGCCCAGAGGGACCCAGGTGAAAAGGGATGGACTTGTTATTACTGTGGGAAGGAGGGGACATCTCAAGTGGGATTGCCTTCAGGCATCTAAGCCACCCCCAGCTCTGTGTCTGGTCTGCAAAGGACCACACTGGAGGAGAGACTGCCCTCCAAGGTATAGGCCCCAGAGGTCGGACTCTCAAGACAATGGGGACTGAAGGTGCCTGGGGGTGTCCAAGCAAGCCCCTTTCCTAATTACACCTGAAGAACCCCGGGTATTAGTAACTGTGGGGGCCAATCAGTCAATTTTCCTTTGGACCCTGGGGTAACTTTCTCTGTGCTCATGGAAGCCCCTGGCCTGCTTTCCTCCTGATCCACTACAGTAATGCGGCTGTCAGGACGAGCCAAATGCTATTATGTCAGTCATCCTTTAAGCTGCAGCTGGACTCTGTGCTATTTTCTCGAGTTTCTAATTGTGCTGGGAGTTTCCCTCACCTGTTTTGGGGAGGGATATACCGAACAAGGTCCAGGCCTCTGTTTTCATAAATATGGAACCCATTCTTTTTAACTGAACAAAATGTAAATCCTAAAGTGTGGGCTGATGGAAAAACTGTGGGTCTAGCACAATGCTGTTCCTGTAGTTATCAAGCTCAAAGACCCTCACCTATTTCCATATCAAAAGCAGTATCCACTAAAGCTTGAGTTTAAGGAAGGGTTAAAACCCATCCTCGAAAATTTAAAGGAACAGGGGCTATTAATTCTCTGTAATAGTCCATACAACACTGCTATTTTGGGTGTAAAAATGTCAACTGATAAATAGAGACTAATTTAAGATATATAAATAATAAGTGCCTGATCCTTATTCCTTATTGTCTGAAGTTCCTGGACGAGCCAAATATATTTCAGTCACTGATTTGAAGGTTGCTTTCTAGAGTTAAACCTCTATTAAATCATCTTCTACTTATGACATTAAGACAATTGAGAGGATTCTTGGGCATGACAGGCTATTGCTGCATTTGGATTCTGGGTTATGGGGAACTTGCTGGGCCTTTATATAAACTTTTAACTGAAACTCAGCAGACCCAAACCAACAAGCTGGTTTGGTCCCCCAGAGACTCAAAAGGCTTTTAAGGCTCTTCAAACTTCTCTCTTGCAGGCTCCTGCCTTGAGCTTGCCCACAGGATCGGAGTTTACTTTGTTTGTTACTGAAAAAAGGCTATGGTCACATTGCTTAAGGGTAATTGCTACTTTTGTTTTGCTAATGACCAAAGCTCACAAGTTTACTAATGGACAAAATCTTATTATACTGACTTCTCATGATGTATGTGGGATCTTAAACTCTAAAGTTCAGAGCAAGAATGGCTCCATCTTTAAAGCTGCTGTAACTCAAGGGGTGTCAAAAGCTTTAGGAATAGAATATCACTTACACTGTTCCTGGAGACCCCAATTTTCAGAAAAGGTTAAAAAGGCTAATGACATTATTGAGGAATCTGCATAAGGTAACTCAGGAAACAAGACTGTTGGTTTAAAGTTTTACCCACAGCTTTAAAGAGGGCTTGAGCTGCCCCTAAGAAGAAGGGAGTGTCTCTGTGACAGATCTTTTTTGTGCACAGATATTGTCATAGATCTGGAAGCCTTAGAATTAACTATATGACTCCGCTTTTAGCTTTTCAACAGAGTTTACAAAGAGGTTAATTCCTGCCCCAGCCTTTGAGTCAAACAAGCCACTGTTTGAGCCAGGAACTGAGATGGGCCTGAGAATATATGTGGGCTTGCTTCTGCTGACTCCAAAAGTCCTGAGTCTGCTGTTTGACCCTTAAGACAATGTCTTTTTTTTTCCTGGGCTCATTTCTATGCTGCATTCCACAATTGGTCTAACTACTGGGTCTGTGGAACACTCTCCTGCTCATCAATTGAAGGCTTAACAAGGTATGTTTCTTCTCATCAAGGAAAGGACTTTCCTCAACTCTGCAATGACATCCAACAATCCTAAGATGGACTGATGTAACTATGGACATAATGTGACTTTTAAATTTGATTATGTTTTAACTTGGTTTAATGACTATTTTGCCTTACATCTAGACCTGTATAATGGGGTTTGTTTCTAACTGTCTGAGTTTTTAAGTTACAAATGATTGTCCAGGCTCCTACAAGTACCATGACCTCCTTCAACTATTACTTGGGGCCCTGGGATCTGAGACCCTCAATATGAGGGTTAGGAGAATATGTTGCCTCAACAATTTAGGGATGACACCTCTCAAAACCAGGAAGTAGTTATGAAACGAAAACAATGCCCCTTTCCCTTGGCAACATAACTCTCCTAAAAGAAAAGGGAGGAATGAGAGGCAGGTTGATAAGAAGTCCCGGGTTCCTGAGGAGGAGAGAGGGGTCTGGAGTTCTCAAGGAGGAGGAAAGGACAAACATCTCTCTCTTTTTTTTTTTTCCCCCTCTACATTCCGTAGTCTTAATCATATAAAAGAAAAATTTTTTTTTTCTTTAAGCATAGAACTGATGGTTATACAACAAACTACTCAGTTTAAACTCTATACTATGGATTATATAACAATAATGTATCCTGCTTAAGGACACATTCTCCTTCTTGAAAACCTTCTGACTAATCTTGTTATCTTAAAATGTAAATTGTGGGAGTGCATCTAGTAAGATCTTTACAAACTTGAAACATTCTTTTGATTTATTGTAATAACCAATTAAAAAAGTATATAACTCCCTTTCTAATTCTAGCAAGTGGGGCACTCTCTGTCCCCCTTCTGATGTCTATGTCAGAGGCATTCTCTGTCCCTTTTCATACTTTAATAAAACTCTGCTATACAAAATATCTTGAGTGATCAAGCCTAGTCCCTGGTTCTGAAGCTAAATCTTCTTCTTCAGAGATCACGAATTCAACATCGTTCACTGTAAGCTATTAATTGGACTGAGGGTGCCAGAAATGATCCAAAGGGAGCTGATTTTACATCCAAGAGAGATTGCATTTGGTCATCGGCAACCGCAGAGCGACACCAACCAGAGAGGCAGGTTTCAGAAAGGCCCCAGTGCCCCGAGTCACATTCACCCTCCCCTGACACTCTCTCATCCTGACATCCACTCGTCGGAGAACAGGAGTTTATCTGGAGTCCTAAAAAGAAGCTAACTCGAGCAGAATCAGTGACATGGTTGGTGAATGATCAGTTCCAGGTGGAATAAAAGAGAAAATAAAAATCAGTGAACCATACAACATCACAAATAGAGAGGGTGGCCGGCTGCTGCAGAGCCTGTGGTAAAAATGCTCTCCTTGGAGAGCATGTGTTCCCAAATTCCCATAACTCCAGCGGTTAATGATAACAGCAGTGGGAACTCACCAATTTGGAAAACGAGGGCAGTGAAAAGCTGGGTCCTGGAGGTGTGGGGCACAGGGGCATCATCACAGTCACTAACGGAAGTCTGGGGGAGGCCGGGGAAGAGGCAAATCTTTGGGGAGAAAATAAAACTGCTTTCTCTGCAAAGTTCCCATGTGTGAAGGCATGGAAAACCCGAACACACGAAATTTGATGAGAACTGTAGCACATTCATAGTTTATTTACTTATTTATTTTTGGTCAAATAAACTTGTACATTTGTTTTTGAAAGTCATCGCTCTCTTTCTCCATAAGAATTAACTGTATTGTTACACTTAGAATTTGACACAGGTTTCCAGGCAGATTCAAAGGGCTTTGAGGGACCCTGACTTGAAGGGAAAAAGTCTCCAGCACCAGTCCACTCTGAAAATGTACTGAAAATGCTGTAATCAAGAGGACTAAAATGGACTACCACCTTTTTCCAGTATTTTAATTTATAATGTAATTGTCATTTCCCGTTTTCTGTATGCATGAAAAATGAATACTAAAAATATATTGATTTTAAGAATGGTTTTGTTTCTGATTTTTAAAAGACCAAGGAGAGTGACTCGCTTTCCTTCATTTTCAGACTTTGTTTTAAAAAGACACAAGATGATTCTCTTTGAACTCAAGGACAATATGCTATTTCAAAGGAAAGAAAGTAATAAGGTAGCTACTGGGGTGAAAAAGAAAATGTCCTTGCTTATCTGCATACTGTGAATAACGTTTTCTGGGAAGTTAGAGCTATGACCTGTAATTCTGTCTGCCCAGAGGAGCACCCGGCTCTTCCTCTTGGTTAAACCTAAGGGTCAGGAGGAAGTGCCAACCAGGGTGCCGTCTTCTTTTTCAGGCTCACACTGGACTGTCCCAGAAGTGCTGATGAGACAAATGAGGCCCCCAGCGTGCTCCACTCTTCTGGCCACAGATACTGGGTCCATAGATGGAGACTCCATACTATAGCCTTTTGCAGTATCTCTGAACCTGGGTCCCCAGGGAGGCAGTGTGTTGCAAGAGGCACAGTCTGGAGGCTGCTGGCACCCGGGTGAACCAGAGGATCTGCCCACCTGCCAGGCTGAAGCAGGAAACGAGCACTGATGAGTGGACACAGGGAAAACAGGGTCCAGGCAGAGCTGACCAAGTCCCTTGCCTTCTTAAAGATATCATAAAAACTAATATGATTTGTGATGGGGTCAGGAGGAGAGAATAAAAAATCAATACCTTTTTCAATAGTATTAAAAAAAAAAACTACATATGTTGTGTTGGCAGTGTTCTTTGAAGGCCAGACGACCCCACTCACCCAGACACTTGGGCAGAGAGCGATCCCACAGGCCATTCGCCATGCAGGTGAGGGCGGAGGATCCCAGCAGGTAGAAGCCCCTCTTGCACTGATATACAACAGTCACTCCATACTCAAAACCCTCGGGGAGGTTCTGGTGCTCGTGACGAACGGCGTTTTCCACCAAGCCTGGGTCAGAGCAGTTCACCACTGTGGAGGGAAGCACACCACACATAGTTTACATGCAGCTCTACGGTTACAGTCTTGGAGTGGGGGGACTGCAACCCACTCCAGTGTTCTCAGCTGGGGAATCCCAGGGCGACAGAGGAGACCAGTGGGCTGCAGTCTAGGGGGTCACAAAGAGTCAGACACGGCTAACTAAACAACAACAACAATATTTACAAACGAAACAGACTGCAGAGAAGGTGAACTCCTCCTCGTGGTTTTGGGAAGTTTGTAAGATGACAGCCTCACAGCCAAGGCTTAGTGTGAAATCCTGCAGCCTTGACGATCTCCACTTCCTGCTCTGGGTCACCAGGCTTCAAAAAAATATTGAGCAACATATTGGCTTCTACAGCAATTTAAACATGAGACTGATAGCTTTTAACTGCTTCCTAATAATATGCTTCTTCAATGTAAAGTCTAAAATTAGTTTTCCTGGTTATATTTTTACATTATGAAAATTTTAAAGTAGAAATGGCTGAAGTTAAAGTCTTTGTATGTGAGTGTGAGGGTTTAGGGCAGCCTGGGACACACAAACTAATTCCACCCCCTACCCCCATCACATGCACTAATGCTTCAATATGTGCCTGCAGTGATTTCTGTTAAATGTCTGTGCTAAGTCGCCCCAATCGTGTATAACTCTTTGTGACCCCATGGACTTTAGCCTGCCAGGCTCCTCCATCCAGGGATTTCCCAGGCAAGAATATTGGACTGGGTTGCCATGCCTTTCACGCAGGAGATCTTCCCAACCCAGGGACTGAACCCACATCTCTTATGTCTCCTCCATTGGCAGCCAGGTTCTTTACCACTAGCACCACCTGACAATGTAAAATAACGTAGCCCCTGGTTTGAGGTTTTCCCCTGTAGAAACCACAGGGACAGGGGACATGTTCTTCGAGCTTGAGCACCTGCTGGTGTCGGGGAGGGGACCAGCCACCACAGGTGCAGAGGAGAGAAGGGGCCGGGACTGTCTGCACTCTGACTGCCCAGGGCTGAACAGGCAGCTGCAGGAGCCATGCTCTTGCCCACATTTCAGACCTGTGGCAACTGCTACATTCTTTTAGTTGGAGACACAGTGTCTAGCAGAGGGTAACACATCAGAGCAAAACCAGCAGCAGACTCACTGTAGGCATCTCCCCACATCCCAGCATCACACCCCTCAACACGCTAAGCACAGAGACCTGGCCTTGATGTTCAGGTATTAAAACCTGACACAGAACAGGAAGTCCTCAGCTGGAGAGAAAGGGAAACATTGTACCACACACACAGCCCATGTGGATTCCTGGAGGACATTTGTGTTTCAGTTCAGTTCAGTTGCTCAGTCATGTCCCACTCTTTGTGACCCCATGAATCTCAGCGCACCAGGCCTCCCTGTCTATCACCAACTCTCAGAGTTCACTCAAACTCACGTCCATCGCATATGTGATGCCATCCAGCCATCTCATCCTCTGTCGTCCCCTTTTCCTCCTGCCCCCAAACCATCCCAGCATAAGAGTCTTTTCCAATGAGTCAACTCTTCACATGAGATGGCCAAAGTACTGGAGTTTCAGCTTTAGCATCATTCCTTCCAAAGAAAACCCAGGACCGATCTCCTTTAGAATGGACTGGTTGGATCTCCTTGCAGTCCAAGGGACTCTCAAGAGTCTTCTCCAACACCACAGTTCAAAAGCATCAATTCTTTGGCACTCAGCTTTCTTCACAGTCCAACTCTCACATCCATACATGACCACTGGAAAAACCATAGCCTTGACTAGACGGACCTTTGTTGGCAAAGTAATGTCTCTGCTTTTGAATATGCTATCTAGGTTGGTCATAACTTTCCTTCCAAGGAGTAAGCGTCTTTTAATTTCATGGCTGCAATCACCATCTGCAGTGGTTTTAGAGCCTCCCAAAATAAAGTCTGACACTGTTTCCCCATCTATTTCCCATGAAGTGATGGGACCAGATGCCATGATCTTAGTTTTCTGAATGTTGAGCTTTAAGCCAACTTTTTCACTCTCCTCTTTCACTTTCATCAAGAGGTTTTTTAGTTCCTCTTCACTTTCACTGGGGGTTAAAACATTCGTGTAATGGATCAGCAACACGTCTGAGGTCACAAAGGTGGCTATACCAGAGTTAGGTAAGGATCAGAGCTCCAAACTACCTGAGGACTCCTGAACCTCCTGCAGTGGACATAGAGCTTTGTGAGAAAAGGGAGGAAGGACGGGAAGGGAGGAGGGAGAGAGGAGGGAGGAAAGAACGGTTTCCTTATCTTCTTAATTCTTTCATTCTATCTTACAATTTGTATTTACATTTCTTTTTCTATGTTTACTCCTGTTTCTTGCTTATTTCTTATTTTCTTTTATGGCTCATTAAAAATCTGATCACAAACAGGAAATACAAGAAAATGATGCTTCATAATGGAAACTATAGCCAAATTAAATTCTTTGGCAGTGGGAAAAAAATGGGTAAGGATTAGTTCACTCATTAAAAAAAAAAAAAAAAGCATTCATAGTTGATTAGAGTTTTGAGTAATATTTGTTTTTAAGTTTTCCAATAGAAGGGATTATGCAAAGTTGAGAGGACAATTGAAGGTGAGATGACTCTGCAGTGTTCAGTGTACTGCACAGAATAAATGTTTTCAGCTTGTTTACTAACTGCATGAATCAAAATTTAAATATAAGATTACTGGTCACAGGGGAAAAAAAAACAATTTATTATGCTGCTGCTGCTGTTGCTGAGTTGCTTCAGTCATGTCCGACTCTGTGTGACCCGATAGACGGCAGCCCACTAGGCTCCCCCGTCCCTGGGATTCTCCAGGCAAGAACACTGGAGTGGGTTGCCATTTCCTTCTCCAATGCATGAAAGTGAAAAGTGAAAGTGAAGTCGCTCAGTGGTGTCCGACTCTTCGAGACCCCATGGACTGCAGCCCACCAGGCTCCTCCATCCATGGGATTTTCCAGGCAAGAGTATTGGAGTGGGGTGCCATCGCCTTCTCCCATTGTGAGGATTTTTCAAATATATGAAGGTTACCTTTCATTTTTTATCAATAACTGATAAGAATAAAGAAACTGATTTTAGGTGTAATGAGACATTCAGGTTGGATAAAGAAGAAACATTCTAATTGATTGCTATTGATTCTATTTCAGAGACAGGTGGGGGTGGGGGTGGGGAGACTGAGAACCTTCTATGCGTCAAGCACTGTGATAAGCATGTCACATGTGCTGGTTTACTTAGAACGCACAGAAACCCAGACTTTCTTTGCCCGGTTGTAGAAGAAAACTGATGTTCTCCAGTGAAGTTGAGGATTAACTAACTCTAAGACCCTGGATTTGTAACAGGAGGCAAAGTGGCAGGGCACAACTTTTGAGAGGATGCCACAGCCAAAGAACACAACATAAACCAATCAGAATCAAATGGTACCAAGATGACAGACAAGACTAGACCTTAATCCTCCATCAACAAGTCAAAGACACATCCAGAAGTGCCATGACAGTTCCATGGAGCTGTTAAAAGACCAAGGAGTAGGCAGTGGCCCAAATCCTGGAAATCTCCACCCCTTCTGAAAAACAGCTGGAATAATCCTCCCACTCGTTAGCATATGAAATTACCAAGCCTATAAAAACTAACCACACCAAATTTTGTGGCCGCATTCACCCTCTGCCAGGGCCCACCCTCATCTGTGGAGTGTGATTCTCTCTGTATCTGAATAAATTAACTTCTTACCTATCACTTTGTCTCTCACTGAATTCTTTCCAGGATGAGACATCAAGAACCTGAGCTTCATTAGGTCCTGAAACCAGGTACTGTGGGTTTTGGCTGGGTTTGAGTCCCAGCCACGTAGGTTCAGGTCCAAAACTGGGTTTTGACTGGGTTTGAGTCCCAGCCATGTGGGTTAAGAGTCCCAATCTGAAGTAAACAGTTCCAGATTCAGTTATGCAAGTTTAATAAGCTTTTGTTTTGTTTGCTTGTTTCCCTTTTCATTCCTCTCTAAGCAGAACAGAGTCTTCACTCACCCCAGAGTTTCTTAATTTTCTTTATTCTTACGTATGTAACAGCAAAGGACATATATTCTCTGCATTAAAATGACCAATCCTACAAAACTGTAGATAAGATGGAAAAAAAAAATAAAACCTCCTAATGTTTGCCTGTAACACAAACATTTTTACATGAGGAAATAAAACACTGTGACTTCTCCTAAGACTGTCAGACTTGGGTCTACCTCATTTCTTGTCCTTGAACTTGACACGTATTTTGGAATTTAAGAGACAAAGACTCAGAGAATGCTCTTCTTTAGAAACAGGGCCTTGAAACAGCAGACATAAACCTGACTCTTAGAGTAGACATGACAACGTCTATTTTCATTCTGTGTTAAAGTCTGCAGCCATATAACTTATTTACTCCAGAAAGATATCACTATTAGTAGAAAAGGGTGGCTTTTTAATTTATTTATTTTCCTGGTCCTGTTTGTAAAGGTAGCGTTGGGGGTTGAGTCATTTCCTGTATGTTGTTGTTGTTCGGTGGCTCAGTCGTTTCCAACTCTTTGTGACCCCATGGACTGCAGCATGCCAGGCTCCTCTATCCTTCACTGTTTTCTGGAGTTTGCTCAAACCCATGTCCATTGAGTCAGTGATGCCATCCAACCATCTTATCCTCTGTCATCCCCATCTCCTCCTGCCTTCAATCTTCCCCAGTTCCTGGATGACGGTGATCTGATGTATCACAAATGCATCAGGCATGGTCTGAGCTTTTTTATGGATAGGGCTGAGTCTGAGGATAAAATGTGACTCCAGGTGGAGAGACTGAAAATCTGCATCTACACCAGCCTCACTTGAGCACAGATTTACCTGGAGTTTCATTCCAAAGTTCTGGTGGAGTTTCTCTTTCCCATCATTAACCAAATACTATAGGGCTGGCTTCTCAGGGAACTCAGATGGTGAAGAACCCACCTGCCAGTACAGGAGACACAGGTTCAATCCCTGGGTTGGAAAGATCCTGTAGAGAAGGAAATGGAAACCTACTCCAGTATTCTTATCTGGGAAATCCCATGGACAGAGGAGCCTGGCAGACGGCAGTCCATGGGTGGAAATGAGTCAGACACAACTCAGGAGCTGAGCACGCATGCTCAGGATTCCACAGCTCATTGACCCCCACTCCCCAGATTAGACATGGGGGAACTGCATTCAACATTTGGAGGGGGGAAGAAATGAAGCACACCAGCATGCTTACACAAGATACACCTTAGACCTTCTGGAGAATTATTAAAGGAATCACACAGAGAAGAATCAGGCCATAGTGCAGGGCATATGGAGAATCTCTGGAAAATTGTGTTAATAGGGGAGTTATTTCTGTTAATTTAAACTTTTAAAATTTCTTGTCATTTTTTTTTCTGACACTTTACTATCCTTATGAGCCTGACCTCTTTGAAACCATGCTTTTCCTCATTGAATAATTTTCATGTAAATTCTGTGAATTAGACAGTACCCTGTACTTCATAAACAAAGCAACACAAAGCAACAGAGAATAACAGAAAATGTGCACAGGAGGCATCTGGCTTGCTGGGGTTTCTAATCCCCTCGAAGCTGGGATGACAATACTTGTCAGTCATCTCCCCTTTTATCAGAGGTTTTGGAGGTGCCAGCTTTTAAAATTAAGTACTCATTTTAAAGATCTGCTCTTCCAAAGGCAGGGTCAAGAGAATAAGAAGACAAGCCACAGGATAAGAGACAATATTAGAAAGGACACAGCTAATAAAGGATGGCTACCCAAAACTGAAAAAGAACTCTTAAAACTCAACAGTGGAAAACAACTCAACTGAAAAATGAGCCACAGGCCGTAACTGACCCCGCAGCAGAGAAGACTTACAGACGGCAAATAAGCACATGGAAAGATGTTGCAGGTCATATGTCATCAGGGAGATGCAAATTAGACAACAACGAGATTCCACTGCACACCTATCAGCACGGCCACCACTCGGAACGCGGACACTGCAGATGCTGACCTGATGGGGAGTTGGAACTCTCATTGCTGCCGGTGGGGATCAGACTGTGCAGCTAGTTATGAAGACATTTTGGAGGTTTCTTACCAAATTAAACATAACTCTTACCATACAACCGAGAAATCCTGTTCCTTAATATTTACCCAAGGGAGTTAAAAACTTCTGTCCACACAGAAGCCTACATGGGAATGATTACAGCAGGTTTATCTACAGTTGCCAAAACTTGGAAGCAACCAAGATGTCCCTCAGGAGGTAAATCTACAGATAGACTGTGATCCTTCCAGACATAGGATTTTACTCATTCTTAAAAACGTACCATCAAGCCAATAAAAAGCATAGAGGAAACTTAAATGCATACACTACATGAAAATTCAGATCTGAAATAGTTACATATTGTGGTTCCAACTTGACATTCTAGAAAAGGCAAAACTATAGAGATGGTAAAAAGATCAGGGGTTGCCAGGTGCTGAGGGGAAGGAGGGCTGAGGAGGCTAAACAAGGGCTGTGAAAATACTGGGCAGGTACAGCAATCACAGCTACCTGTCCTCATGTGTGCGTGCTAAGTTGCTTCAGTCATGGCCCACCCTTTGTGACCCCATGGACAGTAGCTCACTAGGCTCCTCTGTCCATGGAGTTCTCTAGGCAAGGATACTGGAGTGGGTTCCATGCTCTCCTCCAGGGGATCTTGCCAACCCAGGGATCGAACCCAAGTCTCTAATGTCTCCTGCATGGGCAGGCGGGTTCTTTACCACCACTGCCACCTGGGAAGCCACACGCATCATACACCTGTCCAAACCCATGGGTCCTGTGTTAAAACCAAAACCCTGGGTTTCCCTTGTGGTCCAGCGGTTAAGATTCTGCCTTGCAATGCAGGGGACACGTTCAATCCCTGGCCTGGGACAGTTCCACAAGCCAAGGGGCGACTAAGCCTTTGAGCTTGCCCTCAGGCCCTAGAGCCCATGCTCTGCGATAAGAGAAACCACCACAAAACAATCCTGAGCAGCAGAGCTAGTGAGCCTCCATCGCTCACTACAACTAGAGAAAAGCCCAAGCAGCAGCTAAGGCTCAGTGCAGCCAAAGTGTTCCACGTAGGTTCATCACTATTAATAAATGCACCATCTTGCAGGGATGTTGATAATTAGGGGTGTGCACTGTGGGGGCAAGGGGTACTGGGAAGCCTCTGCACCTTCTTCTAAATCTTGCTCTGAACCTAAAACTGATCTAAAAAAAAATCTATTTAAAAAAATAAGTTCTTTCCAATTTTCCAAGAAAAGGCAGGAAGAAAAGACAAGTCAAAATGAACACTGAAGTCATTAAAAAGAACCCTGACCTCCTTCACACTGAGCCATGGGCTGCTAAAGGACCAGCACCTATTGTAAAACACCAAGTGAAAGTCTAAGTTGCTCAGTCGTGTTGATTCTTTGCAACTCCGTGGACTATACAGTCCATGGAATTCTCCAGGGATGGGTGGGTGGCCTTTCCCTTCTCCAGGGGATATTCCAAACCCAGGAATTGAACCCAGGTCTTTTGCATTGCAGGTGGATTCTTTATCAGCTGAGCCACAAGGGAAGCCCCAAACACCAAGAACTATTGTTAAATGACAGGCATTTGATTTCTTCGCCATTGCTTCGGCATAAGTTGGGTGAAAATGATGGAGAAGGATATGGCAACCCACTCCAGTATTCTTGCCTGGGAAAACCTGTGGACAGAGGAGGCTGGCGGGTACAGTCCACGGCGTTTGCACAGGAGTATAGACATGAGTTAGCAACTAAGCTACGACAAAGGAAAATGAGGTACAGAAAAGATATTTTGATAATTAAAAGCCTGCTCTTTGAATTTACTCCATCTTTCCTGTGTCCAGTGGGCAATCTCAGTAGCTGGGGGCCTTTCTCCCTAATTAACCAGCCCTAATCTCTAGATTATTACCTGCTTAAAGGTATGAATTATTTCAGCCAGCTCTGTATTGATAGTATATTGCATAGCACTCAGAACACAGTTGGTGCTTAGTAAATGTTAGGTTGAGGAGAAGGGTTCTGAAGGAATGGATCTAGACATCCCTTCAAGCCTAAGACATCAAAGACACAGCTATGCCATAACCCCCTGTGAAGATTAACTGGACGCAAATTTATGCGCCTCCATTTTTAATCATTCTTACACTTGAGCTATCTTTCCCTGTCATAGTGGATAGAGAAAACAGTTTGATTAAAGCTTTTTAACCTTTAGCTAGGTCCCTCTAATCAGAGCTATGGTTTTTCCAGTAGTCATGTATGGATGTGAGAATTGGACATAAAGAAAGCTGAGCACTGAAGAACTGATGCTTTTGAACTGTGGTGTTGGAGAAGACTTTTTTTTTTGGCATTATCCATTTTTTTTTTATTTTTTAACTTTACAATATTGTATTGGTTTTGCCATATATCAAAATGAATCCATCACAGGTATACATCTGTTCCCCATCCTGAACCCTCCTCCCTCCTCCCTCCCCATACCATCCCTCTGGGTCGTCCCAGTGCACCAGCCCCAAGCATCCAGTATTGTGCATCAAACCTGGACTGGCGACTCGTTTCATATATGATATTATACATGTTTCAATGCCATTCTCCCAAATCATCCCTCCCTCTCCCTCTCCTACAGAGTCGACTCTTGAGAGTCCCTTGGACCACAAGGAGATCCGACCAGTCCATCCTAAAGGAAATTAGTCCTGAATATTCCTTGGAAGGACTGATGCTGAAGCTGAAGCTCCAGTACTTTGGCCACCTGATGTGAAGAGCTGACTCATTTGAAAAGACCCTGATGCTGGGAAAGATTTAGGGCAAGAGGAGAAGGAGATGACAGAGGATGAGATGTTTGGATGGCATCACCGACTCAATGGACATGAGTTTGAGTAGGCTCTGGGAATTGGTGATGGACAGGGAGGCCTGGCGTGCTACAGTCCATGGGGTCGCAAAGAGTGGGACCTGACTGAGTGACTGAACTGAACTGAATCTTTAGCTTATCTCTGAAGTTGCTGGAACAAGTGGTGGATACCATTGCCCAGTCTCTCCACTGCCATCCAAGTGCCCAGGGCTCCGGGCAGACATGTGGGCACGGTGTTTCCCTGTGAGAGGGGGTGAATGATTCACCATGGCTATCACAGCCATGCCTACACCATGCTCAGGAAGCACTAGGGGCCGCTGGAGTGTCCCACTGAAGGGGAGGGGCCAGACATACGTAGAAGCCAACCAGTTGTGCCAGCTCACACATTCCAGACATCCCCTAACTCCATTCATCCCAATCACTGCCCCTGCCTAATAGGATTTAATGATAACATGTAATCTACAAGGTTAACCTGCCAATGTACAGGCTGGCCAGATGCCCCACATTGTCAGGAAACCAGCATGAGCTTTGGGATGAGAAACCAGGGGCATCTCCATGAGATACTCCACCCTTTCCTTCCCCAGGACTTCCCTGAAGCTCAAATGGTAAAGAATCTGCCTGCAGTGCAGGAGACCCAGGTTTGATCCCTGGGTCAGGAAGATCCTCTGGAGAAGGGAATGGCAATTCAGTCTAGTATTCTTGCCTGGAGAATCCCATGGACAGAGAAGCCTGGTGGGCTACAGTCTGTGGGGACGCAAAGAGTCAGACATGACTGAGTGCCTAATACTTCACTTCTCCTCCCCCAATAGGACAAACCTGAAGCCTGCCTTCTGGAGACAGTGAGAACAGGGAACCTGGGGGTCTGCTCTTCATGGCAAGACTTTCTCATGTTGAAAAGGGAGTTTTAGAGGGAAGTGGAATGAGGAGGCATTACTCTGTTTTTGAGCTGCAGTGAAGCACTCTGATATAGATGCTTGCCAGCATGGATAGGTAGGTAGCCAAATTTCAAGTGACTGCCTTTTGAAGCACAGCCTGAATTCCCATCCTGCTATTGTTGCTTTTGAATAGAGCTTCCTTGTGTACCCAGTGGGAAGGTGGGTGATTGTCAGAGCACAGGACCTTTGTATGTGTCTGGCTTTAATACTGTTACTACCAAAAACAAACAGAAATAACACTTTACCTTCATATGGAAGAATGTTCACCTTCAGTATGAGAGATGTTTTAATGGAAGGTAATTGGAGCAAAACCTTAAACAGCATGAACTAAAGACTACAAGATGAATCTGTCAATGTCCAAGTTCTCTAAACTCTTAAAAACTCAAAAACTACAGAGCATCATTTCCTTGGAAATTTAAGTGTTAATCCAAATCTGTGTGACAATTTTTAAGAAGCAAATTTCTAAAACTTGAGATCTAAGTGTGAGTGTCGAAAGTTGCTCAGCTGTGTTCAACTCTTTGCGACCCCATGGACTATACAGTCTGTGGAATTCTCCAGGCCAGAATACTAAATGAGTAGCCATTCCCTTCTCTAGGGGATCTTCCCAATCCAGAGATCAAACCCAGGTCTCCCACACTGCCGGTGGAATCTTTACCAACTGAGCTATCAGGGAAGCCCTGAGATCTAAAACTTGAGATCTAAAAGCAGTTAGAACTTCTTAAGTACATCCTTAAGTCTAGAATTGTAAGGACCAAGGGCATGGAGTATATGTGGTAGAGATAAATGAGTGCCCAAGTGAGGAGAAGGATAAATAGAAGAAGTCTTTGAAGCACAGAGTCCCAGGCTTCTATGACTGAATATCTGGCCAAAGACCAGAGACCATGGAGAGATTTGTGTGTCATCCTCAGAAACGTTATTCCACCATGTGGAAAGCGGGTGCAGAAGCCCTCCAACCCTGGTGTGTGGTTGCCCCCGCTGACCGGGGGCTCTCCTACCTCGGCAGGTGGGCAGGGGGCTGCTCCACTGGCCATTGCTCCGACACTGGGCTCGAGACGCACCCTGCAGCAGGTAGCCGGGGTTGCAGGTAAAGTTCACCATGTCGTTCAGGTTGAACTCGCTGCCATTGGTCAGCCCGTGGGCGGGGTTCCCCGGGTGTCCACAGGTGATGGCTGTGGAGGAACACAGGTCCACACGGTGGTCAGAAGATGAACAAGTCATCACCTTCACCTAGAATTCTTCATTCATACATATCATATGTGTTAAACGTGTTAATTAGAGGGTTGACAGCAGATCAGATATGTTACAGATTGTGTTTATATTTGGAAGCAGAAACCAGGAGAAAGAGTCATGGGTTGAACCACAGGTTTTTATTATAACTAATTGTGGAAAATAACCAGCACCTGCTTTTGTTCATAATCATAATTATTTCTTATTTACTTCATGACGGGATATCAAGTAATTTTGAAATAAAACAATGAAAAACAAGATGAAAAAATGTTCTGTTAATCATGAGTTTTGAATATTTTTCCCCTAGAAAACATCAGCTAATTTTGTGGAACTCTCATTTTGAAACATTAAAGGAATTTAGCTGAAAATTTAAATTATGTATGTATAAGTTATTCCCAAATCAATGTAAACATCATGAAATTAGCAAAAATGTGTGCATGCTCAAATCCTATTTTCTTCAACATCCCCTGTTTATGCAGTCAACTGTCATCCTGTGATGCCCACAATCACAGTAACACAAATCACGAAGATACTTTTGACTGGCCCTTTCAAAAGAAACACATTACAGCTGTAACACTGGTGTTCTTCTCACTTATCTTGTCAACCACTTTCCCTTTCAAGTAAAACTTTCACCCTTGACCTTTGTACATTTACCACAGCACTATCACAGAGAAGATCCGTCACTTTCGTAAACTTACATCAATGTTCCCTTTGTTTAGGAAAATAGAGAACATATTAGGAAAAATTGGCTTAAAAGGAAATTTGCGATAGAGGTACACTCTCTTCTAAAAATAGGAGTTGGCATTTGCCTTTGAAGTTAGAAAGTTTGAGGACAATTGTTACGTACAGTTTCACCTTATACGAAAGGAAGGACTGCGTTCAAAGCTGTCTGTGTTCTTGACGAAGCAATGACAGAAACACAACACAACACAGAAGACTGGAGGTGGACTCGGGGGGCACCTGCGAAGTTGACCTGCAGACTCAGGCTCAGCAGCCCTACCCTCCACTAGTCAGAGGGGGTGTCCACCTGGTCGTCCTGTGATGGCGTCTAGGAGAATAAATGCCTGACATCCTCATCTTGGGACCCATCTGAGATGAGCTGTGAGCAAATGCAATGTGGATGGGAAGCTGGCAGAGGGCTGGGAAAACTTGGAATGGGAGGAGGACCAGAGACGGAAGTGGGGGAGTGCCCGTGTTTTCTCTCTCCCGTCAGCTCTCCATCTTCTCCTCTGAGATTAGACATGTCTGTGCTACAACTTAATGACAAAAGGAACACACCCCTAAGGGCAACACCGCCCGAATTAGTTCGCAGAAGGTACTTACGGACACAGACTGGGGTGTGTCCGGACCACTTGTGGTCTTGCAAGCATATCCGGACGGAAGTCCCCACGAGCCGGAAGCCGGGGTTGCACTGATACACCACTGTGTCCCTGTAACTGAAGCCATCGCCGCTGATGTGACCATTCACGATGGGGTCCGGGGAGCCACAGTGGCCAGCTGGAAAATGAACAAAACCAACAAATACACACTGGAGAGTGTGTCTTCTGTAAAAGCACATTCATGGACAAACAACAGGGTCCTACTGTTTAGCACAGGGAGCTACATGCAACAGCCTGGAATACACCAGAATGGAAGAGAACGTGAAACAGATTATGCATCATGTGTAACTGAGTTACTCTGCTGTAGAGAAGAGATTAACACAATGTCAATGGACTATATATCAATAAAAAATTATAGAAGTAATGCATTCATAATTTGTCTTTATTGTCAAGTAACTAACAGCCTTGAATACAAACAGTATTTAAAGGTTTTCCATTTATATAAATATAAATATAATATATATATATATTTTATATGTTTTGCTTTTCAGCTTAATTTTTCTCAACAGTTGTGGGAACATAAGTAATATTTCAAATAGAAAATTGTTAAAGGGTATCCCCTAGTTATGGTTTCTCCATTCATTTCTTCTACTTATTTTTCATTCATATTTTATGGTATTTATCTGGTAAATAAAAGCCAAAAGCAAGGAAGAGACACTTGGAACTAATGTAAGTTCCGTAACCCTATTGAATATGTGTAGCACAGAAAGGTATGGAGGGATTTCCAGGGAGAGTTAGATTCCTGAACTATTAGTGAAATTCTAGAGGAAGGACTCGTGTTATAAAATAAATCCAGTTTCAGGAAACGTCCATTGGAGTCCTGTTTTCAGGCCAGCAGTGTCTTCGGGGCTGGGGATTCCATGAAGAGTAAGGCCATCCTCAGAGGTCTGACACAGAAAGCATCCCAGGGAGTTTCATCTTAAAGAGGTGAGGAGTGGGGAGGAGGCATGCAGCCAAGCCGGGCATCACACACCCCGACAGAGGCAACTGCAGGCCTAAAGGGAGCACACCATTAGCCAGACCAAGGCGTCGAGTCCCTGTACTGAGAACCTGGATTTGATTTATTTTTATAGTCTCAGTTAAAATGAAGATTATGGAGTTATGGGACCAAACTATTCATTTTCCAGAAGCGCACCCATTTTAGCCTTTTAGGTTACAGCCTTACACAGTTCACACTCTATGTTGTGCAACTTCCCCAATTTTGGCTACATTTAGCTATTAGTATTTCAGTGAGCACTGGTGCATGCGTGCTAAGTTGCTCTAGTCATTTGTTTGCAACCCCATGGACTATAGTCCACCAGTCTCCTCTATCCATGGGATTCTCCAGGTAAGAATACTGGAGTGAGTGCCATGCCTTCCTCCAGGGGATCTTCCCAGTCCAGGGATCAAACCCATGTCTCTAGTCTCCTACATTGGCAGGCAGGTTCTTTACCACTAGCACCACCTGGGAGCCCTCTACTGAGCACAATCAGCAGCAAAGAAAGGGCAAGAAACTCTATTAACCGGAAAAAAAGAAAGAGAGAGAATTGAGATGAGGGATGAGGGCAGCCCTGCACGTTTCAAGAGAAGTATCTCCTAAATTAAATAAAGTGATGTGATTATCTGGGAGACCTCACACTGGGATGCCAGGCCTCTGGGTTTTGTGTTTGCTTGTTTCTTTTTCATTAGCATTTGGCTTCAGCTTAAACAAGATCGCTAAACGCTTTTAGGCAATTCTGCAGCCAGTATTATTGCACCTAGGTTAGGAGGCTGGATTTCCTGACAAATGCGTCAGAAATGGTTCCATCAAAGTGTGGGCAGAAAATCTCAGAGTGAAGAGCATGTGGATTATTTTATTTTTACTTCAATCCGACTCATGAATTTAATAATCTGCCACAAATCAGAACCTGAGAGCTCTGGCTAGAAAGGAGCAAGTGATTTAGGTAGAATACTGTAAAACTGTAACTGCACGTGATTTTTAATTCAATGGATGCGTTGACTGACAGAGAGATATATCCTAAAGGAATGGATGGATTTGCTTTTAGTTTAAGTATGAATTACAAATTCTATTATTTCCACATTCTTAGAACTTTACATTTTAATTCTCCATTTTCTCCCTGCTGAGGACAAGCATTACTATGGAGTGGGTAAGTCTCCAATAGCTTAAAATTGTTCTTGAGAGTCAGTAGCAGAATCAGGAATTCCATGCCGGGGTGGCTGTTTTCAGTTCTGGACAAGTGACTCTGTCTCACACCCTAAACCATGGGAAACATCATTCATTGGCCGGCTAAGATGAACTGCACGATGGAATGGGAATTCCATGAAATTCCAGAATGACTGAGATTCTATACATGTGATTGGGTCACAAGGGTCTGAAGGTTTCGCCTCATCTGCAGAATGAGTCCTCTGTGCCTTAAGCTGCAAGATCACTGGTCTTTAAGTTTATGCTACTTCAGATGTAATGACAGTGGTATTGTTTTTATTTACTATATTTTAGTTAGATGTCCCAAACAGAAGACAGAACTCCTTTTAACAATCTTTCTCTAAAACTGAATTAGTAGGAATAAAATCCATGGAACAAATTCTGCTAAAACACAGAGTAGAGGCCGGGTCAACTCTCAGAAGTTGTGTTGGGGAGGCCATGAGTCAAACCCAAGGAGAACAAGGGACCCACAGGGGATTCTCGGTTTCCTCCCAGGTCCAGGGATTCCTGCAAACTCATCAGGAGCGGGAACTGGACATGGTGGATGGCAGCCATGCCCTCTGTGGGAGCCCCGCTCATGGTCAGAAGCACAGAGAAGCCACTAGCCAGGGCCTTGATATCAGTCAGCTTGGTCTAGCACATGGGCGAGTAGAACTGGATCTTCCTGGGTGTGATGTGTCTATCCCACAATGGGGGGATAGGGCCTCCACAGGCCCTGCCTCTCCAGGCAGCCGTTCTGGAAGGTTACTGTCCAAATTCTACACACAGATGCCATTGTGGTTTTTCAGTCACTAAGTCATGTCCAACTTGTTGCAACCCCATGGACTGCAGCGCACAAGGCTTTCCTGTACTTCACTATCTCTGTGAGCTTGCTCAAACATTGAGTCAGTGATGCCATCCAACCATCTCATCTTCTGTCACCCACTTCTCCTCCTGCCCTCAGTACTTCCCAGCATCAAGATATTTTCCAATGAGTCAGCTCCTTTACATCGGGTGGCCAAAGTATTGGAGCTGCAGACTCAGCATCAGTCCTTCCAATGAATATTCAGGGTCGATTTCCTTTAGGATTGACAGATGCCTTAGTATGGGTTGTAGACCGACCATACAGTTGCCTGACAGAACAAAAGCTTTGCCAGCTTGTTTCTAGTGGAGTGACTATTCTGAACTCTGCCCTGGGATGAGTGGAATCCCTCCACCCTTCAGCCCCCACACCTGCTACTGCATCCAGGCATCTGGAAGGGGGCCCCGGGCAGGTGTATTTCAGAGATGGGGTCTCCCCATGGATAGGATTTTGCATTGTCCAGGTGAGCTCTCTGCATTGCACCTTGTCTCTGATGTTGCAATGATCGCGGCCTGACACCTGACAAATCGTACCGCCTTTCAGGGGTGACTTCACTGAGCGGTGGACACAAAGTGTCAGAGGTCAGTTAGCAGCTGTCCCTGAACACACAGTGAATGCACAGACCAAATGCTTCTTTCAAGACAGAGTCAGAGTCTGTGTCTTGAACCTGTGTCAGAGTCTCCTACAATTACCTAGACTCATGCAATTTCAGAAGGAAATTCTGTGATTTGGGAACTGAATCCAGTTCCCCTGGTCCCACGGACACCTGCTCCTCCAGGAGACCCATTGGGCACCCTGGCTCCCAGGTGACAGGGTGTCCTGGTCTGGGCCGACCTAGAGCCTGCATCTCCCATTGTAGAGGTTGGGTGTTCACAGGAACTGAACAAGTGTGCCTCCTGTCACAAGGCCCCTCTCTCACACTCTCAACACACACACACATTTCCCACACCCCAGAATCCCCTATTGTAAGGTCACCTTCTTTTCACTGTGCCAGTTTGTATCAGGAAAAATACTAAATATTGGTTTGGGGATTGGAAGTGAATACATCCACACATTTTTACAAAATCTGCAAACCAAATTTTTCAGCCTCTGTATTTGCTTTGTGATTACTGGCACTCGTTGCTGAAAATAAAATAAGAAGCGCTACAACTATGCTGTACCTGCAGGAGACTGAGAAATGCAGTCTGCTTCATTCTGCAGGCTCCACCAGTAACTCCAGCTGAGGGGCTAAAGGCCTATTTGGCAGTGACTTTTAAAGCCAGTTTATAAACTTCCACCCGAGTGTTAATAAGTGGTCACGAAATTTCAGATGGATCAGATCCCCTTACATGCAGGAAACAGGCTAATGGCTGAGCAGTAAAAACTGATATATGCATTTAAATCTCTAGATCTGGCATATTCATGAAGGAACACACTTGAGTTCCCACAAATGAGACTTTTTTCCTTCCATGAGCAATTCTGGGGGGTATCCTTGAGTGTCTTTGTGGAAGTCGGAGAAACTATAGTGTTGTAGCAGGTGTCTGAATCTTTGTGAGGATCGGCAGGTGGGGTGTGATGAGTGGGCGACATTCAGGGCCCTTAGTAACACCAACAACCAAGACGGGTCCCTTTGCCACAGAATATGTTTGTATCAAGTCTCTATTTGACACACTCTGAAAGTGAAAGTGTTAGTCACTTAGTTTCGCGTCTGACTCTGCAACTCCATGGACTGCAGCCCACCAAGCTCTGTCTGTGGGATTTCCCAGGCAAGAATCAATACTCAACTCAAACATCTCCTTTATTTTAGGTTTCCCTGCAGAAGGAGACTCTACCTCTAGGACCATCTATTTACAATACCATATGGTGAGGGTTGTTTTGTCTTAAATTCAGAGGATGGAAATGGTTTTTCTTACCTCTTCTTCTCCACCCTTAGTCTATGAGTTCTAGAGCAGGGTCCTGGTCTCTGCACCACCTCTGAGCCCCTGCCTGATCCAGAGGGGCATCTGTGAAAGGATATGGATTCCTCCCACATCTTGTTGCCATAGTCCCAGACCCTCAGCACCAAGGGACCACACAGAGCTCCCTGAGGACCGCCTGCCCCTCTGCTCTGCATCTCTGCAGCGGTCACTAGTTCTGTGGGGTGACTTACTCCTGGAATGACTCAAGTCTGTTTCTGCGGGTTTGCAGACACCTCTGCTCATGAAAGTGCCCCCGCCCCCAATATGGGAAGCATCTTGTGTGGCTCTCTCCCCTGCCACTCATTAATCTCAACTTTTTATTAAAGATACTGGGTTTTTATCTTATTTATTCCTTTGATTATAAATTCCTTATAGAAAAAAAAACTCCTATTAACTTCCTATCCTATGCAATATTTCTTGAGGAGTTAAATGAACATCACTAGACAATATTCAGAAATACAGATAGAAGAGCCTGTGGCTGGGGAGAATGCTGTACTTTTCACCTCTGAGCCACAGACAGCACAGATGTAAGCTGTGAAATTAGCACTGAGTGCTCCTAATAGTTTACCTTCCCTGACTATCACACAGCCTAAATTTTAGACTGAAGATCAATTTTATACCAGGATCAAGGAGGGTGGGGTTAATCTTTCTCCTCTAATATCTTTTTGGTGTAATACAAGCATTGTCATAACCAGTTGTTTTATTAAAAATCTGTACATGGATGTGTCGCAAAACACAAGGTTCTTGAATCCTTTCTGGTTTTATTCTCTAATAGCTATGGAAAAGCAGTGTCTACAATATCATTTTGAATCATGTCATCTACTAATAGCTACTTCAGCCACTCAGATGTCACCATGATATCACATTACAAAAGAATTCATCTCCCCATCAAAGTGTATCAAAGGTCATCAAAGTGCAGCAAATGCAAACTTACCTCCAATAACAGCAAAATAATCAAATGAAAAAGAGATAATGTTCTTTGTGGAGGAAATGTCTCAATCTATCACTGATATCTTGAGGGCTACAGACTAAAGAAGTAAGAGAGTGAAAGTCATGATGGGTTGTTATGTGTTGATAAAGCTAAATGATATCAATGATCTTAAAAGACTAATGTGGTTCCTGCGATAGGAGACCTGGATTACAAATGGACAACCTGGTGGAGTCGGCATGTTCTCTGTTGAGTTCAGTGCAAGCTACCGCAGGGAAGATAAACAGAAGAAGATAATTAAGGGAGCATGGGGACTGTAACGCTTCCCTGATGGATTATAAGGTACCTGATGCGTAGATATGGGGTCAGCCTTCTTGGTACTTAATTCTGCAGTCCAGGGAGACGCGGAGTGCTGCACAGCAGACGGTGAATGAGAACACATCCTGGGCAATTCCCGGCCTGGGAAGACCCTGCTTGTGGCAGAGATGCCGCACTGATGAAGCGAGGGCAAACCCTTTAGAAAAATGGACTCTGATGCTCACAGGTAGCACTTTGCCTAAATTTTAGCTCTAATCATGGTTGCACACAGGGTTGCCAAGTTTTCCTTATTCTATCTTTCCTCAAAAATTCTAGCTTAGAATTCTGGCAAGGGACCTCAAATACAGCACAGGTTCAGTTCTCAGATGTCGAACAAAGAAAATCATCCTTCACCTTCTTAAATCCAGCTCTCCTACTGTTAACACTCACGAGACTCCCACTGTGACAGTGTCCATGCATGTGCTTGGCCATTTCTGCTGCCACGATCATAAGGAATCTGGCATGTTCTTCCCTGCTGGAAATCATTAGAAATAACCATTGTACCCCAGCTAGAAACAGGATGCCTGCTCCACGTGAAACAGAATCTCAAGCAAAGGAATTCTTTTGTTCTAGTAACTCTAAAAATAAACAAGATACTTCACTCACAACTTGAAAAAATGCTCTTGCCAAAGTGTTTTGCATTATGATGGAGAAAGCATGCTGGGTATAGAATCAAAACAGCACAGAGTCCAATGGAGCCCCCCACAAACAGCTGCCAGGTAGCCAACCACTTCTTCAGGAAGTCTTCATCACATTCTTGGACAGATCCCACTTGTTGAAGAATAAAAAGGGAAAATATTTCCTATATTGAATCTGAAAACTATTCTTCTGTAAGTACATCTGGTATTTCAAGCCAACGAATGGAATTATGTATCACTAACGTCATTAGCAACCCTGGTCCTTGCCCTCAGCAGATGTGTTTAATTAATTTCAGTTTTTAAATTTTTTCCCACCAACTGTTTTAAATATTTGAAAATAGCTATTAATTACCTCCTAACTTTTCCCCCGGCCAAACTGAAGATCACAAGTTTCCTAAACATTTCTCACATGTCATGGTTACCAGAACCTTCACCACAAATGCATTTCAAGCACTCAGCAGCTCACTTGAACTACCTCACAGAACTGAAGTCTTCACCCCAGATATGGACTGAAGGAAATAATACTAATAATCTCTTAGCACCATGAGCCTTCTGTTTCCCAAAACACCTGGTCCTTCTGTGTGTGCTACGAGTTCATAATTTTCCCCTCATCATGTACATTTTAAGTTATATTACTTTTCATTTTGAGTAAAATATCATACTAATTCCATTATTTTCTTATGTCTGCATGTGTACATACTAAGTTGCTTCAGTTGTGTTTGATGGTTTCTGACTCTATGGATTATACCCCAGGCTCCTCTATCCGTGGGATTCTCTAGGTAAGAATACTGGAGTGGGTTGCCATGCCCTCCTCCAGGGGATCTTCCTGACTCAGGGATTGAACTCACATCTTTTATGTCTCCTGCATTGGCAGGAGGGTTCTTTACCACAAGCGCCACCTGAGAAGCCCTTCTTATGTCTAAAAAAAAATCTATCTGGCCAATAATTGATTTGAAGAGTTCCTGAATCTGCCATCAGATATTTCTTTTCAGTCTTTCAGCTAGCATCGTTATGGTCTTTCCCTGTCTGAGCATCTCCAGCACTGACAGTACTCTGTTCTCCACCTGCTTATCCTTCTCCCTAAGCTCTCCACTGTCTCTCACACGGTCTTCTGGGTCCTGTGGACATACATTCTTGCCAGGTTACATGATATTATCTACCCATTGGCAAGCCATTTTTTTCAGGAAAAGAGCTATCCTCCATTGTCATATTCTGTGTATTATGAATTCCAACCTGTAAAGTCTCACTGAGACTACGTTTACAACTTTCAAAATCTTTAGACTTCTTACCCATTCTTTACTCACTGGTTTAGAATCACACATGGCTATTCATCATTTCTCATCCTTTTCTAGGTGTGTGGTTTTGGCCTCCTCCAATTGCATTGTTCTTCATATCCTGCATCCAGGTTCTACAACACTATCATTTTATACATTATGATCTACACATTTTTCTTCCTCTGTCTTTCAGCTTAACTCCCTCTTTCAGAAGTATCTCAGTCATACTGCATCCCACCGAGGCCGTGCCTTTGAGTACCTCCATCCAGCCAACTGTGCATCTCATCTTTTCTACTTCAAAGCCCTAACCTTCCATCAAAGAATGCCACAAACCAGGTGAAGTTTTGCTTGCAATCAACAAGACTCAAGCTGGCTCCATGACTCAACAGTTACAAAAACTGAAGTTGCCACTGAAATTCCCTGCGGCCACTGCTGCCTTAGCATCCCAGGGTCACTGGAAGGACCGATAAGGCTTTTGTGAGCAGTGACCCACTAAGCAAATGAACATCGAGTTCACTTTCCATCTCACAGTTAAGAGCAGAGATGGAATTTCTTAGATCACCTGATTCCTTCCTTTGCAGACACGCTTCACTGCAGCTGACTGAGAAAACCTACCCCAACCACAGCAGCCTTAGGGAAGCACCACTCAACAGCCAATCTCATAACAGCAGCAGGAAAGCACAGGACGTCTCAAAAGCAGCACTGCCTCCTACATAAATCCCAGGGAGATGTCCTAAATGGCTGAGAACTACAGTGACTGCACTTAACAGGGAACTTACACACAGGCCTCGTATTAGAACAGCACAGATCCAACTCCTGCACTAATCTAAAGAAAGTCACTTCATGGGGAAGCATGAGAACCTCCTTCTCACATCGGTTACTGTTTCTTGGTCTGCTGCTTTACTTTCATCCACTTCCTTCAAATTCCTGAGTGTTTCTTCAAATTCCCTCCAGTGGAAAGAACAGATTATTGCTATTTAAATTCACTGGTCCTGGCTGAGTTCTTGAAGTCAGCCTCACCTGCAAAGGTTCAGAAGCCTAAACTTCCCACTTCCACTGCATTGGAGTGGTTACAAAGCTATAAAGATCACAGAGACAGTTATAAAACGGGCTTCCCTGGTGGCTCAGTGGCAAAGATTCTGCCTGCAAAGCGGGGGCCACAGGAGATGTGGGTTTGATCTCTGGGTCAGAAAGATCCACTGGAGGAGAGCATGGCAACCCATTCCAGTATTCTTGCCTGGACAATTCCATGGACAGAGGAGCCTGGTGGGCTACAGTCCATGGGGTTGCAAAGAGTCGGACAGGACTGAACCGACTTAGCATGCACACATGCAAAGGCAATTAACATATTTTGCTAATCACTTGCAGACCTAGAAGAAGCATGAAAATCTCTGCCCTTTAAATTGCTTACAGCAATTTTCATACACTTAATTTTTCAAAGGAAAAACTTTCAACCCAATTTTTTAAAGATTTTTTTTAATGTGGACCATTTTGAAAGTCTTTATTGAATTTATTAAATATTACTTCTGTTTTATATTTTGTTTTTCTGGCCACGAGGCATGTGAGCTCTTAGCTCTCTGACCAGGGATCGTACCAGCACCCCTGCACTTAAACGTGAAGTCTTAACCACTGGATCGCCAGGGAAGCCCCTCAACCCAACTTAAAAAAAAAATGATCATGTAGAAAATGTTAATCCTTGGGGAAAAGAAGACCACATTATTAATACTATGCACACTTTCTATTTTACATAATTCATTGTCCTTACACTGACGGACATTAATGGCACATTAACTTATTAATGTAATTTAAAACTTTTTAAAAAAGATAACAGAGGAAAAGTGAAAGTCACACAGTTTTGTTTGATTCTTTGCAACCCCATGGACTGTAGCCTGCCAGGCTCCTCTGTCCATGGAATTATCCAGGAGAGAATACTGGAGTGGGTAGCCCTTCCCTTTTCCAGGGGGTCTTCCTGATCCAGAGATCCAACCAAGGTACCCTGCATTGCAGGCAGATTCTTTACTGTCTGAACCACCAGGGAAGCCCTATTTTAAACAATTCATTGCCCTTACATTGATGGACATTAATGGCACATTAACTTATTAATGTAATTTTAAAATTTTTAAGAAGATAAAATATATGACAATTTTAAAATTTATTTTTTGTGCATTCTATTTTTTTTAATGTGTGTGTGTGTGTGTGTGTGTGTGCATTCTAAAACTATGAGGGCATTCGAGGGCAGTGCTACCTTCAGCACTCTATAAAATAATTTTTGTGTCATTTAAGGCGACATGTGACCTGCATTTATCACTCAGATTTTTAAAAATCCCTTTAGATATTTAAAGAGGAAGTGATACTCTAAAAAGTAGCATTAAAAGCCAGGTGGGATTTAGTTACTCTCGGTCAGCGCTTTCATGGAGAGAAGTACCAGGTTCTGTCTTGCTGTTCTCCATCTTTGAGGTCTGTTTGAGGCAAAGCAGTGCCCTTGCACAGATTAACTCACCCAGACAGCGAGTCTCGGGGCCGCTCCAGAGCCCATTGGCTAAGCATTCTCTGACGTGGGACCCCACGAGCGTGTAGCCCGAGTTACACGTGAATATGGCTGTGGCACCGTAGACTGTCAGCGTTCCAATCTTATTTCCATTTGGGGGAAAGGACAGGCTTCCGCACGAGATCACTAGAAGGAAAAGAAAAACAGAGTGAACATTGTTGCAGGTCTGACATAGACTACTTTCTGTGTAAAAAAACAACAAAATCTCAAGTCTTCATTTTCATTGAGAAGCCGGGGGGCAGGAGTGTCATCTCACGGTGAGATGACCCATCACCTGGGACGTTTAATTTCCCTTCTCTTGTATCCTTGGAATGAAAACTTGAAACTTTAGAGTGGAATCCAAAATAGAGTAAGTCCCTTCCTTCACCCATTGCTATTTATTTTTTCATTCTCACAAGTAGCTACACTTTTCTTTAAATACACAGTATACAAATATTTTAGCCTACAAGCCAGGCAGTCCAACAAGTTGGCTTTCTGTGCCCTTTTTTGCTTACATCAATTACAAGAATCACATCCCAGTTACTGGCATCCACATGGCATAACAGGAACTGAGGCGTGTGGCTGGTCTTCCCCAAAGTCATCAACTGGCACAAGCTGTGTGGGATTAAACCCAGGACGCCCACTACAGCAGAAGCACTGAGTTCACTTTTTCTTTCATGTACTATTTGTTGGGACCATGAGCTTCATAAAAACGCTGACTATATGGAACGTGTACAGACTTTCTGAAAATTAAAAAAATATAAAAACTAGACCTTAAGTGATTATAGATGTAGGCACCCAGTTTACACATATGTTCCAGCATGATTATTGATCACTGACCACTTACAGCCACACGATTACTCCAGGTGGGGAGATGAATGCAATGGTCACTCTCATTACAGATACTTGTTATAACACCTGACTCCCTGCACTCGCAAAATCCACCGATGTTTGAGCACACACACACACACACACACACACACACACACACACATTAGCAGAATCTCAGGGGAGGAGGGAATCATAAAGTCATCAAGGTGAACTGCTCATTAGAGGCTTAAATATGATTTAACAGGTGAGAATCAAAGTGTCTGAAAAGCTCTTCTAAGAGGAGTGATAACAATTTCCTGCTGCACTAAGTGAGTTTTTATGTACAAAGGGCTTGGGGCAAAGCTGCCAAGTAGCTAGAAATGACTGAGTCCTCATTAACAGTAAACTGATAAGAGGTTGTAAAGGAAAAGAGCAAGAAGGCACATGCTGGCTGCAGGCCACCCGGGGCCCGCTCAGCTTTGCCAGTTCCGAGCTCGGTGACACCACCAAGCTCTCTCGGTCTCTGAGCCCTGCTGGTTCAGCTCTGAAGGTTAACGCCAGCCCCAGCCAGGTAGGGCTGTGCACTGAGCTCAGCCCCAGCCAGGTAGGGCTGTGCACTGAGCTCGGCGAGAGGACAGCGGGTGGGGGCCACTAAGGCCCTGTGCCTGACCGGGGCTGGGCCCGTGCTAAGAGTGAAGGACGTTCTTGGGGCCTATTTGGGGAACTAGTTCCAAAATCTGAAAACCTTTACTGAAAATTCAAGTGAAGACCATTTTACTGTTTAGACCAATCTTTTGAATTACGCTGATTTTATTCCAAGACCCAAAACCCTGGTTCTGTTTCAAACAGACACACAGACACAGTCTGGAAATGTGTGCTCTGGGGGCACTGCTCATCAGAAATCTGGAAAAGTCAGCTCTGGAGTATTTCCTGATGAGCACATTATTGTTGTTGAGAGAGCTCTGAGGACTTCTTAGTTTCTGGGATTGCTACACTCTTACAGGGTCATATCTTATGCATTCAGTAATACTGCTAATGCGTTCGCTCTTCTACATGTCCATGGGTTTGAGTCAGATTTAGATGTTTTACAATTAATTATAAACTTCTCATTATGCCTTTTCTCAAACATGGCATGAACTTCACCTTGAGCAATGATTTTTAAAAAATTTTTTTAATTAATTATTTATTTAATTTATTATTTTTTTTTTTTACTTTACAATATTGTATTGGTTTTGCCATACATCAACATGCATCCACCACAGGTGTACACGTGTTCCCCATCCTGAATCCCCCTCCCACCTCCCTCCCCATACCATCCTCTGGGCAATGATATTTAAAGATCCCCTTGTAGCCACTCAGGATAGCTGGACCGTGTTTTGAAACCTCAGCGTTAGTAAGAAGGGAGGTCTGAGCACACCTCCTCTTGGAGGTCCTGATGCACTGTTAATGGTGGACCAGCACAAAGGAGGGTGGTTTTCACATCTGTTCTATTTTTTTAGCCTCTGTTAAAAATATCCTGGTGATGAAATTATTTTAGGCTTGTCCTCTACTAAGGTTCACTAGACTATAAACAAGAACTACCGGGACAAAGCATTAGCTTTCCAGCAGCTGGATAATGGGGTCTCAGATGTGGAGATCTGGGTGGCAGAAAACCCGCCACATTAATGAGGTGGGCAGCACCAACACAGAAACCCCCTAACAGAAAGAGAGAACTCCTCTACCCTAAAAACAAATGGAATCCTTTGTCAAATTTCCAAGGGGAAGCTTTATGTCCCTGCTCTTCTCTCCCATCACGCTTTCAAGGATAAAGTCAGTGACCCTCACATGGTGCACACCCTCGGGCACAGAGCTTGGTCTCTTGTACCATCTCCAGCAATAGGTAGCAGGCTCCTTGGAGAAGAGCAGAGTCCATGTTTGGGTGAGGAAAACTCAGGAAGAGCATAAAACACCCCGTCTTTATGAGGAAACACGGCTGATTTCAGAGATGTCAGAGGTTCAAGGGTAAAAGGCACACCCCCTGGCCACAGGGTGACCAACCGAACAACAGATACTAACAAAGACACAAACCAAAAGGCAAGCAAAGAATTCTGTGGAAGCCAGTGATTTTAGAAAAGGCCGCACATCCTCAAGGACGTTCAAAGGAGACAAATGACAAAGTGAGACAGAACAACTTGTGCACAATGCGGGGAGTCAGCGAACGCCCAGCCATCTGCAGAGAATGTCTGTGGCCCCGATGCCTGGAGACGGCTTCAGGCCTGGGGCCTGGTGGAGGCTGTCCACGGACCGGACTCAGCGTGAGACCCAGCAGATTAAAGTACCTCAATCGAGAGTCAGGAAAACAGACTTCTGAGAAATCAGCAAGAGGGAGGTAGAGATACAATTCATGGATGGCCAAAGCCCAGTTCTGTCTTCTTTTCACAAATGAGAGTGGAACTGGGCTGCCAGTGGTTCAGTTTAAGAATCAGTGTGTTTTTCATCTTTTACTGTTGTGAGTATGTGAATATTACTGACTGAATACCATTGTCTTATGATTGGTCAGTAGAATTCTGTATCATTAGAACCACCATTGAATAGAAAAATCTGTTATCTATTTTTAAAATCCAGATGTATATCAGAATTATCTTGGAATTTTCTGAAAAATACAAATGCCCAGGTATTGCTTTTTTTCCTGGAGCCCTAGATGTGTTTCTAAAGAGCAGTCAGTTTTAAAAACAACTGGACTATATGAGGATCTTTTACTTTTATCTAGTTTGTTTCACTTTTTCTATTTAATATTCAGTGCTACCATTTCATTTAGTTTACATTCTTTAATTTCTCCATCTCTTTTGTTGTTGTTCTTTCTTAAAACTTTATCAAGTGTAGTAGAAAAGCTTTTGTCTACATATATACATACATATATATATAGTATGTATAATAGATATATTTTAGAAAATTTAAGAATTATTGCCTAGCTAAAAAAATGACATTTAATTCCACTTGGTTGACTTAGTATGAATAGAATGCTTGATTTCTAATCTATATTCATTCAAAACTTTGATATAGTTTCATGTATTTTGGCATCTAGCATTACTACTAAAATTTTAGAAATTTATTATCTTAGTGATTAAAAAAAAATTTAAACAAGCTTAAAACTTCTAATCCAATTCTGAGACTATAAAGAAATACAATGTTATTTAAAAAAAGGAAAGAAAAGAAAGAAATGAACATGTGATACAGTATTATTAATTGAAGGACAGATTTTGTTCCAATTTCACAAAACTTTACTCTAGTGTCCGTTATTTGTTTTCATATCTTATTCAAGACTCCACATTGCATTTGATTGCACTGAGCAGCTTCAGCTGCATGCAACAAATTCTGGTAAATTCTCTTTCAATTTTTATTCTATTACAAATATTTTCTAATTTTCCTTGTTATGGCTTCTTAGGTACCTTCATCATTTAAAAGTGGACATTTATCCATTATACGGAATCTAGAAAAATGGTACTTAAGAATTTACTTACAGGGCAGCAGTGGAGAAGCAGACATAGAGAATAGATTTATGGACATGGGAAGAAGGGAGGAGAGGGTGAGATATATGGAGAGAGTAACATGGAAACTTACATTGCCATATGTAAAATAGATAGCCAATGGGAATTTGCTGTATGTCTCAGGGAACTCAAACAGGGGCTCTGTATCAACCTAGAGGGGTGGAATGGGGAGGGAGACGGGAGGGAGGTTCAAAAGGCAGGGGATATATGCATACCTATGGCTGATTCATGGTGAGGTCTGACAGAAAACAACAAAATTCTGTAAAGCAATTATCCTTTAATAAAAAATTAATTTTAAAAAGTGGATATTTAATTTGCAAATACATGGGACTTAAAAAGGTAATGTTGATATTAATTTCTCATTTTGATATTAATTTCTCATTTAAATGCTTTCTCCTCTGCAATCACCTCTGTGCTTTTTTTAGTCTAACTTTATTGAGGCTTTTGATGGCTAAGTTGAAGATCTCTCTTAGTAAATGTCACATTGTACTTGAAAATGCGACAGCTATTTTCAAATATCTTTTGGTATTCATTTCTAACACAATTCCACAGTGATAAGAGAACAGACCCTATAATGATTTCAATACCTTTAGACCGTGAAATTTTTGCACGTTGTTTTATGTCCCTTATGTTTCAGTGTCTCCTAGTTTACAGCCTATGAGAACTTGAATAGAATTTGTATCCTACTGTTGTGTGAAAATTGTATCAATCTTAATTATGTTGAATTGGTTCATAGTGCTTTTCAGGTCTACTATATTCTTCTACTTCTCTGTATATTCATTCTATTAATTTTTAAGAGTTTAATATTGAAACTCCAACTAAAAACCTTAATTTATCTACTTAAAAGTAACTGTAATATATAGGAGAAGGCAATGGCACCCCACTCCAGTACTCCTGCCTGGAAAATCCCATGGATGGAGGAGCCTGGTAGGCTGCAGTCCATGGGGTCGCTGAGGGTCAGACACGACTGAGCGACTTCACTTTCACTTTTCACTTTCATCCATTGGAGAAGGAAATGGCAACCCACTTCAGTGTTCTTGCCTGGAGAATCCCAGGGACGGGGAGCCTGGTGGGCTGCCGTCTATGGGGTCGCACAGAGTCGGACACGACTGAAGTGACTTAGCAGCATACGTAACCTTGTTATGTATTTTCCAAGTCTCCTGTAAATGTTATTATACTTCCATAATTTAAAAAATTAAAAAGAGAAAAAGAGCAAAAGAATCAGTATTTTTGTAAACACTCTTTTAAATATTAATAGGAGGCTAGGGACCTCCCTGGCGGTCCCGTGATTAAGACTCTGTGCTTCTACTGCAGGGGGTCTGGGTTAAATCCCTGGTCAAGGAACTAGGATCCACATGTCATGCAGAAGGGTCAAAAAATTAAATTAAAAATAAATAAAAAAATAAATAAATGGAAGGCTCTCCCTGTAAGTGTACAGCATCCCAGAATGGCAATCTGAGCCCTAAGTATATACGGCTGGAGTGCAGAAGGCAGCCCCCTGTCCAGCACACCCCCCACCTTGGGGTCACAGGACAAACAGGGAGGATGGGAAACTGATGAGACTGGTTATCTGCAGGAGCTCTATGAGAACTCCTCACCCACGAGAGGTGAGCCAGCGCCTGTGTGCAAGTCCCTCTGTCCTGTGTGAAACTGACAGAGGATATTGGCTGGGAAAGTCTGAAAGAGCAGAAGGTAGAGGCCCCTACTCCTCCTTCACTCGCCTTCTGAGCTTAATGCCTGAGTCTCGGAATCACAGCCTGAGATTCCTGATGGAGGTTGCGGGAAAGGAGGGTGCTCACTAATTCAGGTGTCTAATGTGGAGAACTTCAGCACCTTCAGTGACCGGGCAACCAGTCAGACCAGGACACCCTGGGAAATGGTGAGGGACCCATGAATAAATAAGCTTCGGGCGGGGGTGCTGTCCACTCTCACTCTGAGCTCCCGGAAGTCTGGACCCTTCCTGATCCGCCTCCGTGATCCTGGTGAAGAGCATCAGTGGGCGTGTCATCACCATTTGCCCCATTCAGATTCATAGACTGAATCAGAGTGACGATCACAGACAGTGAACTGTTGTTTCTTTTGTCCTTTCCCCATTTTTATTCTGCTTTATTCTTGCTAAGCTGGGTATTTTATAAATTTGACACTGCTCTAACTGCTTGTTTTGTGCATGATAATTTCCTGTGAACAATCCTACTACAGATTGTATATTAAATATGTTTGAATCAAATAGAGCTCTGAACAATACTAATATTGTTTTATTTTTCTATTTATTCATATTTATTACGAACCCATTCAGAAGCTTAACTGCTTATCTTGTACCTATGAGAATCATAATCTCCCTTTTCAAGACAGTTATTATTTGAGAACACAACATCCTTAGCATAAATGCATGAGCTCCCAAGATCCTAATTAGAAGGTTTGAATAGTCAGTACATGGCGTAAGACTGATCTTTATAAACATAGGCCTGGATTTGTTTTTGAGCTGATTTAAAGTATCTGAGTATTCTATAATAATATTTCAATGTTTGTAAAATATGATTGTTCACAAAGAAAAGCTAACATTAACACTTAAGGCAGCAGTCATATAGTTAAGTATGTTGGATAAAAATATACATTCCTCATTGTAATGAAAAGAAATGCCATTTGGTTACACCACTAATGCAGAGGATGACAGATGACAGACCATTGAAAGGCAGATGCCGTTGCCATCAGGGATGCGGGAGGGCCTGGGGGCGGGGACACACCTGTCACTCACCTCTGCACCTCGGCCTCTCCTCCCCCGCACTCCACGTGCCGTTGGCGTGGCACTGCAGCAGCCGCCGGCCCTCCAGGTAGTACCCCGGGCTGCAGCTCAGCACCACCTGCGCTCCGTACTCATTCAGGGACCCTGACACCAGCCTCCAGGTGACGTGTTCCGAGAGCTGGGCTTCGATGCCTGGGCAGGTGACCGCTGGAAAGAAATACACTTCATGTTGTCACTTTGTTCTTAAGTGTCAGACCAGGCCTGCTCTCCATGGTGAGGGCCATGGTATATGGAAAGATGCCCTCACCTGGCATGCCAGGCTTTCCCTACCACCCACAGAGCCACACAGAAGTGATTTTGGATGTCCATTGCAGTCCACAGCCTCATGGTAAGTGCACTGGGAAATCCTGCATGAGATGACACGAGAAGGGATAAATCTCTTGCACAGTCTTGCGGTTCTATGAAAGTGATCATCAGGTAAATGGAGGCACGGACAGAACCTCTAACTTCTAATTTGTCCCCAACCTCTGAGAAACTTGAAAGAGTAGCTGACTAGTTGAAAAACCAGCTTCCAGCAAATTCAGAAAGTCAGATGCCCTCATTCCCTGCTTCCCCATGTAATATGCTCTGCATATTACTGGATTTATTAGCACACAAAATCCAAGGCACATGCATTAATACTGTGAAGAAAAGTGTTTAACGAGTTTTAAAGGAGAGAATCTATTCATGCCTTTAGGAAACAAACTAGAATTACAATAGCGACTTAAAAAAAGCAGTAGAGACACCTGTAATAACAGTGGTAATAGCAGTAGTCCTCGCACAGTGTTACTGGAGTGGAGTCAAGGGATTTATGGATATGCTGACAATATATGTAAAATTTGGTACGTGTAAGTATGTACATTTTCTGAAGAGTACAATAATATTTAAAATTAATTTTACAACATTAGAAACTAGAACTCTACTTCCCTAAATATGAAGTTACATCAGCTAGTAACCATCACAGACAAAGCTGACCTGATTGATTAATTTATTGAGCCTGTAAGAAGCATCTACAGATACCACAGTTTTTTTTTCCCCCCAGAATGCTACTAATAAATATCTTTTACTTATAAATTCTATACAAGTTCATTACAATTAAATCAGACATATCCAAAATGTTACCAATATCCCATTTAATCTTTTTTTTTAATAACTTTACTATTACTATGTGCAAATAGACAGAAAAAAATAGGCCTTTTTGGTATTATTACAATAATAATATCAGCAAGGGTTACAATATGAAAGGGATTTTCTAATTTGAAAGTAATCCTCTGGGCTTCCCCGGTAGGTGCAGTGGGTGAGAATCTGCCTGCCGGATCCCTGGTCCGGGAAGGTCCCACGTGCCACGGAGCAACTAAGCCCAGGGCCACAACTATTGAAGCCTGTGCTCTAGAGCCCAGGGCCACAGCCACTGCAGCCTGCACGCCTGAGAGCCTGTGCTCTGCAATGGAAGCCACCACAGTGAGAAGCCCACACACTCGCCACAGCTGGAAAGGCCCAGGCATAGGAACAAAGACCCAGCACAGCCAAAACAATTACTTTAGAAAAAAGTAATCCTTAGATCTAGTTCTCGTAGGTATTTTTTAAGACAAAACAATTATCTAAAATTTACATGCATATTCATGTGTTCTACCTAGTGATACAAATAATTTTTTTTCCTAACCAGATTACCTTTAGAATTCCAGGCATGACTGCCATTTCTGAAAAGACTTTAACGTCTTTAACTTTACAAATCCATAACTTAATTTCAATCCTACAGCACATTTCAAATAAAATTCACTTCATTTCACCAAGACGGTGCTTCTAGAATTAACTTGATTGTTTTTAATTACTGAACAATCTTTTATAAACTCTATTTCTGCCAAGAAGGATTCGGTGTTGGCGTACACAATGGAACAGAAGCTTTCTTCCACTAATATTATCCACAGCAGTGGTTTCCAAATTCCACATGATCACCTCTTTTGCTTTGTAATTATCTGATTCTGGTTTAATTGTTTGCTTGCCTCTCTGTCTTTCTGCTAGGCTCTAAGCTCTTTTATTGTAAACAGTATGTCCTTCCATAGTTTTCTTTTTTCTTTTTTTGAGATTAATGTCCAACTTAAATCAAGTGCTGGTGACACAGAGTGTGTCTGTATATGAGGGTTTGTGTGAGTGTATGTGCCCTCTGAAAAGTAACATGCCAAAAAAAAGTGTTGTGGCAGAAAAAGCAACAAATAAACAAACAACAACAATAATAAAAAACCCACAAAGAAACTGAGGCAATAAAGCATATGAGTAGAAACTGAGAGTAAAAAAGAAAAAAAGAATAAATATTTATCCAAAGTCTATCTTGCCCTTTGTTTACTAAAGGAAGAGAGGGGAAGGGTAGAGCTTTCCAGAAATTTCTGCAGATGTGATTTTATTTGATATTTTCAAAGACACTTCAAGGAAGAGAGTGTACAGAAATGTCTGAGTCTAAAGCCTACTACGTTTTTCAGGTGGTGATATCTGAGTTATGCTAACCAAGACGATAGCAGAAGACTGGTCCCTGCAAACTGTGGTTACTGGACCCCTTCTTGGTAAGCTTCCCTACATGTGGATCTTTGCTTACAAAACAAGGCAAACATCCCCATGAAAGGATCCCCCTGCCCTGACCTGCCAACCAAGATTTCATAGACGATGCACTTGGCCTGGAAGCAAGGGAGCCATAGCTCTGCACCGGACCTGGGGGCCTTGTAGGAGAACCAGACCAGACACTTCTGCATGCCCAGCACGCCTGCCCATTCTCCCGGAGGCACGCTGAGGAGCAGTCCAGGCCCCCAAATCAGAAACCTGAGAAGTGCTCTCATGAGCGCAGCCTCAGCCCCCACCCTCGGCAGCGTGAGCAGTCCAGGCCCCCAAATCAGAAGCCTGAGAAGTGCTCTCATGAGCTCAGCCTCAGCCCCCACCCTCGGCAGCGTGAGCAGTCCAGGCCCCCAAATCAGAAGCCTGAGAAGTGCTCTCATGAGCTCAGCCTCAGCCCCCACCCTCGGCAGCGTGAGCAGTCCAGGCCCCCAAATCAGAAACCTGAGAAGTGCTCTCATGAGCTCAGCCTCAGCCCCCACCCTCGGTCACTGCGTTTTCTCACAGGCACCTTCCCCACCCACCAGTCAGCTCTGAATCGTGGGGAAACTCCACCTGCCTGCACTTGACCCAATTTCATTGAAATATTAATCTCCTTCTGCTTCTTCATTAAAAGCCCATGTGGTCTCTTACTTCTGACTTCAGTATTATGCTTTTGGAACTAACTCATGTTAAGCCATACAGCTGTAGGGCTTGTTTGCATTTCTATATATTCTCCATGGATCAGTGTATCCATTCCTTAATGGTAGCCACGGGGGTCATCTCGCATTCTTGGCTTTTACAAAGTGTAGCTTTGAGCATGTCTTTAGATGAAAATCTTATGCCAGCCTGTAGATATTTTTCTAGGGAGGAACTCCTACTGGCTCTTAAGATATTTTCAACTTTAGGACACACAACCAAATGCTTTTCCAAGGAGACTATGTCAGCTCACCACCTTCACCGGCAGTGCATTAGAGTCCCACTGGCCCAGCATCTCTGTTGATGCAGGTAGCTGGTCTTTTTATTTTGAAAAGTTATATGTCCTGGTGTGGGGTAAGTGCTATCTATTTGACATTCTGCCTTCTTCTCAATGGAACTCCTTAATCAATCCTTAATACGCATCCTTCAAATAAATATCTTTACCCTTTCTAAGTTTGCCTTTATCAGGCTCTTAAACATAGGTTTTGAAAAATAAAAGTACTAAAACTTAACATATATCTACTTTTTCCTTTGTTATTATTTTTTTGTGTGTGTGTGAGCTTGCAAAGTCTTTACCTGATTCCAGGCTCATGCCGGTGGGCTGGTGGAAAGGGGAAGTTGTCTTTTCACAGATTTATGTTCCACCTTTTCCATTTAGCCTGTTGTCATCCTGCCTTGGTTGTGTCTACGTTGTGGGGCAGGTTCAGACTCACTTTCCCATTTGAGTGTCCCGTTGAGCCACATATTGAAAAGACCTCTGTGTCTTCCCTCATTAGGATGCCATGTTCACTTTGTCAAAAGACCAACCAACATCATCCCCGGGTCTGTATTCTCTGCCATCGGTCTGTTCCTTGGGCCAGCACCACCCCATTTAAAGCCTGTGCCCATGTAGTACAACCAGGAATCAGGTGTGCTGTGGAAACGCGCCATCTGTGAGTCAGTCTGTCTTTGTGGAGACGTATGAGGAGGACTGGGAGGAGGCACACCTTGTGCTGGGGGGTCTGCTCCACAGCTGGATCTGAGGGGAGGCTGAAAACGGACACTTCCGGTTTGGAGAACACACACACACACACACACACACACACACGACGGCAGAGCCCCAGGGTCTCCTAGGACGCGGGCTTCAGACCTCAGTGGTGAAAGGGAAATGAGAGGATGATGTGAGGAGAGTCGATGGGGCATCTGTGGGCAGGGAGACTGCCAGTGCCTTTTTCGTCCTTTTTCACTCTTTTCTGTAGTTTCCAGGTTTTACACACTTTACTGATGGCCAGAGAAAAACTAAACAAGGAGTCAAAGGATTTAGCAGCATTGGCCTGATGATCACAAAGAGCATTTTCTTTCAAAAAAAGAATATATTCTGGAAAAAACTGAAAGTTGAGAAAATATTTTTTCAGACAAAAATTTGCAACAGTTGAACTAAGTGCCAATGAAAGAACATGCTGCCTTGTGACACAAAAATATATGTATACATACATCACACAACTGTGTACACACACACATATACACACATACACATACACAAATTATGTAAGATCATGGCATCCAGTCCCATTGCTTCATGGCAAATAGATGGGGAAAAAGTGGAAACAGTGACAGACTTTATTCTGGGGGGCTCCAAAATCATTGCTGACAGTGATTGCAGCCACAAAATTAAAAGATGCTTTCTCCTTGCAAGAAAAGCTATGACAAACCTAGACAGTGTATTAAAAAGCAGAGATATCACTTTGCCAACAAAGGTCCATCTAGTCAAAGCTATGTTTTTTTCACTAGTCATGTATAGATGTGAGAGTTGGACCATAAAGAAGGCTGAGTGCCAAAGAACTGATCCTTTTGAATTGTGGTACTGGAAAGACTCTTTGAGAGTCCCTTGAACAGCAAGGAGATCAAACCAGTCAATCTAAAGGAAATCAACCCTGAATAACCATTGAAGGACTGATGCTGAAGCTGAAACTCCAATACTTTGGTCATCTGACGTGAAGAGTCCACTCACTGGAAAAGACCCTGATGCTGGGAAAGATTGAGAGCAGGAGGAGAAGGGGACGACAGAGGATGAGATGGTTGGATGGCATCACTGACTCAATGGGCATGAGTTTGGGAAAACTCTGGGAGATAGTGAAGGACAGGGTAGACTTGAGTCCATGGGTTCACAGAGAGTCGGACACGACTGAGCAACTGAACAATATCAATGTTGATTATACAAATATAAGACATAAATATAAAAGATTACATAAATCAATGCCTAATAATTTAACAGGAGATTATTTAGAAAAACTAGACGTCTTCTTTTGTGTTCTTATTTTTTAAAATTCCTTCCCACAGCATCAATACTTTGAGGGGTTAAAAAAAAGGGAAAGAGAACAGAAACACAGGCTACAGGAGGAATATGGGGACACATCACAGGAGGGAGCTGCATGAGTAATGTATAAAGAACTGAGTACTTTACCTGATAGGGATATTTTCCTTTCATGACATCAGACATCATGGAATAAGGCAAAGCTTGAGGAATGTGCGGACTGACAGTCTCCATATAGCTGAGCCAGGAGCCAGGGCCGAGACACGAGGAGCAGATGGGAACAGGAAGAAGTTGGGCATCGGCAGAGGGGCGGGGGAGCGGGGCTGGGCGCCTGCAGACGGCTTTTGCCAGGCGGGCTGTCACTGTGCCCGGGGCGGCCCTGCCACTCAGAGGCCAGCGAGTGACCAAGTGCATCTCCCTGAGACCCACAGTGACAGGGCCCAGGTGCAGTCAGAAGGCAGCAAAGCAGCTTGCGGGTGGCTGAGCTGACATTCTCAGAGAAAGCAGTTGGTTCTTCCTAACAGAACCGTCTTGGGCTAGCATCCATGGGGGTTTCCCCAGGCACCGGCCAGCCCCCCAGCTGCCTGAAGTCACGGGCCATGAGAGTCCTGCTGCTTCCACAGATGTGCTCGCACAGTGTTTCCAGAAATAGACGCCTTTTTCACACTGCATGTCTAAGGGTATATGTAATTTCACACTAAGTGATCCTCACAGGCACACGGGGTCAGGGCACACCGGTGGTGTGGTTGTTGTCATCAGTATTTTACAGACCAGCCAGTGAGCTCGGGCAGGACCGAGCAGGCTCGGGCAGGTCCTGCCCCAGCCCAGGCAGGACCCCTACCTGCGCACCTCTGGGCCTGTCGTCCCCTCCACCAGTTGACAAGGGTACTTACTCTGTAAGTGACTAAAACCAGTGACACCAATTACAGCAGCGAGGACTGCGGGCACATCAGCATGTGAATATCACCTAAGTAAGGACAACTGTTAAAGAATGCTTTAAAATGCTGGTCCATCTGGAACTGTAGTAAAAGAAAGTGTTTTGTTTTCATCGATGTTATCAAATAGCACTTATGACAATGGTAAGTGAGCCAACTGCCAGGTCAAATTTAGTTAAATTAAACATTTTCCATAACAGGCAGCTTTAGCTGGATTGATAGAAAGTGCTCCATCTGCCAGTTTATCTCATATTCCTTCCTTTTTTAAAAACAGAAATACAGATTATCTTCTATCACCTTGGAAAAAAAAAGGCACACAACTTATATGAAATAATTTTCTTCTATTTCAAAAAAATTCAAGAGCAGATGTATAGATAGCCACTCTCGAGTCACATGGTCACTCCTATTAAGGGTTGACATGGTTGATGCAGTTTTGTATTAAAACGCCTAAATTACTATTTAGAAGTACTCTTCTCAAATTATACCCACTGAAGGCACAGACAATAAAGTTTCTGCGCAGAAAGGATGCAGTTTTTCCATCTTGTGAATGTTGCAGAGACAACACCAAACATTTCACATTTTGCTCAAGAGAGACTGACTTTTCATTTTACCATGAGTGGTTCTGATTTATGACAGAGTCGTCCCACCAGTGGCGAACCAGGCAGGCTGACAGTTGTTTTGTTTCAGATATTCAGACAGCGGCAGCGGTGCCACCATGAATAAAGCCCTCCGGCCTCCCCTCTCGTGAATTACAGGTCCTGCTCATAAATCTTCTGTGAAATTCTAATCGAGATGCAGGGGTGCAGGCGTCTTCTCTCTGTAACAGACTTCCCCCATCACAGTCAATGTGCGTGAGTGCTTTCTGCTACCACGTTCAGTTCAAGAACATTTAATTAGATTTATAAAATTATGATATGATGCCACTGGAGTAAAATGATTTAATCAGACTCATTACTATCTGTGGGGACTTCCTGGGGTGGCTCAGTGGTAAAGAATCCACCTGCCAAGCAGGAGATGTAGGTTTGATCCCTGGGTCGAGAAGATCCCATGGAGGAAATGGCAACCCACTCCAGTATTCTTGCCTGGAGAATTCCATGGACAGAGGAGCCTGGCAGGCTACAGTCCATGGGGTTGCAAAGAGTCGGACATGACTGGCAACTAAACAACAACAACATAACTACTTGTGTTCACAACCCAGCAGAGCTTTCAAGGTTCCACTCACAGTCTGTACTTGCTGGCTGGGGACAGGCTGAGCTAGCCTTGGTTCTTTTGACTCGAAAGCAGAGGAGCACACTGCTTTGGCTTCGGTAAGTCAGGGGCATGAAGTGGGGATGCCCAGGGTACCGCTCTGACGTCAGTGCATTTCATGCCATCTGACTTCAACATGGCCCTGTGAGGAAGCCTTTCCAGAAAGGCTAGGTTGAGAGCCTGAAATGCCTAAGGGCGATCATTCTTTTTAAATGAGCGCTTTAACCTCAGAGCTAAGTCAGATGACTGCATGATTAGCTATGAGTTATTTAGAATAAGAGCAGGTGGATACATAGAGTTTTGAAGTGAGCTTGTCAGGAGTTGCTCAGAGGCTCACCCAAGTTACTGGCTCTTGAGAGGCACAGACCACAGACGAGCTGGTCCTTTCTCCTCCGAGGTTCCTGCCTGAGCCTGGACTCTCAGGACTCTCAAGTTCTCAGTGATCTGGGATTGCCAGATTTCTGCCCATTCTTGCAGTTTCCAAAACCTTCATGAGATCGCACATTTTTTTCCTGCCCTGGGCTTTTTGTCATTTTGTTACTGTGGTCGGACTTAATTTAAAAAAAAAAGTTAGGAGAACATTTACATCACTAACTAGAACTGTGTCCAATAACCAATACTCTGCAGCCTAAATGCCACCCATGAAATCTGATTTCAACAAGAAAATATTGAAATAACCTCTTCCACTTAGTGATCCTAAGTGGCAAATGTTTAGATTTTTGTTTTCAATTCTTCAATCCAGGTTCCATAAAAAAATCCATTTAAAAAATTACATATCATAGCTAATTTTATAATTACATGAAATGAGTTTAAACCAACCCTTGGAAAGGATGAAAATTGAATGCTTTTCTTTTTTCCATCTCTCTCTCTTTTTTTTTTTTTGGCTGTGATGTACATATAGCCTGTGGGAGATTAGCTCCTGGACTAAGGATCAAACCTGGGGCCCCAGCAGTGAGAGCACTGTCTTAACTACTGGACAGCCAGGGAAGCCCCTGAAGGTAGTACCTCTAATCCAAGTGTCTGTAAAAAGAACATGTAAGAGGGGTTTCACGGTGACCCAGCCTTTCTGACTTAGGAGTGTTTTCTAAACTAAATTCACTGCAAGTCACTTCAGGTCACTGAGTCTTCATTGGAACTGATGATATATGGTTTTCAGAGGGGTCTGAAAGAGGGGGCCCCATGCAGCTCCTGTCTGAGAGGAGACCACGTCCTGCACTGAGCAGTGGTCAGGTGTTTGACAAGAACAACAAATGAGGGAAAGAGAGCGAGCAAATTAAGTGGCATCAGACCACACTGCGGACGGTCCATTCATTCATTCATTCTAGAAATATTTATAAACTTACAGACGTGAACCAAAGCTACACCTGCCCTTGAGCAGTGTTAATGTGGAGAGGAATAACAAACACAGCCAGTGCTCAGGGGCCATAAAGGACCTGGGTACCACAAACCCTGCATTTCCCATTCTTCAACCTCTGTGCAAACCCCACTTTCTCATATTTATCAGGGAGCCATGGGGAACTGTTCGTAGTTCACAATTCTAACTAAAATGCAAAAAGCTAGAGGAACCTATATTCAATCTTTGGAAATGAAATAAAAGAGATGGGAACATTATACAGAGTAGAACATACATGGCCCTGAAAATAAAGGACTGAAAACACAACTGAAATGACAGAATCTGAGTCCTTTAAACAGCTTACTTCCCCCAAAGCATCACAGTCCTAAAAGAACGTGAAACGTTTGCACAACAGTGAGATGCAGCCTTAAGACGGTCTTTCCCCACAATGTGCAGCAGAGAGGTTTGTCACCCACTGGTGGTCTCCAGTAAGCAGCTTCCGTGGACTGGCAGAGGCCTGCCCTGCTTGGAAGAGCCCACGCCCGCCCCACAGAATGCTGCCTCCAGAGGGTGAGCAGCTGGACCCGGCCCTATAGTCAGTAAGCCGCTCACCACTTCGTGCGGGCTAATGAGGTACTTGCGATCCACCAACACCTTGTCCAGGAGTGGAAGGGCGTCCCCCTCCCCGCCTTTTCCCTCCGTTTCCTGAGCCCACATTAGGCACATGGACAGGTCTCAGAGCCCCGAGGATAAGACTGGGTCTTGGGAAGGGGCACTCGCCCCTGGGCCACCCGCCCGTCTTGCCTGTTGCGGCGCAGAGAATGGACTGGTGCACACAGCTAGCTGGGGAAGGAGAGGGAGGGGCGAATTGAGAGAGCAGCGCTGACACGTGGACACCACCGTGCTTAAAGTAGTTCCCTGGCGGCAGGCTGCCACAGAGCACAAGGAGGCCAGCTCTGTGACGGCATAGAGGCATGGGGTGGGGTGAGAGAGAGGGTTGAAGTATAATTATGACTGAATGGTGTTGGTGTTTGGCAGAGAGCAACACACCACTGTAAAGCAACTGTCCTCCAATTAAAAAAAAAATGCCCCTTTGATCTGGGCTTTCATTTCACAGCTGACTGCAGTCTTGGGAGAGAGCTAAGGGCTCACAGCTTGCATATGGAGCTTTCACCACTCCTCCCCACAGAGCTTTAATACATAATTTTAGAAATGCATTTGTAGCTTGCCATGATGAATTTGCATTCAGATCAGGGCTGGCCTGGCCTTCCTCCCACAGCTTTGCTAACATCTTAACTGATATCTCTTGTCAAGGCCCAGTGCAGGCAAGAAGGACCCTCTACAGCCACCGCACACACAGGACACAGCAGTCCAGCACCACGTGGCTGGCAGCCAAGGGCCAAGCACAGGCCTGACTCTGGCTGGGATTCCCTGCAGCCCTGGGTGGGCACTCATGCACCCTCTGAGGGCAGCAATAACAATGGTGACTTTTTGTTACAGGGACTTGAAGATGGAATGCGGGTGAGTGCTCAGCAAGTGCTCAGCACAGAGAGAAAGTCCACAATGCAGGTGAACGGCTGGTCTGACGCAGTTTAGCAATACGATCTATGATTAAATGACGCTCATCCAATTGTTAAATGATGATATAATTGGAACTCTCCATGAAAACAGAAATAATTAATAAAGAAACACAAGTATGATAAGGCCATGTTTTGAGGGGCTAAAGGGATAAATACCTCAACATTGGCTCAGACAGTAAAGAATCTGCCTGCAATGCAGGAGACCCATGTTCAGTCCCTGGGTTGGGAAGATCCCCTTGAGAAGGGAATGGCAATCCACTTCAGTATTCTTGCCTAGAGAATCCCCATGAACAGAGGAGCCTGAAACAATCCATGGGGTCACAAAGTCAGACATAACCGAGCAACTAAGCACAGCACAGCACCACATGCATACACATATGTGTGTTATGTATGACTATGTGTATAAATCCTTTACAGACAAGTGAGTGCAGACATACATATGCACAAATAGATAATTTATGTGCAATCTTTGTTCCTCGATTGGGCTATTTGCAGATGATATAAAGCTGTTTCGTGTGGCTTTAATTTACTCCTTCTTTCCTTAAATGTATATACCTTGGATTTAATCACTTAATGTCCTCATGGTGCCCAAGTGGAGCAGGTCCTTAATATATTATTAATGAAAAACTTGTCTCTCTGATAACTTTAACTGAAAGAGGAAAAAGTCCCCCGCACATTGGGATTTTGTTTACTGTTGGCAGGTAATCTTAGTGGTTTTGTTTTTCTCCTGAAAGCAGAGGGCGAGGAGCACATTTGCTCATCACTGTCAGACCAGCAGACCTGGGACACTCATCCCAGCCGCTCTCCCTAGTTCATCACGGCATGAGCATCATTTATGCCATCAATGGTCCAAATCCAGCTTCGGTAAATAATTAAAATGGAAAGAATGAACCTCAAACGTCTGCCCTGAGATTTGTACAACTGGGGGATGCATGTGAACTGAAATGCAGTTATTTATTATAATCTTCATTCTAGTAAACCCAAGGGCAACATGAACTCAGTTTATTTACCATTTACAGTTACTACTTATCAAAGCTGAAGTGCTTCTTATCTCTTGAGGTTCCAGTACTGATCTACATATTTTTCAGATGCTAAAGAAACTTATACAAACTGTGTCGTACCAACATAGGAACTGGCCTTGGGGAAATACACATCTCAGAATTTAATAGTAACCAAACTTTCTGACTAAGAGGAAAAGTTTTATGCTTACTCTGCTCAGTTTCTTCAATTGAAAAAATGTGAAAAAGATAAACCTTCCCCTCAAAAAATTAAATAGATTTTCCAGCCTTTGAACACCAAGGAATTTTAATGAAGTCTAATAAACAAAGGGAAAAATACTTGAAAGTTTGAGACTGTACTTAGCAAATTTAAGGTTGATTTCCCATTTTACTATAAATATTATATTTATCTTCCTGTCCTACTGAACAAGTACCAGTCAGTGTCAAAAAAGGCTTTAAAATGCAAATTGGCTTTTTCCCATTTAACAATCATTTAACTGAACAAATAACTTTCTTAGGCTGGGGACCTCATGTGTATGTAAGAAACTGTTTTGTTATTTAATTTTTTCATTACAACTTTAAAGCAGTTGCACATCTAGATGTGCATTTAAAACAGAAAAATCAAATATATTCATAAATGAAACCACTCTATGTGCCGTAACATAACGCTTTATGTGAGCACAAAGCAGCTCTCTTAATTGATGTAACATGTGCCTTTGAACTGCCAAAGACCTCTCATTCCTGATTTTCACAGAAAATTTTAGGCATGAATATACATTGTCTTTGAAATCACTTGGTTCTGCTACAATATTCAAACATAACTTTACTCCCTCCTTACCATCAGCTATTTAATACTTTTTAGAATGAATTATATGTTAGATTAAAGTAGCACCTTTTCCTTCTGTTTATGCTCTTGGTTTTTATGAGACTTAAAAATCATGAGAGAAATCAATTCCAAGAGGCAGAACCACACAGAGTTTAGGAATAGGGTCTCCCGGAACCGAACCACGACTCAGCTACTTTGTCTGTGGGTTTGGTCAACGTAACCACTTCATCCTGGTTCATATCTAGATGCTGGGATAACAAAACTGCCTTCCTCAGTAGAATTAAAAGGGTCAATTTGTGTAAAGCTTTGGGCATCTAGCCTGGAAGATACGGGAGTCTGAGACCAGTCTTACATTAGCCATCATCCATATGGTGTGCCCCTTAATGCCTAAATGGGCATCAGTCTCAAACTTGAGCTGGGGCAGGTTCCCAGGTGGTGCTGATGGTTTAGTCACTAAGCCATGTCCAGCTTTTTGTGACCCATGGACTGTAGCCCACCAGGCTCCTCTGTCCATGGGATTCTCCAGGCAAGAATACTGGAGTGGGGTGCCATTTCTTTCTCCAGGGGGTCTTCCTGACCCAGGGATTGAACCTATGTCTCTGCTTGGTCAAGCTGGTTCAGGTTCCTAGGTGGCCTCTCCATAAGATCTGCCTTTTGCAGAAGTGAGTGCAAAATAATCAAATTAATGAATTTCATCCTAATTGCCAGGAAAACTCCTGGGAGGATTTAAGCAGTGAAGTGTCATGTTGTGATTTGTACGTGCTTAAATGAGGAGCCGGTGGCTGTGTGGAAGGAGACTGTCGGTGGTGACTTGGTGTATGTGGGGCCTGAGCCGGCAGACGAGTGTACTGGGTGGAGTGGGTGGAGGTGACGGGACATGATGCAGCAAATGCAGGGCGGGAGGAGGATGGCTTGGAGGAGAGAACTGGGGGTCCAGACTGTGGTTCTGAGCTCTCTTCTTGGCTGTGGGTAGCCAGGAACATCCTAGGACGTCTGATCTCTGGGCGTATTTCACAAGTGTGGGAACTCTCATATGTCTTCTCCTTATCACCCCCGCTTATCATGAGATCTATTTGATATTTAAACTGTCTCTTTACGGGCTCATGAGATGAAGGGCCTGCGCTCAGGCCACAGCACAATGCACTGGGCCCCCAGGCAGGCCTGGGGAGGTCACGGCCACTGTGCTTTTGGGATGTCCAGAGCTTTGGTGCCAAACCAAACGGTCACCACATGGCTTTACCGGTGGTAGCAGGGGACCTCCAACAGGACACCATGACCACAACAAAATGCTTCCCCAGACGTTTTCATGATGTGACCTATCAAATGTATCTGGTTGCAAATTGTGAACTTTGGATATTTCAGTTATTTACTTTGTATGAATTTAGCAAGAGGAGAAAACACTACCTTCTCCAGAGGACTGTTAGTATCACTATATGACGCAACATAGACAAGTGTTTAGAATTACCACTCAAAACACGGGTGTAGGTCATCACTGTCATCTCAGCAGACCTAGCTCAGTCCCCACAGGAGCACTGCCTCCTCCATAAAGACTGACCAGGCACTCACGTTACCTTCTCTATGTCTGTCTGTCTGTCTTCTCTCCCGTAGAGCTTACATCATTCTGTCTGTCCAAAACTCCGTGCAGACAGTCAGGCTGAGGTCCTGGCAGAGCACAGGTGAGCTAGGGCACCTTCAGGTCTCCTGTTAAGAGTGACTCTCAGACTTAGGGAGACCTCACCCACTTTCCCAATGGAATTCAAGAAATGCTGTCTGCTTCCCTCTCTTTGAGCCTCTTCTTTCTCCATCCTCAACCTGAGACTCAAAAAGCTATGTTGTGCTTCTTTTTCTCATAATTCTCACATAGTAACCACTCATGGTGAATATCTAGAATGCTAATCTATTTATTGGCAGGAAGAGGAGAGTGAAAAAGATAGCTAAAACCTCAACATTCAGAAAACTAAGATCATAGCATCCGGTCCCATCACTTCATGTCAAATAGATGGTGAAAAAATGAAAACACTGACAGACTTTATTTTCTTGGGCTCCAAAACCACTGCAGATGGTGACTGCAGCCATGAAATTAAAAGATGCTTGCTCCTTGGAAGAAAAACTTTGATAAACCTAGATAGTGTATTAAAAACTAGAGACATCAGTTTGTTGAGAAATGTCCATATATGGCAATGGTCTTTCTGGTAGTCATGTACAGATGTGAGAGTTGAACCATAAAGGAGGCTGAACACCAAAGAAATGATGCTTTTGAACTGTGGTGCTGGAGAAGACTCTTGAGAATCCCTTGGGCTGCAAAGAGATCAAACTAGTCAGTCCTAAAGGAAATCAGTTCTGAATATTCATTGGAAGGATTGATGCTGAAGCTGAAACTCCAATACTTTGGCCACCTGATGCTAAGAACTGATTCACTGGAAAAGACCCTGATGCTGGGAAAGATTGAAGGCAGGAGAAGGGGATGACAGAGGAAAGAGATGGTTGGATGGCATCACCGACTAGATGGACCTGAGCCTGAGCAAACTCTGGGAGATGGTGAAAGACAGGGAAGCCTCGTGTGTTGCAGCCCATTGGGTTGCAAAGAGTCGGACACAACTGAGTGACTATAAACAACAATAAACCACTTGCATTAGAATTTTTGAGATGAAGGTGTAGTTGTGCATTGTTTTACCCAATGAAGAGTTGCCTTAACATAAACATGACTCATACAGATATTAAAAAAAAAAAAGAAAAAGTCTGTGTTTATACTGAAAGGCATTCTGTCCTACATATATTCAGGAAGAACTGAACTGGCATTATAGTGACAGACTGACTGTGCATGTTCACTTCTCTATCCTGAGGAAGAACAGGCCCCCATGAGAGACACCTTTCAGTTAAGCTAAGGATAAAGCTTCCATGGTTAAAATAAATACCACAGGGACTGTGTGTCTGTGACCCCCAATGAGCTGTATTATCTTCAAGCAAAATGATTTCCCTATAGCTTTAAAGAAAACAGAGGTATCCATGTCTACCTGGACATTTTCACTAAAATCAAATATGCACCTAGAGATATTTACAATCCCAAACAGGATGGATTTTATAGGAAACTGAAAATTTTTCTATTAGGTCAGTTTCCTAGTAAAAACAGAAACGAGGAGACAGCATGACATAGACACAGAGATCAACATAACAGAAGAGAGAGCCTGAGACCCTCACATAAACAGAGCTGATTTTTGACAATTGATCAAAAGTCAATACAAATGGAAAAAAGATAGTTTTTCAACAAATGGTGCTGGAACAACTGGAGATCTACATGCAAAAATAAATGCTGGCACCCTCTAGAAAAACTCATTTGAAATGGATCAAACACCCAAATGTAAAGCACACAACTCCTAGAAGATAACACAGGAGAAAATCTATGTGACCTTGATTTTGGGGACAATTTTTTCAGGCACAAGATAAAAGGTATGCTCCATGAAAGAAAGAACTGATCAGCTAAACTTGATTACAATTAAAAACTCTGCAAAAGACACTGTCAAGAGAATGAGAAGACTGGTCATAGACCAGGAGGAAAAATTTGCAAAAGACACATCTGATAAAGGGTTCTTATCCAAAATATACAAAGACCTCTTAAAACTCAACAATAACAACAAAAAATGAATGTTCTGATTAAAAATGTGCAAAAGACCTAATTTGAAACTTCACCAAAGAAGGCAGACAGATGGCAAATAAATGTGTAAAAAGATGCTCTACATCATATGTCATCAGGGAGATGCAAATTAGAACAAGGGTGTACCAGCACACACATACGGGAACTGTCAAAACCCCAGCACTGACAGCATCAGATGCTGGTGAGGGTGTGGAGCAACAGGAAGTCTCATTCATTGCCAGTGGAAATGCAAAAGGTACAGTCACCTTGGAGGACATGTGGTGGTTTCTTACAAAGCTGAACATACTCTTATCATGTGATCCAGCAATCATGCTCCCTTACAATTATGCAAAGGAGTTGAAAATTTATGTCTACACAAAGCCTTGCACACAGAGGTATATAGCAGCTGTATTCATAATTGCCAACATTTGTAAGCAACCAAGATACCCTTTGGTAGTTGAATGGATAAATATACTGTGGTCCATCCAGACAGTGGAATTTTATTTTGCTAAAAAGAAATGAGCCATTGAGTCATGAAAAGACATGGAGGAATCTTAAAGGCATATTACTGAGTGAAAGAAGCCAGTCTGCAAAGGCTACTGACTGATTCCAAACTCTACGACATTCTGGAAATGGCAAGACTATGGAGATAGCAAAAAGGTCAGTGGGGGCCTTTTTACTATTCTCATTGAGGGATGAGGATTGTCTCAGTGGTGCCTTCCTGACTTTCTGAAAATGCAACGATTATTTGCAAAAGAGAAAAACATAGGTTAAAATGACAGCAAGGAAAATAAAACCTGTGGAGGGAAGTTGATTATTTTTGTAAACATTTATATGTTCACACCTAGAAAGTTAAAATAATTTTAACATGACCAAAATACTATACATAAAAAAGTCAATAAATTAATTTTATAATTGAAGACTTTTATATAATATCTTAAGAGTAAAAATACTGTATAAGTAGAAATACTATGTAGTTTTCAATTTTTAGAAACTAGGTAGGTAGATTATTTCCAATTTGAAGCTAGTTTAACATAGCTTCAGTGAAAAGTGTGGTACACAGTGTGTGTGTGGGCATGTACAAGTGTGTGTGTGTGTGTGTGTGTGTGTGTGTGTGAACTTTTGTTCTCTTTGGCTGTGTGTTATGGAGTTGATTATTTTTTTTTAAGACTACAGTTTAAGAATGAGTCCAAACTTCTGATTCTTTTAAGAATATCATCATATACTCTTAATAGCTTTCCAGAGAACTCACCCTATTTCACAAATCAGTGATGCATTTATTGAGCATCAGTGTGTTACACAGAGCAGGTGATGTACAAATAGACCCAGGCACCACCTTGACACTCAGGGAACTCAGTGAGATGGGAGACGCAGAACAAACTTTGTTGAATTATGTTTTAATACTTTGTGTAGAGTGCTTGATGTCTCAATAACTTCCTGATTGAATCTCTCCAAACTGAACACGGCAGCAAGGCCAGGACTTTCTGTGTACATTTCATGGTCTAGGTGCTGATGGACCCAATGTGATTCCATATGATCCGCCTTCACGACCACAGAGGTTATGTTGATGGTTAGAGTGGCTGATACGGAATAGACTGATGTAATATGACCACAAGCCAGAGACAAAAGCTCATATGCTGAGGGAAAGGATCTTGCACTGTGGAGTACAGAGTTCTCACCCATGTATCTGTTCCTCCTTAAATCTGTGAAGCCAGGCAGAGCATTGGACACTTACGTTTGCATGTGGGGGGCTTCCCCCTGTTGCTCCAAAATCCATCCTCCTGACACACGGCTGTAGCTTGCTGACTAGCATCCAGCTTGAAGCCCTCATTACAATCATAGGTCACTTTACTGTCCAGTGTGAACTCATTCCCTGTAAATGAACCATTTCCTGGGGACTCTGGGATTCCACAGGACACAGCTGAAGAGAAAAAAAACAAAAAACCAAAAAACAAAAAACGACAAGTTCAGGGTTATTCTGACAAGATGCGATGAAATTTTCTTCTTTTCTTTTTCTGTGTCTCATCTTAAAGGTATATAAAAACTGTTAAATATTAGCATTTCTCATGTGTGGCATAAACAGGCACATTTACAAAGTTGTTTCGGTCTTAAGAGTTAATGAGAGACAAAAAATGGGTCAAATACAGTATCTTTAAAATTTATTATTCCAGAAGGTATGTCTGGTGGCTCTCAGATTCATCACATGGACATTATCAGACGGTCATGGTGAAGAGAACAGTGTAATGTGTTATATTTCATTTAATATGAGGAAGGAAGCATAGATTAATATCTTTACCATCACAAATTTATCACCATACTGACTCTTTGGGTTTGAGATTTCATTGGAATCAGAGTTAGGAATAGCTCACCTCAGGTCTTAACCTCCCACAGCTTAAGTCCCCTCACCCGACTCGCCAAAGATTCATTTTACTTAAAGCACAGGAAATTTTGTTTCTTACCTTAGCTAAGAGCATCAATGCATCCATTGTTATAAAATGTATGAATTTATCAACTATCAGTCAAAAAGCAGGGGCTGCAGAACTAAGGAATTAAGGGAGATACTCAGAACAGAAGGCTCAGTCCTACAGGGATGGACACACAAGCCAGTTTTTTTAAAAAAATTAGTTAATTTATTTCAATTGGAGAATAATTACTTCACAATATTGTGATGATTTTTTCTATACATCAACATGTATCAACCACAAGTATACATGTGTGCCCCCCATTCTGAACCCCCCTCCCACCACCCTAGCCTGAAAGGCTGGGCAAGAAAGTGGTACCAAAGAGGAAGGAATTTTTAACAACTAGTAAGATGAACAAAGAAGTTATTATAAGCACTTCCTTCTTAAGTTTACTAGCTCTGACCCCGACTTATTTACCGTGAGATGAAACAACAAAAACAACTCTGAATTTAAATAAGTTACAGTAAGGAACCCAGGGTTTTCCCAGGTATTGTAAATGATAAAGAATCTGCCTGCCAGTGCAAGAGAGGCAAGAGATGTGGGTTCGATCCCTTGGTTGGGAAGATCTCATGAAGGAGGAAATGGCAACCCACTCCAGTAGTCATACCTGGAGAATCACATAGACAGAGGAGCCTGGTGGGCTACACTTGGTGGGTCCAAAGAGCTGAATACAACTGAGTGAGTGAGCACACGGAATCCGTAGTAATGGAAGGTGATAAGACAGGAATGTCCCCAAATACACATACAACTTAGGAGCACTTGTCAAAGGAAATCTTTGCAATCACTAATTTAAGGATCTTCTTTTATTCAATCAACATCGAAGATGTTATGGGTTTTGAAGCATCATGGATTTTAAATTTAGATCATTTAAAATATTTCCCACATAGCTTCCAATAAGAATACACACCTAGTAAGATAAAGCAGGAACGACTGGTTGAAAAAGTTTATATAAACATATAATTTTATGGGTAAGGAAGAGGGTCAGAAAGATGGAATTATTCACCTGGATTAGCACAGTGACTTTGTTTAAAACCTGGGGCTGGAGAACAGACCTGATTCCCAAGTGAGACCTCCTTCTGCTCTATAGGCACCCAGGTCACCTGCGGCTAAGTCTGAGTTTTTTGGTTGCTGTCTTTGATTTTTTTTTCTGTATCAAGATCTTCAGTAAATGCAATAGGGAGTTATCAGAAGAGTTAAAGAAAATGTAGCACTGATAAGAATCCAAGTTCTAGAAAAATTAAAACTCCAAAGTTTCTCTTATGCTTAAATTTATGATCAGCTATTTCAACAATCTGAAATATATATATATACGTGTGCATGTGTATGAGTGTATATGTACATATGTGTGTGAGTGTGTAGATATATATATATGAGTGTATATGTATATATGTGCATGAGGGTACATGTACATATGTGTGTGGGTGTGTGTGTATGAGTTCAGTTCAGTTCAGTCGCTCAGTCGTGTCCGATTCTTTGCGATCCCATGGACCGCAGCACCCCAGGCTTCCCTGTCCATCACCAATTCCCAGAGCTTGCTCAAACTCATGTCCATTGAGTCAGTGATGCCATACAACCATTTCATCCCCTTTCGTCCCCTTCTCCTCCTGCCTTCAATATTTCCTACCATCAGGGTCGTTTCCAATGATTCAGTTCTTCATATTGGATGGCCAAAGTATTGGAGTCTCAGTTTCAGCATCAGTCCTTCCAATGAATATTTAGGACTGATTTCCTTTACAATTGACTGGTTTGATCTCTTTGCTGTCCAAGGGACTCTCAAGAGTCTTCTCCAACACCACAGTTCAAAAATATCAATTCTTTGGTGCTCTGCTGCTGCTAAGTCGCTTCAGTCGTGTCAGACTCTGTGCAACCCCATAGGCGGCAGCCCACCAGGCTCCCCCATCCCTGGGATTCTCCAGGCAAGAACACTGGAGTGGGGTTCCATTGCCTTCTCCTCTTTGGTGCTCAGCTTTCTTTATAGTCCCACTCTCACAACCATACAGGACTACTGGAAAAACCATACCTTTGACTAGATGGACTTTTGTTGGCAAAGTAATGACTCTGCTTTTTAATATGCTGTCTAGGTTGATCGTAGGTTTTCTTCCAAGGAGCAAGTGTCTTTTAACTGCATGGCTGCAGTCACCATCTGCAGTGATTTTGGAGCCCAAAAAATAGTCTGTCACTGTTTCCACTGTATCCCCATCTATTTGCCATGAAATGATGGAACCAGATGCCATGATCTTAGTTTTCTGAATGTTGAATTTTAAACCAACTTTTTCACTCTCCTCTTTTACTTCCATCAAGAGACTCTTCAGTTTCTCTACACTTCTGCCATAAGCGTGGTGTCATCTGTATATCTGAGGTTATTGATATTCCTCCCAGCAATCTTGATTCTGGCTTGTGCTTCATCCAGCATGGTATTTTGCATGATGTACTCTGCATATAAGTTAAATGAGCAGGGTGACAATATACAGCCTTGACGTACTCCTTTCCTGATTTGGAACCAGTCTGTTGCTCCATGTCCAGTTCTAACTGTTGCTTCTTAACCTGCATAGATTTCTCAGGAGGCAGGTCATGTGGTCTGGTATTCCCAACTCTTGAAGAATCTTCCACAGTTTGTTCTGAGCCACACAGTCAAAGGCTTTAGCATAGCCAAATAAAGCAGAAGTCGGTGTTTTTCTGGAACTCTTGCTTTTTCTATGATCCAGTGGATGTTGCCAGTTTGATCTCTGGTTTCTCTGCCTTTTCTAAATCCAGCTTGAGCATCCTGAATTTCACAGTTCATGTACTGTGTAAGTCTGGCTTGGAGAATTTTGTGCATTACTTTGCTAGTGTGTGAGATGAGTGGAGTAGTGTGGTAGTTTGAACATTCTTTGGCATTGCCTTTCTTTAGGGTTAGAATGAAATCTGACATTTTCCAGTCCTGTGGTCACTGGTGAGTATTTTAAATTTGCTTGCATATTGAGTGCAGCACTTTCACAGCATCATCTTTCAGGATTTGAAATAGCTCAACTGGAATTCCATCACCTCCACTAGCTTTGTTTGTAGTGATGCTTCCTAAGGTCCACTTGACTTCACATTCCAGGATGTCTGGCTCTAGGTGAGTGATCATACCATCGTGATTATCTGGGTCGTGAAGATCTTTTTTGTATAGTTCTTCGGTGTATTCTTGTCACCTCTTCTTAATATTTTCTGCTTCTGTTAAGTCCATACCATTTCTGTCCTTTATTGTGCCCATCTTTGCATGAAATGTTCCCTTGGTATCTTTAATTTTCTTGAACAGATCTCTAGTCTTTCCCATTCTTTTGTTTTCCTCTATTTATTTGCACTGATCATTGAGGAAGTCTTTCTTATCTCTCCTTGCTATTCTTTGGAGCTCTGCAGTCAAGTGGGTATATCTTTCCTTTTTCCTTTTCCTTTTGCTTCTCTTCTTTTCTCAGCTGTTTGTAAGGCATCTTCAGACAACCATTTTGCCTTTTTGCATTTCTTTTCCTTGGGGATGGTCTAGAGCACTGCCTCCTGTACAATGTCTTGAACCTCCATCCATAGGTCTTCAGGCACTCTGTCTATCAGATCTAATCCCTTGAATCTATTTCTCACTTCCACTGTATAATCGTAAGTTCATACCTGAATGGTCTACTGGTTTCCCCTACTTTCTTCAATTTAAGTCTGAATTTTGCAATTAGGAGTTCATGATCTGAGCCACAGTTGGCTCCCTTTCTTGTTTTTGCTAACTGTATAGAGCTTCTCTATCTTTGGCTGCAAAGAATATAATCAACCTGATTTTGGAATTGACCATCTGGTGATGTCCATGTGTAGAGTTGTTTCTTGAGTTGTTGGAAGAGAGTATTTGCTATGACCAGTGCATTCTCTTGGCAAAACTCTGTTATCCTTTGCCCTTCTTCATTTTGTACTCCAAGGCCAAATTTGCCTGTTACTCCAGGTATCTCTTGACTTCCTATTTTGCATTCCAGTCCCCTAAAATGAAAAGAACATCTTTTTTTGGTGTTAGTTCTAGAAGATCTTTTTGGTCTTCATAGAACTGTTCAACTTCAGCTGTTTCAGCATTACTGATTGGGGCATGGACTCAGATTACTGTGATATTGAATGGTTTGTCCTGGAAATGAACAGAGATCATTCTGTCATTTTTGAGATTGCACCCAAGAACTGCATTTTGGAATAAGACCCAATTTCCCCCACAGTCAGTCTCTCCCATCAGGAAGCTTCTGTAAGCTTCTTATCCTTATCCCTCAGAGGGCAGACAGAATGAAAACTACAATCACAGAAAACTAATCAAACTAATTACATGGACCACAGCCTTGTCTAACTCAATGAAACTATGAGCCATGCTGTGTAGGGCCACCCAAGACAGATGGGTCAAGGTGGAGAGTTCTGACAAAATGTGGTCCACTGGAGAAGGGAATGGCAAACCAGTTCAGTATTCTTGCCTTGAGAGCCCCATGAACAGTATGAAAAGGCAAAAAGATACGACAGTGAAAGATTAACTCCCCAGGTCCGTAGGTGCCCAATATGTTACTGGAGAAGACTGGAGAAATAACTCCAGAAAGAATGAAGACACAGAGCCAAAGCAAAAACCACAGCCAGCTGTGGATGTGATTGGTGATGGAAGTAAAGTCCAATGCTGTAAAGAACAATGCTGTTAAACGTTACTGCATAGGAACCTGAAATGTTAGGCCCATGAATCAAGGTAAATTGGAAGTGGTCAAAAAGGAGGTGGCAAGAATCAACATCAACATTTTAGGAATCAATGAACTAAAATGGACTGGAATGGGCAAATCTAACTCAGATGACCATTATATACACTACTGTGGGCAAGAATCCCTTAGAAGAAATGGAGTAGCCCTCATAGTATGTATTATTATATATGTATACATATGTGTGTATATGAGTGCATATGTGTATATATATATAAGTATCTGTGTATACATGTATTTGAGTGTGTGTATTTCTGTGTGTGAGTGTATATATATATGTGTGTGTGTGTGTGTGTGCTAGGTCACTTCAGTCATGCCTTCTCTGTGACACTATAGACTGTAGCCCACCAGGCTCTTCTGTCCATGGGGTTCAAAAATACTGGAGTGGGTTTCCATGTCCTCCTCCAGGGGATATTCCCAACTCAGGGACTGAACTCACACCTCTTACGTCTCCTGCACTGGCAGGCAGGTTCTTTACCACTAGTGCCCCCTGAGAAGCCCTGTATATGTGTCTCTATGAATGCATATGTGTATATATATGTGTGTGTGTGTGTGTGTGTATATATATGAGGCATAATAAAAATTTGCAGATGGAAAACAAAAAAAAAACATAGACATATGGACATCATTTTGAACAAAGTATTGAAAATAATGAAATTATAACCTTGGCTTTCTGAAGCCATTCCTTTGTCGAGGCAATGTATCAGTGGGAAGGCTGCTAAGTATTTTGCACAATATTCAGCTTAATTTACTAAATGCAGTAAATGCCCTTTATGATCCTGCTCTCAGACTATTGCCAATATCTTATTTTCTTGCCATTTTCTCTGAGATTTCACTCCAGTAATCATTTGTTCATTCTCACAAACCTTAATTTCTCTGCCACTTGCTGAAGCATGCCCAGTGGCTCACTTCCCTACAATTCTCATTTGGGGAGAATACTGATTGGAATGACATTTCTCTGGCAGGTTAAATGGGGAAGAAGACATTCTACAAGCATGTTTGAAGCCCTAACTTGAAAGGATTCAGACCCAAGAGGGCAAAGCAGTAAAGCTTTGTAACTACTTCTGTTAAATCTGGAAGCTTTCGGCACAAGTGAGCCCTGATTCCCAGGACTTAACAAGACCCGCTTCATGTTGTCTGATAAACAAATGGGGATCTTTCTTTGGCCTCGTGCTGTAGGTTTTAGACCTCAGGGTGTCCTAACATCAGGCTATTTGGCAGAGCTTAAAATAGAGGTTGGCATTGTACTGAAAATGGAATTCTTACACTTCTGATTCAATGAAGAATAGATGGAACAATTATCACAGCCTTATAAATGTATGCTTATGAGATGAAGGCAGTTTTCTGCTAAAATCTAGTATGCATCCATTTATTCATTCTGGAAATTTTGCATGATAATAACACGACAGATATTCCTTAGGTCACTTTTTAAACATCAATTAGCTAAATGTATGCAACTCACAAAACCTGGAGAACTTTCTTACTTTTGGTCTAACTAAAGGGAATAAAATTCCTTGTGCTTTATATTTGTTTTTTTTGTTTTATTGTACTAATATAGCATTATATTGCCTGGCAACTCAGACCAACAATCTCATACTCATGTCATAAAATTTATCTTCTGTCTGAGATCAGAGGTTTTAAAGTCAGACGTCTGAATCAGCTCCAGCCTCTGGCATTCAGCAGCTCCATGACCTGAGTTACCCAGTAACTTGTCCCGTTGCTCTCAGGTTAATAATGCTCACCCCAAAGGTAATTGTGATGACAGTATGAAGTAATGTGCACAAGACCATTAGCACTGTATTGACACCATGTAGGCTCTCAGTAAATGACAGTGTATTACTGTTACATGCATGTGTCTTTAAACACACACATAATTTATCCTTATTTATTTTGTAAATAAAGATATGAATTGCAAGGAACAACTCCTTTAAGTATGTTTGTTAAAGAGAGCAAAGACAAAATCAGAAGGGAGCCAATTTACTTCTATTATATATCTCATGAGTGAGCTGACATTTTGGTTTCAAATAAATAGAAGTGACACTTGAGTTTCCAGTGTTGCAGGCTCTTTTAACAGCACAAGGCCCATTTGGCTTTATTTTCTTTTCATATTTAAGGCCATACAAAGAGCAATTTTTCTTGTCTCTGCAAGTTTCAAGCACTTATTGGACTGTTTCCTACTTCTTTCAAATGCTTGTGCTCTGTAATTTACACTGGCTCCTTTCTGGAGCTGCTCAAGCTTTAACACCTCCCCATTTGCTTTGTTTTTATTTTTATTTCTTTTCTTTTTTCTTTGTTTCCCCTTAAAAAGCTCAGTGATTGCTGGACTTGGACTATGGCCTTAGACTTGGAATTCTCATATCTTGATTTCCACTCCATTCTACTCAATGTCCAGAGGAGCTCTACCCACATCTGAGGTCACCACTGACCCTCACGGAGCTGCTAGACAAACTCCAGGCCTCAGTAAACTGCTCCACTGGTAAGTGGGAAAGTCAAATGAGATCCTCTGATTCACCCCTTTCCTCCTACTGCTCTCATTTGGTTGACCAGCAATCACTGTCTAAATATTTAAAAATTTGCTTCATACTGGTGGCCTTCTCACTGCCTATCACCAATTTCCTAGTGCACATCCCCATGACCTCAAAACGGTCTACCCTCCCATTATCTGGACCCCACTCGTAGGGCTAGGGCAAACCGAAAGGAAGGGCCACCCATAATAGGGAAGAGAAAGAGTGTCCAGAAGCAGGGTTTCCTCTGGCCTGGTTTAGATAAGTAGCATGGTAGGTAATGGTCCTTGCCTGGTGGTTCAGACGGTAAAGAATCTGATTGCATTCTGGGAGACCTGGATTTGATTTCTGGGTTGGGAAGATCCCCTGGAGAAAGGCATGGCAACCCACTCCAGTATTCTTGCCTGGAAAATCCCCATGGAAAGAGGAACCTGGCAGGCTATAGTCCATGGGGTGGCAAAGAGTTGGATACAACTGAGCAACTTTCACGTCACTTCACTTCATGGTAGGTAATGGGCTTCCCAGGTGGCGCTAGTGGTAAAGAACCTGCCTGCCAGTGCAGGAAACACAAGAGACTTGGGTTCCTGGGTTGGGAAGATCCTCTGGAAGAGGACATGGCAACCCACTCCAGAGTTCTTGCCTAGAGAATGCCATGGACAGAGGAGCCCAGGGGGCTACAGTCCACAGGGGTGCAAAAAGTCAGACATGACTGAGCATGCACACGTGCTAGTAGGTAATAAGGTCTGAAACAGGGCACCCAGGAGGTAATAGCACAGGTATCCCAGTCATAACCAAAAACACTGAGCTGACCATCAAATAAGACTAAAGCATCACCATGTGTTTTTTGGATTATTTTTCCCAACTGCTCCCTTGTCTGTGCCTATTTAAGTCCAGGATAGTAGGTGGTTTCATGCATGTGTATCACTTTGATTGGCAGTATTACTGAATGGAATAGTCTTCTATTAAAAAAAAAAAACACTTTGGCAAGTGTTTATCTGAAGTCTTGCTTGCCAAAAATGGACACGGGGATGCACTTTCTGCAGCTTTCTGTGTAGCTTGGATACAGCCTTCTTAAAATTACTAGTAACTCCCTGGTGGCTCAGATGGTAAAGAATTTGCTTACCTAGGTAGGAGACCTGGGTTCAATCCTTGGGTGGGGAAGATACCCTGAAGGAGGGAATGGCTACCCACTCCAGTATTCTTCCCTGGATAATTCCATGGACAGAGTAGCCTGGTGGGTTATGCTCCATGGGGTTATAAAGAGTCAGACACCACTAAGCCCAGCGCACAAACACACACACAGTCTCAGAGGAACAATGGTTTAGGTCACCCTAAATGCTTTTCTTTTCCCCCAGGGGTTTCAAAAAGGCTGACATTTAAGTCCCTTTCCAGCTGATGAGTGCCCTTGCAAGCCTGAGGTTTATGCACCCAAAAGCCTGAAGCTTCAGCAGCACAGAAACCCACTCTCTATTCAGAAGGACTTATGTGCTCCTAGCTTCTCATCTGAATGTTCCCTGAAAGGGACATGTTGAGCTAGATCTGGAAATGTTTGAGGAAAGACAGATGCATTGTGGGCAGTTTTCTTCCCACTCACCCTGTGCTGACTGGGGATTCTGTTCCAGCTTTAAATGAGACTACGGCAGATCTGCAAGTGCAAGAGAAGGTCTGCCAAGCTTACTGGAGCGCATGTTAGTGCAACCATTAACGATAACAGTTTATTACAAAAGAAAACAAAGAGAAAAATACAAAGCAGTCTAAGAAGCCTGCAGACCAGACAGAGAAACACTGTCACTGATAAACAAGACAATGTACCCCCACATATGAAGCTTTGTTTTTGTTACAAGCCGATACTTGGACTTCCTCCCAAGCTGCTCTCTGTACAGACAAATGCTTTTAAAGCAAAATCTTGGGGCAGTCTCACTGTTAACAATTTATGAAAAATGATCAATCTTTGGATCAATGGTTTTTGGGTTTCATCCCTGAATTTGTAACCTATGATCTGTGTGTCCCAAAGTGTATACCTTAGCAATCTTTGATATCAATTCCCTCATTTGTATAAAAAAGGGCAAACTCAAAGTCCTTTTAGAGAAATTTAAAATCTACAAAGCAGTACCAAGATGGCAGAGGAATAGGACAGGGAGACCACTTTATCCCCCACAAATTCATCAAAAGATAATTTAGCAACTTCCACAAGATAATTGCTGAACATTGGTGGAGGACACCAGGCACCCAGTAAGGCAGCCCAATCTCTTCAAAAGGAGGTAGGGTAAAATATAAAAGATGAAAGCAGAGACAGAAGATTGAGGGATGGAGACTCATCCTGGGGAGGGATTAGTGAAGAAGAAGTTTCTGTACAATAGAAAACCCTCTCACAGGCGTGTCTATGGGGAGCTTTGGAATCTCAGAGGGCAACATAAAAGGGAAACTATATTAAAAAAACCCTACCATGTGCCTAACTACAACTGCCAGCAGAGAAGTGGCCTAGACGCTTCGCGTCCACCAACAGGGAGTAGGGGCTGGACAGGGAGTCAAGGCCTGCATCGTCAGATTGTTGGTCCTTAGGGTAAGGACTGGGTTGAATGAGGGAGCTAATGTGACATAGCAACCCAAACAATAGGATCACCAAAAAAAAAAAAAAAAAAAAAAAACGGAGAGCAAACCGGCTGCCATTTAGGGCCTTCCCTCCCCGGAGGCAGAAAGGCAGGTTTGCTACAGCCAGAGCTGGAAGGCAAGGAGCTGCTGCAATCGAAGCCCCAGAGACCATATCTTCCAGCAAACTCTGAGTGGGCTGCCAGTTGCTAAACACATCTTCCTGGGATCCTGGGCAGTTCACATCTGCCAGGAGTGTCACAGCCTGAGATCAGCTCCCCATAGGAGACACATGGCACACCTGAGACTGTGCCTGTGCGGTGCACCTGGGAAGCCCAACGGCCAGGAGCAGGGAGGTGCATAAGATACATGGCCTACCTGGGACAGTGCACTCACCAAGCACCCAGTCACCTGAATGGCTTGGGCCTGGGAAGGGCACAAAATGCACAGCCCATCTGGGTCTTGCAGAGCACCCTGGAGCCTGAGCACTATAGACCTGGGAAGTACATGCTGCCTTGGCTGTGTCAAACCCACTGTCAAACCCATCCACTGTGAGCGCTCCCCACGTGTGCTAGCGGTATTGATTTTCAGTGTCCCTCCCTCTCCACAGCACAACTGAACAAGGGAGCCTAAATAAGTGGCCACTGTCACCCCCTGATGTCAGGGTAGAAATTAAGACACTGAAGAGAACTGCAAACAGAGAAAGCCAAAATAAATAAAGAAGAGGGAACCACCCCCAAAGTGATAGATGAAACAGATTAAAACCCTGCAGTTAATGCTGAGACTGTGCATTTGAGGGGCAACCATTGACCTTGAAAACAAGTGGAAGCAGGAACAAGGGACTGCCTGACACTGAATTGTCCCCATACCACCAACAGCAGCTCCGGAGAAACTCCTAGATATATTTTTACTATTATCATTTCTTAATTAAAAAAAAAATTAGTTCTTTAATACTCTTTAACTTTCATTTTTATAACCAACTGTTACCTTTCAAAAAACCCCCTATTTTTTAAAAAACAAATTTCATATACACTTTTTAAATTTTGGTGATCAATTTTGTTTTGCACATTTTATATTGTATTTTTGGTAGTCTAACCTCTATTATAGGTTTTTAATCTTTGCTTTTTCTTATTTGTTATCAATTTTTTACCTTTAAGAATCTAATCTTCAATATCCATTTGCATTTAGGTATTTGATTACTGGTTTGATTGCTCTCTCCCCTTTTGACTCTCTCTTTTCTCCTCCTGGTCACCTCTATCCCCCTCCTCCCTCTTCTCTTCTCTATATAACTCTGTGAATCTCTTTGGGTGTTTCTGGCTGTGAAGAGTTGTTTCACCATTAACCTAGGGGTTTATCTTCTGAGCTGTATGGATGAAGAAATCTTGAGGCTACCATAAGAGAAGGACCAAAAGCCAGAGGCAGGAGGCTTAACTTCAGAACTTTAGAACAATACAGAACTCCTGATTCCTGGGAACATTAATAGACAACAGCTCACTCAAGAGTCTCCATACCTACACTGAAACCAAGCTCCACTGAAGAGCCAACAAGTTCTAGCACAAGACACACCACGATAATTATCCAGCAAAACAGAAACAAAAACCTGAAAATTAAAAGATGGGCTGCCCAAAGCCATGCCAAGCACACAGACACCCCAAGACTCACTACTGGACACTTCACTGCACTCCAGAGAGAAAAGATCCAGCTCTACCCACCAGAACACAGACACAAGTTCCCCCAACCAGGGAACCTTGACAAGCCACTGGTCCAACTCTACCCACAAGGAACAGACTCCACAATTAAAAGGAACCATGAACTTCCAGCCTGCAGAAAGGGCAACCCAAACACAGCAATCTAAACAAAAGGAAAAGGCAGAGAAATATTCAGCAGGTGAATAAGCATGATAAAAACCCACCAAACCAAACCAAAAGAGGGGGAGGAATAGGGATTCTACCTGAAAAAGAATTCAGAATAATGATAGGAAAGATTATCCAAAATCTTGAAAACAAAATGGAGTTATAGATAAATAGACTAGAGACAAGGATTGAGAAGATGCAAGAAATGTTTAACAAGGACCTAGAAGAAATAAAGAAGAGTCAATCAATAATGGGAACAATGCAATAACTGAGGTTAAAAGCACTCTGGAGGGAAGCAACAGTAGAATAACTGAGGCAGAAGAAAGGATAAGTGAGGTAGATGATAGAATGGTGGAAATAAATGAAGCAGAAAGGAAAAAATAAAAAGGAATTAAAAGAAATGAAGACAACCCCAGAGATCTCTGGAGCAATGCTAAACACCAAAACATTTGAATCATAGGTGTCCCAGAAGAAGAAGACAAAAAGAAAGGAGATGAGAAAATACTTGAGGAGATAATAGTTGAAAACTTCCCTAAAATGGGTAAGGAAATAGCCATTCAAGTCCAAGAAACCCAAAGAATCCTAAACAGGATAAACCCAAGGCAAAGGACCCCAAGACACATATTAATCAAACTAACAAAAATTAAACACAAAGAGAAAATATTAAAAGCAGCAAGGGAAAAACAACAAGTAACACACAAGAGGATCCCCATAAGGATACCAGCTGATCTTTCAATAGAAACTCTTCATGCCAGAAGAGAATGGCAGGACATAATTAAAGTGATGAAAGAGAAAAAACTACAACCACCATTACTATACCCAGCAAGGATCTCATTCATATATGAAGAAAAAATCAAAAGTTTTTCAGACAAGCAAAAGCTGAGAGAATTCAGCACCACCAAACCAGCTCCAAAGAAGATGCTAAAGGATCTTCTTTAGACAGGAAACACAGAAAAGGTTTATGAAATCGAACACAAAACAACAAAGTAAATGGTAATGGGATCATACTTTTCAGTGATTATCTTAAATGTAAATGGGTTAAATTCTCCATCCAAAAGACACAGACTGGCCAAATGATACAAAAACAAGACCCATATACACTGAGGTGGGTCTTGACAAGAGACCCACTTTAATACTTGGGACACATACAAACTGATAGTGAGGGGCTAGAAAAAGATATTTCATGCAAATGGAGACCAAAAGAAAGCAGGTGTAGCAATACTCATATCAGATAAATAGACTTTGAAATAAAGCCCATGATAAGAGACAAAGAAGGACACTACATATTGATCACAGGATCAATCCAAGAAGAAGATGTAACAATTATAAGTACATATGCACCCAATATAGGAGCACCTCATTATATACAGCAAATGCTACCAAGTATGAAAGGGGTAATTAAAAGTAACACAATAATAGCGGGGGACTTTAATATCCCACTCACACCTAAGGACAGATTAACCAAGCAGAAAAGTAGCAAGGAAACACAAGCTTTAAGAGATACAATGGATCAGTTAGACCTAATTGATATTTACAGGGCATTTCACTCCAAAAAAATGGAATTCACTCTTTTTTCAAGGAACCCTTTGCACAAGGAACATTCTCCAGGATAGATCACATACTAGGCCATACATCTAGCCTTAGTAAATTAAAAAAAAATTGAAATCATTCCAAGCATCTTTCCTGATCACAATGTGGTAATATTAGATGTAAACTACAGGGAAAAAAATAAAAAAGCACAAACATATGGAGGATAAACAACATGCTTCTGAATAACCAACAGATAAGAGAAGAAATCAAAAAGGAAATCAAAATATGCACAGAAACAAAAAAAACTGAAAACACGACAACCCAAAGCCTATGGGACTCGGTGAGAGCAGTGCTATGAGGGAGGGTCATAGCAGTACAAGCCTACCTCAAGAAACAAGAAAACATCAAACAAACTACTTAACTTTACACCTAAAGCAACTAGAAAAAGAAGAACAGAAGAACCCTACGTTTAGTAGAAGGAAAGAAATCATAAAAATCAGAGCAGAAATAAATGGAAAAGAGATTATGGAGTCTACAGCAAAGATCAGCAAAACTAATAGCTGCTTCTTTGAGAAGATAAGTAAAATACACAAACCATTAGTAGACTCATCAAGAAAAAAAGGGAGAAGAATCAAACCAATAAAATTAGAAATGAAAATGGAGAAATCACAGCAGACAACACAGAAATACAAAAGATCATGAGAGACTAATATGAGCAATTACATGCCAATAAAACAGACAACTTGGAAGAAATGGATGAATTCTTAGAAAAGTATAACCTTCCAAAACTGATCCTGGAATAAATAGAAAATCTTAACAGACCCATCACAAGCACTGAAATTGAAACTATAGTCAAAAATCTTCCAACAAACAATAGCCCAGGACCAGATGGCTTCAGAGGTGAATTCTACCAAAAATTTAAAGATGAGCTAACACCTATCGCACTTAAACTTTTCCAGAAAATTGCAGATGAAGGTAAATTCCCAAACTCATTCTATGAGGTGACCATCACCCTAATACCAAAACCAGAAAAAAGAAGCCACCAAAAAAAACTACAGGTCAATATCACTGATGAACATAGATGCCAAAATTCTCAACAAAATTCTTGCAGAGTCCAACAACATATTAAAAAGATCATACTTCATGACCAAGTGAGATTTATGCTAGGGATGCAAGGATTCTTCAATATTCACAAATCAATCAATGTGATACACCACATTAACAAATTGAAAGATAAAAACCATATGATTATCTCAATAGATGCATAGAAAGACTCTGACAAAATTCAGTACTCATTAATGATAAAAAATCTCTACAGAAAGCAGGCATAGAAGGAACATAGCTCAACATAATAAAAAACCATGTATGATAAACCCACAGCAAAAATTATCCTCAATGGCAAAAAAATTGAAAGCATTTCCTCTAAAATCAGGAACAAGACAAAGGTGTCTGGTCTCACCACTACTATTCAACATAGATTTGGAAGTCCTATTCACAGCAATCAGAAAAGAAAAAGAAAGAAAAGGAATCCAGATTGGAAAAGGAGAGCAAAACTCTTACTGTTTGCAGATGACAGGATCCTCTACAAAGAAAACCCTAAAGACACCACAAAGTTGCAGGATACAAAATTAAAACATAGAAATTCCTTGCATTCCTATACACTAACAATGAGAAAACAGAAAGAAAAATTAAGGAAACAAGTGCATTCACCACTGCATTGAAAAAAATACAATACTTAGGAATAAATTTACCTAAAGAAACAAAAGACATATATAGAAAACTATAAAACACTGATGAAATAAATCAAAGATGACACAAAGAGATGGAGAAATATGTTCACGGATTGGAAGAATCAATATAGTAAAAATGAGTATACTACCCAAAGCAATCTATAGATTCAATGGAATCTCTATCAAACTACCAATGGTATTTTTCACAGAACTAGAACAAATAATTTCACAATTTCTATGGAATGACAAAAAACCTCAAATAGCCAAAGCAATTTTGAGAAAGAAGAATAGAACTGGAGGAATCTACCTGCCTGACTTCAGACTATACTACAAAGCTACAGTCATCAAGATATTATGGTACTGGCACAAAGAAAAATATAGATCAATGGAACAAAATAGAAAGTCCAGAGGTAAGGCCACATACCTATGGACACTTTGTCTTTGACAAAGGAGGAAAAAATATACATTGGAGAAAAAAATCATCTCTTTGACTAGTGGTGTTGCAAAAACTGGTCAACCACATGTAAAAGAAGCAAACTAGAACACTTTCTAACACCATATACAAAATAAACTAAAAATGGATTAAAGATCTAAATATAAGGCCAGAAACTATAAAACTCTCAGAGGAAAACATGGGTAGAACCCTCTCTGACATAAATCACAGCAAGATCCTCTATGACACACCTTCCATAATAATGGAAATAAAAGCAAAAATAAACAAATGAGACCTAATTAAACTTAAAAGCTTTTACAGAGGCATGAAGGAGGGCACTTAAAGCCAGAGTTCTGGAACAGCCAAGAGGGATGGGGTGGGGAGATAGGTGGGGTGGCTCAGGATGGGGAAACAGATGTGCACCCATGGGTGGTTCATGTTAATTTATGGCAAAAAACACAATAGTATAAAGAAATTATTCTACAATTAAAATAAATCAATATATTAAAAAAAATCTACAAAGTGCTTTGCTCTTTAAGTGAAGTTCATTTCCGAATGAGAATGGGACTCACCCATAAATTGAACATGATCATATCTATCCATTGAATTATTCAGCTTATCTACTATGCCACTGTCTGTTTTACAATTGGTATAAGGCCTGGCGTGCTGCGATTCATGGGGTTGCAAAGAGTCAGACACGACTGAGCGACTGAACTGAACTGAACATTTATTGTAACCATGGATATGTTAAGACTTAAGTCTGCCATTTTAGTTTTGTTTCTGTTTTCTTTTTCAGCCTTCCTGTCAGTTACTTGAACATTTTTAAAACTTCATTTTGGTTTACCTACAGTAGGTCTTTAGCCTATCTCCTTGTGTTGCTTTTTTAAGTCATTGTTCTAGATATGAATTATATGTACACAACTTCTCAAATCTATTGGTGATATTTGATCAGTTGGAGGGAGGTGTAGAAAGTGTACATTATTTTATAGCGCTTTACCCTCCCCTACTGATAGTATCCTTTAATTATTTTTTCTGTATACCTTGAGAACTATATTAGACATGTTATAATTCTGCTGCCATTGTCAAACAATTTAGAACACACAAAGGGAAATGGAAAGTCCATTGTATTTACTCATACTCTTGCTATTTAGTGTTCTTTTGTCCCTTCCTGATGCTCTTAATTTATTATATTTCTATTGCTGTTTATTTAGAGAATTTCCTTTAGCTTTGCTTCTAAAGTATGTCTGCTAGAACAAATTTTCTTAGTTTTTCAGCATTTGGTAATAACTGGATTTCCTCTTCATTTCTGAAGGATATTTTTGTTAACCATAGAACTCTAGATTGATTGTTCTCTCCTTTCAGCACTAGATGAATGTCATTTGATTTCCTTTTGACCACCAGGTTGTTGATGGGAAATGTTCTGTAATTCAGATCCTATTTTCCTATCAGTAATTCATTGTTTCTATCTGGATATTTTCAAGATGGTTTTCCTTTGTATTTAGTATTCAGAAGTTTTACTACAATGTGCCTGGTAGGCATTCTTTTGAGTTGTTGGTGTTTGGGATTCAGTTAACTTTTTGAATCTCTTAGGTCCACATACTTTGCCAAATCTGGGAAGTTTTCAGCTATTTCTCCTCAATTTTTTTTTTCATATTTTCCTTCTTTCTCCTTTTCTTCTGGAACTCTGAAGACACAAATGTAGAATCAGAATTTTTAATGTTTATTGCAACATTCCTTAACATACTCTCTGAGTCTTTCAATATTTAGTTCAAAATACAAGATTACATGAGTGGAACAAATGGTCATATAATCCATTAAAGATTCTGATGCTGGGAAAGATTGAGGGCAGGAGGAGTAGGGGGTGACAGAGGATGAGATGGTTGGATGGCATCACTGACTCAATGGACATACATTTCAGCAAATTCTAGGAGATAGTAAAGGACAGGGAAGCCTGGCATGATGCAGTCCATGGGGTCGCAAAGAGTTGGACACATGACTAAGCACATATACATATATCATGGAACTAATTTGTTGAAAGATTAAAATACATAAGCACGTTATAGAGTTAGGGTCGCTGAAAGAAAACAGAATGTGTGTACTCAGGCACCTGGGGGATTTATTTCTCCCCAGAAATGTCATGAATTCTCATGTTAAGTTCCTACTTTAAATTTTTATTTAAAGAATAATATCATTTCCTTGTCACCATCTCTATTAATTAGTTATTTTGAATTTTAAAAATTATTACATAATTTGAGGAGGGTAAAACAATATTTCCATTTTACATATTTGTCGTCGTTCAGTTGCTCAGCTGTGTCCAACTCTTTGCAACCTTATGGACTGCAGCATGTCAGGTCTCCCTGTCCTTCACCATCTCCTGCAGCTTGCTCAAACTCATGTCCATTTAACTGGTGATGCTATTCAACAATCTCATCCTCTGTTGTCCCCTTCTCCTCCTGTTTTCAATCTTTCCCAGCATCAGGATCTTTTCTAATGAGTCAATTCTTTGTATCAGGTGGCCAAATACTGGAGTGTCAGCTTCAGCATCAGTCCTTCCAATGAATATTCAGGATTGATTTCCTTTAGGATTGACTGGTTTGATATACTTGCTGTCCAGGGGACTTTCAAGAGTCTCCTCCAACACCACAGTTCAAAAGCATCTGTTCTTTGGTGCTCAGCCTTCTTTTACATATAATGGAGATAAACTCAAAGTTGAGTAACGTGAAGGACCACTGGGAGCAAGTGGAAAGTGAAAATAAAGGCAAATAAATACCTCTTGTCTTTCTTTGAAAGCCCGTAAGTCTTCTGTGATCACACAGCCAGCTGGCTTGCTAGTACAGTTTTTAATTGCTTTTAAAATTGACTCCTTTTGTTAAATTTGGAAAAGATGGGGCTAGAATTTAGGTCACTTGACATGACCCATGTCCTTTCCAGTCTGACATCCACAAAAATAAACACAAAGTGGGAATGGAAAGGAGGGGAAGAGAGGTAGAAAGGGAGATATTTGATGGCTTATGATTTAATTATTAGTGATTCTTTTTTCTAAAATGAGTTTCCTGATAATTTAATTCTAACATAAATAGTGAGGAATACTCTTGAGGTATACAGACACAAAACTTTTGTTTTTCCCCCTTTTGAGTAGGATGTTAGTTACACAGTTGATACTAATAGTGATTTAATCATTTAAAATCATTAATTTCCTGAATGTCATAGGTATTTAGCATAACTGGCCTGAGTTATGCTCTCCTTAGGCATGAAAAAGATTCCCTGGGTAATTAAAGCTGAGGTAGCATCTGTGTTATAGTGAACGGATTCTGCAACCCTGGAGTCGTTGTTAACACTGACACTAGTAGTTCCCGTGGGCATGAACCCCTGATCTGAAGTCCATCACATTCTGCACATATTTTAACGACTTTGGCATTTTCATGTGTAAGAGGAAGGTAAACTAGATTATCTCTATAAGCTTATCTCTAAATGCCAATGATTGTACTCAAAGCCTTCCTCAGCACAGACAAGACACAAGTGTCTGTCCTGGCATCCACTCCCTTCCCTCCACATTGCTCGGCAGAGAGTTTTCTAAAGCATCACAAGATGAGCATGGCAAGTGAAAGTACAGGGGAAGACCTAGCTCCTCTTCCAAATGTTCTGAATTTGTGTGGTGTTAACTAGGCCTGGTATGGCAACAAGCATGTTCTCTGACTCCCAACACACCATTATTTCATTTTTAAAAGTCAACATAAATTATTTTAACAAATATTTTAAAACATCGGTAAATATTTGCATGGTTGTGAATGGTGTCTACTCTTGTATTGGGTCCGGTTTTGAACTGTCTCAGATCCCAGGAGTAAAGCTGAGTTCTGATTTGGCCACCATCTTTAAATGGCAGACATTCCATTAATCATTCAGGCAGACACAAGGTGTCTGAAAACTGAAAAATCATGACTGGCCTAAAGAGGACTATAGTAAAAGTGGCATCTGAATATATTGCAGCTCCAGAGTGTATCTTTGTCATAGCACTTAACTACCCACAAATTTCTTCAGTACTTCACAGGGGACAGAAGCCAGGAGCACTGTTGGGTTTCATCAATGGGCCTTGCATCTTTGTTAATGGATTAGAAGAGACCACACCCTCAGCTAATGAGTTGCATTTGCTCTAGGCATGAATAATACAAGTTTCCCAGCATTTTGAGTTACCTTAGCAAAGTTATCTTATCCTGTCTCCATAAACTTGTTCTGTAGAAACAACCAGCTAGTTTTAGTAATAATGTAGGTGAGGTACAAAATAAAGCAAAGACATCACTTCCCCAACAAAGGTCCATATAGTCAAAGCTAGTTTTTCCAGAAGTCATGTACAGATGTGAGAGCTGGACCATAAAGAAGGCTGAGTGCTGAAGAATTGATGCTTTTGAGTTGTGGTGCTGGAGAAGACTCTTGAGAGTCCCTTGGACTGCAAGCAGATCAAACCAGTCAATCCTAAAGGAAATCAATCCTGGGTATTCATTGGAAGGACTGATGCTGAAGCTGACGCTCCAATTCTTTGGCCACCTGATACGAAGAATTAACTCATTTGAAAAGACCCTGATGCTGGGAAAGAATGAAGGCAAGAAGAGGAGGGGATGACAGGATGAGTTGGGTGGATGGCATCACCGACTCAATGGACACGAGTTTGAGCAAGCTCTAGACGATGGTGAAGGGCAGGGAGACCTGAAGTGCTGCAGGTCATGGGGTTGCACAGAGTTGGACACAACTGAGCAACTGAACAACAACAACAATCTGCATGGGTAGTGGGGTTGTTTACCACTAGCGCCTTTTGGGAAGCCCTAATATAAAGCAAAGCATCCACCAACTCTCTAGATTAGGGTCCCCTAAAAACTAAATAGTATGGATGAATATTTTTTCCTTTCATCACTAATACATTTGATGGTGAATCCCTCAGACCCCTCAGGCAACCATCAAGAGAAATTAGGCAGTTCTGGACCAGAAGTGGGAGACTTGGAGTCTGATACTGGCTGTGCCGGGCATCTAGTATCATCTCAAACAGTCACCCCAGGGTTTGGGCTCTGGAGAACCAGTACCGGGCCCGATGCACTGAGAACACAGAGCACAGGGGTGAGAAATTCACCCACATTTGGAGGAGGTGGGCCCAGAGGCAGTCCCTGAGCCATCACTAACCTCCAGACAACACTATCATCTTCATCAGTGTTAAACCTGGCTCTCCTTGGTCATATGCAAAGTTCCTGCCATTGTGAGAAGTTTTTATCTGCGTGACTTCACTCAATCTCAAAAAATAGTTAACCTCAAAAACACTCCAAGGAGTAAATTACATTATTATTTTTTTATTACATGGTTAATATTATTTGTCAACTTGACCAGGCTAAAGGGTGCCTAGACAGCAGATGAAACATTATTTCTGGGGTGTGTCTGTGAGGATGGATTTGGACTAGATTAGCATATGCATCTCAGAAGGAGTGAAGAAGTCCACCCTCCTGCTGGGGACCAGCCCCAGCTGATCCAGGGTAAGGAGAGACGGCCTAGGCGACTATTTATATGCTAATTAGAGATATAGAGAACAATAGAATAAGGATAGCTCAGTAGGAAAATTCAGTGGAGAAAAGAAGCTGAGTAGCTTGGTTTACGCGGGAGACCAATAAAACTTCAAGACAAGAAGTTTGCACCACTTACGTAGGCCGCAGGCGCCCTCTCGAATAGCGGAAGGTGCCTCACCCTAGACACCTTCTCGAGTGGGTCTTAGAAGCCCAGGCATAATTAGTAAGCGTGGTGGGTTCCGCGCTCCAGATGGAGACTCAGCTGGAAGTTAAAGGGAAGAATGACATGGGGAGACCAAGCGCTGGTGAACAAGGCCCGTAGCTTTATTTTTAACAGGGGCTTTTATACCCTAAGTTACACATAGAGGATAATAGGGGATGCAAAGTCAGCAGTCTTTGATTCTTATCAAAAACCAAGGTTTCTTTCCTGCAAATTTATCGTATACAAATGGTTTAGGTGATTTACATCATCTTCTGGCCAGAAGGCCTACTAACATTTTATGACTCTTGACAAGGACTTATCAACAAAGACTTATTTTTTTTAAGAGTAATTATTTTAAGGTTTGGCACCATCTTCCAAAGATAAAATTGCATTCCTATAGGGCGGATGTGTAATGGGTTTACAACAAAGAAAAGAATTTATTACCTTAAGGGTCTAAAGTTACTAACACCAAGGCCACTACTTATTTTTTACTATATACCAACTACTAATTAATACACATTCAAGGATACAATTCAGGGATGTGAAAACTTGGCAACAAGCATTGACTCATCAATGAAATCCTTTACTAGTTTATTCTGACAGTTTTTAACTCTCTGAGAGGCTCTAAGCTATTTGAATATCTTAAGCTTCCCGTGCCTCTGGAGGCTAGGAGACTGTAAACAATCGTATGCATAGCTGCAGGAGTCCGGGTAAACTTGTCAGGCGAGTTAGAGAGCCATCTGAGGGGTTTGGATTTAAACACTCCAATTGCCCAGGAACTTTATTAATTGGAGCTGTAAGTTAACTCTTTGACAGAGAGAGAGCGAGATGGTGGTAGGGGACAGCCCCCAGTAAAGTCAGAGGTGAGAGCACAAAGCAATAAAGTAGGCAGACTCTGGTTTTTTGGGGGAAAATGCTCGAGAATATCCGGGGGGACTCCTGAGGCTCGATCCCGCCTTTGCGTATGCCGAGCCTCCTTCCTCATGACCTTTGTCATGAGCAGAATGCCTCACCGGCTCCCCGCACCCTCCCCCATTCGTGTGGGCGTCATGTCATCCAGTTCTGAGGCCCGAATAGAACAAGAAAGCAGAGGAAGGGGGAATTCACTCCCTCTGCTTGAGCAGGGAGGTCCAGCTTCTCCTGCCCCTACATGGAGCTTCTGGCACTCTCCCTATTGCCCCCTCCCAACCCCCATCCCTAACCCCACTGGACTCCGTGGCACCTGGACTGAATCCTACCACTGGCTGCCTGGGTCTCCAGCCTGCAGACTACAGATCCCAAGACTTCTCTGCCTGCACAACCAAGTGAGCCAGCTCTTTCAATAAATCTGTATCTACGTGTATCCTATTGGTGCTGCTTCTCTACAGAACCCTAATAAGACCACTAAGCAAACTGAGCTTTAGAAATGTCATGAGAACTGCCCAGATTCTTACAAATAGCACACAGCTGTGCTGGGGGACATGCCTCAGGGTATTTGATGCCAAAGTAGGTGTCTTAGCTACTCTGTCTTGTCTCCAAGGTACCACCTGCTATATTTCAGTATTGTTGCTGTTGTTCAGTCACTAAGTCATGTCTGACTCTTTGAGACCCCTGGATTGTAGCACACTAGACTTCCCTGTCCTTCACCATCTCCCTGAGTTTGCTCAAACTCATGTCCACTGAGTCAGTGATGCCATCCAAGCATCTCATCCTCTGTCATTCCCTTCTCTTCCTGCCCTCAATCAATCCCAGTATCACAAGGTCTTTTCCAATGAATCAGCTCTTTGTATCAGGTGGCCAAAGTGTTGGAGCTTCAGCTTCAACATCAGTCCTTCCAGTGAATATCAGGATTGATTTCCTTTAAGATTGACTGGTTTGATCTCCTTGCTGTCCTAGGGACTCTCAAAAGTGTTCTCCAACCCCACAGTTCAAAAGCTTCGATTCTTTGGTGCTCAGCTTTCTTTATGATCCAACTCTCATATCCATACATGACTACTGAAAAAAACTAAAGCTTTGACTACATGGACCTTTGTTGGCAAAGTGATGTCTCTGCTTTTTGATACACTCTCTAGGTTTGTCATAGCTTTACTTCCAAGGAGCAAACATGTTTTAACTTCCTGGCTGCAATCACATTTAAGTATACTCATATCTTTTTATTTCCAGTGTCCAACCACCAGTGATGAGTGAATAGATGGATAAATGAATAGGTTAGAAATATATTTAAAAAATATAATTCTGAAAATATTGGGTTGGCCAAAAAGTTCATTAAGGCTTTTACTGAATTTTGGCCAAACTAATAAAAACGCCATGCTGGTTTCCTCGGTGTGTATGCCCAGCAGTGGGATTGCTGGGTCATAAGGCAGTTCTATTTCCAGTTTTTTAAGGAATCTCCACACTGTTCTCCATAGTGGCTGTACTAGTTTGCATTCCCACCAGCAGTGTAAGAGGGTTCCCTTTTCTCCACACCCTCTCCAGCATTTATTACTTGTAGACTTTTGGATCACAGCCATTCTGACTGGAGTGAAATGGTACTCATTGTGGTAATAATAATAATAAATAAATGATAAGTGATTTAAAAAATATCTTGAAAAAAATGCCATGCTGAATTTGAGCATTAATGATATTTCTGGACACTCCCTCCCCCCTTTTTTTATTTCCTTTGTCTTCACCGATTTACCAAATTCTGTGTTTTGATTTTAATTGGAGGATAATTGCTTCACAGTGTTGTGGTAGTCTCTGTCATACACCAAGGCAAATCAGCCAAAAAGAAAATATATATATATATATCTCCTCCCTCTTCATCCTCTCACTCCACCCCAGCCCTCTAGGTCGTCACAGAGGGCCAGGCTGGGCTCCCCGTGTTATAGAGCAGCTTCCCGCTAGTTATCTATTTTACACATACATGGTAGTGTGTATAAGTCAAGGCTACATTCTCAATCCGTCCTACTCTCTCCTTCCGACACTGTCCCCCAGTCCATTCTCTGCCTCTGTGTGATTTCTGAAACTCTAAGCAACATCTCAGGTGACTCTCAGCCAGCACACCGTACACCATTAATCCTGGGTGAAGGTTGAGACAGAAAATAGCAGTAATATAGGAGATAATAGGCTGGAATCACCTCTAGGCCAGCAGGGCTTCACAGCGTTTATTTGCTTTCTGGGGTCGGATGTGATGTCAGGCCCTTTACAAAGAGGCTGTACTAGCATAAGAAGCAGCTTCCTATTTGTCTTGAGGGATAAAGGCTAGTGTTTCTGAGAATGAGGGCAGACAGAGGAACGTCATGACTGGTGTGTACAGACATTACCACAAAAAGATGGGCAACTTAAGAACACTGGTGGTTCTGAAATGGACAATGCAGGAATTCAGGATTCAGTTGAGAAGCATCTTTAGCTGCTCTAGAGCTCTCAAAAATAATTGGCACATCATAGCCCAAGGAAGGAAAACAAAGACAATCATCTGAAACAAAGAGAAGAGCTCCAGAAAGGAGGGGACCCAGTGGTCGACAGACAAATGACTGATGACCAGGACAGGCTGTGGCCTGGCACGTGCAGCTGCCAGACCAGTCACTGAGGGGCAAAGCCTCTGCTCACTGGACTCTGCAGGAAGTAGCTGGTCCCACCTCTCTGCTCTCGGAGGACTGGAGGAGGAGTCATAAGAAGGCAAGGTGTGAACGTTTAAAAAGAAAAGAGCCATTTCTTGGGAACAAAGAAGAAAAGTTCCAGTCAATAAAAACAAGAGCCTGGGGACAGAAGCTGGAGGAACTAGGTGACACGTCTAATGTTCATGTGGACTCTTCCCTCCAGAAGAAAGAGAAACGCCAGGCCCTTCTGCGGGCTTTTGGGAACACTGTGAGTTCTCTGTGTCTGGCTGTGTGCTCTGAGTGTGCACTTTCTGTGCAATGTCACAGGGCTGTCCTTGACTGGAGTGCACACAGTTGATCTGTTAGCTACTCTTTTCAATAGGACTCTGGATTCTCTTAGAAATAAATGAGAACTCTGCAAACTTTGCACAGTTGCTTGCCCAGGAAGATCAAGGGCTTCATATCACTATTGCTATTACACTAAATTAAATTACCCTTCATGTACATTTGCACACACAACTGTGTTTATTATCCACCATGTTCCAGACACAGACAGGGAACATAGAGCTTAGTGATATATGTGCCAAGTATAGATGGAGAAAATGCATCATTTAACTTGGTGAATAAACACACCGGATTCCGTCACATGATAGAGTATATTACACATCTTCTGTAAAATGCTTAAGATGTAATTTGAAAACTATAGATGATATCTGACACTGGCTGAATTACCCTTGTGTTGTGATCTGATCCTGGCACATTATTTGGGTCAGAGGTCAGCAGACCTCCCCACAGGGCAGAAGCAGCCTGTGGCTGGTTTCTGTACTGTGTGCCAGCTAAAAATGGCTTTTGTATTTCAAAAGGTTTGGGAAACATTTTTAAATGAAGAATATATGAAGGTGACCATCTGGCTCACAGCAGACACACAGGAACCACCCTGCCTGCCACTCATCTCTCAGTCTGCCCACACCCTTTACATTAGCGCACATTAGCAGAGCACAGGCGACGGTATCTTTCCATCTTAAAGTCTGGACTATATGAACAGAAGCTTAATCATATCATTTGTGAGAATGATCGCTGTCCTTTTGCTTCATCGCCTGCAGAACACAAGCAAAGCATAAACAACCCACAACATCAAGTCCAAACCAGGGCTTGGCTCACAAGGGCTCTGGGAATCACGGCTTTGTGATAAAGAGTTATTCTCCCTGTAACATGGGGACCTGAAAGCCGAGCCCTGTGAGGCACCAGTTTAACTGGATCTTTGAGATAATACAGAAAATTTCAGTTCTAATTTAGCTTCCTTCCAAGATGAATAAGATGAATGTATTGATAAGGGAAACAGCTGCCTGGCGGAGCCTCTTGCTTGAAGGCAGGAAATGAAGCCTGAAGGGCAGCAGATATGCCCTGCTTTATCAAGGAACATAAAAACCAATAACGGGTTTTCTGAGAGAAGTAATTTAAAAGGTCAAGGAAAGGAGAAAAAAGCAGGCTGGGGTTCTCTGCAAGGACACACCCATCTGGCTGGTTGCATGTTCTCACTCACAGGCGAGGGACAGTGCAGCTGCCTGTTTGCTGGTCCTGCCCAGGACTGCCCTAGCACTTGAACTGTCTTAATGATTCTGAGAGCTTCCCTGGTGGTCCAGCAGATAAGAATTCTCATTGCAATGCAGGGGGCACTGGTTGGATCACATGCTGAGGGGTCACGAAACCCACGTGTCCAAACTACTGAAGCCCGCAAGCTCTGGAGCCTGTGCTCCATCCACAGCAAGAGAAGCCATCACAATGAGAAGCCTGAGCACCAGAACTAGAGAGCAGTCCCCACTCGTTACACCTAGAGAGAGCCCGCCAAAGCAACGAAGACCTAGTGCAGCCAGCATAAATACATAAGCAGAGTTTCAAAACGAAGATCCTGCTTTACGTAGCAGGAATCTGACATAGGGAGATTAGGATGCACTGCCTATCAGGCGATGTTTTTCTATTAAAATTCTGTGCTTCTAAGATGCCACCAGTAAAAAGTCTATGAAAAGGAGAGTCAAGAAGATTCTGTCAGAAGATACATCATCTTCAATGGAAAAAGAAAATCATTCTCAAATGCCTATCTTAGAAAGTCATTAATGTGCACATTTCTCCCCATTCAAATTATTGATTGAACGCTACCTGGACAGGTATCCTGCTGGGAGTCCTTGGGCAGTACCTTCATGGTCATGAAGCTAGCAGTGGGGCCTGAAAAGACCTGACACCGACCCTCAGATTTACACCTCCCTCAGTTACTAAAAGGTGCATTTTTAGCAAACATTTCAAAATATGATTTTGCATGTTTTGTTTTTTTTTAACAAAAAGCCAACATCCTAGTGCAGGTAGGAAATGTGTAAGTTGTGTTTGTTCCTGTCAGAATAAAAGGCATGATGTTCAAACCATTGAGAAAAAACTATACCACCTCCAGAAGACAACTGAAATATTAAATGATATATTGCAATATTAAATATATATTAAATGTATAAATAAATTAAATGGATATTAAAAGTGGGTTCCTAGTGCCACACAGGGGTATTTGTCCACTTATTTATTTGTTTGATTCCAGTTTTCAAGTCCATTCAGGGTCCTGTCCAGGGACTCAGCCCCTAGAAGTCAGAGTTTGGGAACTCTTGTCTGTTCTGTTCTCAACCCTTTTCCTGGTTCAGTCTGCTATTTAGGTCATGGCTTATGTCCTGGGCATTCTGATCCCAGTGCCAAGGATAGGTAGCCCAAGGGGCTGTTCTGTGAGCAATAATCCTACTTTATAGGCAGAGAGTAATGAAACATTTAAAGAAAATGAGAAGCATTTCTTCTTTTGAAAGAAAATGAACTCTTCTTGGAAAAGAAAAATCATTCCTAATGAAACAAGCTCATTGGATCTTATGTTTATCTTACATTAAAGAAGAATTTCTGGAGGTACAACATAATGATGCAGGCTAGGTGTCTGACTAACTTCTTGTGGTTAAAGAGACATACAACATTGTGATAAATATCTGTTATTGTCTCAGAAAGTGATACTAGAAAGTCCAATATCTAATGAAAGCTGAGAAACAAGGAAATACATATGAGGTTCCATTCATAAAATGTAATTAGCTATCCAAGGCCAATATACTTCATTACGCATATAAATTTTGATAAGACAAAACTGAAAATTTCATGACTTCAAAGTCTTCAATTAAAATTAAAATGCCTTATTTGGAAATATGATTTTTGTGCATGTGGGAGATAAAATGGGGCCAAAGGCATGAGATTTGAAATCAACTCTAACAAGTCCTAGCTTTAAGTGACCAAGAGAAAATGAAATATGCACGTGTGGCTCAAAGTATGAGTTTTTAATCTCAGAGAAGGGAAAATGAGCTTCAGTAATTGATTTTTTTTTAATTTATACAACTGTCAAGAAAACTCTAAGTTGGATAACACAGTTTTTAATCAAAATGAAATATAAGTCAAGTATTAAGATAACTTTACACAGTATCTAGTGAGTGTTCAAACCATCCTATGAATTCAGGCTATAAAGCTCAATCAAGCCTAGTGCAAATGTTAGAAGTGTTTGCACGGGCAGTAGAAAGTTTAATTTGTTTTTATGAACTCACATTCAATTTTCCCTTACCTTTTAATCCATAATCACAGCTCCGGTAAGTTGTGATTAAAATAAGAGCAATACATTGAACTCAAGTTTGGGAATGAAAAACACATTCCTTACCCTGGCAGAGTGGAGCAAGGGAATCCCACTGATACATGCCAACTGGATTCCGTCTACACGTGGCATTGCTATGGCCAATCATCCGATACCCAGGTTTGCAGAAATACTGCACTTTACTTCCAACTTCTCCTGCAGTCCTATTTAAAACACCACCATTCTTCACAGTGTGGGTCAAGCTGCAGTAAGGTGCTGTGGGCACACAAACACACATACATAAACAAATGAATAAATACTGCATTTTGCTTGGTAAGAGACATATAAATGAAAGAGAGTCTCTTATTGTTAAAATAGTGGGAAATCAGCACTGATACAGAAACTTTACTAAAAGCATCTTCAAGTACAAAAGTGTTGTGGAAGTGGATGCAAGGGTGTGGAGCAAGAGGAACACTCATTCATTGCTGATGGGGATCCAAAATGGTGCAGCCACCTTGGAAGACGGTGTGGCAGTTTCTTGCAAAATTACACACACTCTTATCACGCGATCCAGCAATCATGCTCCTTGGCAGTTACCCAAAGGAGCTAAAAGCTTATGTCCACACAGAAACCTATGCCCAGATGTTCATAGCAGCATTATTCAGAGTTGCCAAAACTCAGAAGCAACCAAGGTGCCCTTCAGTAGGTAAATGAATAAACCAACTGCGGTCCATCCAGACAAAGCAATATTATTCAAGGCTAAAGAGAAATGATGTGTCAAAAGCCATGGAGGAGCCTTAGTTACATATGATTAAGTGAAAGAAACCAACCTAAAAAGGGTACACACTGCATAATTCCAACCTTATGACATTCTAGAAAAGGTAAAACTCTGGAAGAAGTAAAAAAATTAGTGGTTTCCAGAGGCTGATGGGGGAAGGACAGTGGAGCTCAAAGGATTTTTCAGCAGTAAAAATACCCTACATGAATCCACAATGGTGGGTTAATGTCATTTTACATTTGTCCAAATCCTCAGGATGTTCAATACCAAGAGTGAACCCAGTGTGAACTATGGACCTTGGGTGATAATGATGCGTCCATGTAGGTTAACAAATGTAGCCTCTGTTGCTGATGTGAACAAGGAGACAGAAGCCAAGGAGTATAGGGAAAATCTCCGGAACTTCCTATCAATTTGTCTGTGATCTGAAACTTCTAAAAAAAAAAAAAAATAAAGTCTAAAAAAATCAATTAAAAATTAAAAAAAATGTATAGCTGAGTCACTCTGCTCTGCACCTGAAATGGTCACAGTATTGTTAATGGGTTATACTCCCATATAAAATAAAAAGATAAATAAATAATCCAAAAGTTATCATTTTAAAAAAATCCAAGAAATCTAGACCCAAGGGTCAAGTCTCTTGAGTTTGAAGTTTAGATTATTTACAACTATTAATCAATGTGGTGGTGGAATTTTGACTTTCTGACCAAAAAAAAGTATCATTAAAATGGAGAAAATTTAAGAATATAGTATCTTGCAATGAAGGCCATTTTTCCTTGTTGTTTAATGAATCTTGAGAATTGTACCATAAGGTAGCCTCTTTTTAACATGAGGGATTTGAATACCATCTTTGAAGAAAATGCACTACTTTATGTTGATGACCATGTTACAATAGTTTTAATCATCACATTTGCAGGGTGACTTTCAAAAATTAGAGACAGGAATTGTGAAAATCAGTCTTACCTACACAGAATCTAACCTTTCAGTGGCTAAAAGGCTCTGCATCTTATTTGCACATTTAGAGAAAGAAACTCAGTTTACTCTTACAAGACCAGTTTCACCACAGCATAAAATCCTATGAACCCCCTTCAGATGAATAAAACACTAAACTAAAGAAAGCTGTGCAGTCCTGGAAATCCAGGGTTCCTTTTAAAGAAGAGGTTTTAAATGCCCCACTCCCCTGTGGGGGTTCCACATAGAAAGCACACACACGAGGTCTGAAGGCTTAATGCCAAACTTTTCCTTAGAAATAAATTCAGGAGGAACCTTCTGAAGACTTCACATCAGAGCATTGCCGAGAAGTGATGTCTGTGTGTCTGGCTGGGTTGTCAACCATGCTCCTCTGAGATGCATCCTCAGAGACTAGTCTCAGCCAGAGGGTCTTCTGAAGTGCTGTTTCTTTCTTTCTTTCTTTTTTAACAGATTCATTTTTATTAAGGTAAAATCCACTAACTCTTAGAAGAAACTTGTGTCCTATTGGTCATGGCATTTTCTGTGTTCAATTGTTTGAGACTATCTACTTTAAGTTTTGAATGATCCAACATATTTGGTTTAGGGAAGGTATGAGTATAATCAGGCACCTCAGCTACCAACTACCGAGAATTATTGTGTCAATAAATTAAAATAATAATAAAAAGTAGGAAGACCAAGCAGACTGTAGGCCCTGGCCAAGTTTAGAGATAAAGTCTGAAATGCTCCTGAAGGGGCAGTGGGACCACATGGTTCTTGGGGTGGGTTTTTGTCACAGTTCAGTCTGTTAAGAGAGAGGAACAGCAGGATAATTGTCTAACTCTATAGGTTAGAACCTTATTGTCTTTCTTCAAGAAAATTAGAGATACCAAGGAAACATTTCATGCAAAGATGGGCACAATAAGGGCAGAAATTGTATGGACCTAACAGATGCAGAAATATTAAGAAGAGGTGGCAAGAATACATAGAACTAAACAAAAAAGATCTTCATGACCCAGATAACCACGATAATGTGATCACTCAGCTAGAGCCAGACATCCTGGAAAGAGAAGTCAAGTGGACCTTTGGAAGCATGACTACAAGCAAAGCTAGTGGAGATGATGGAATTCCACTCGAGCTATTTCAAATCCTAAAAGATGATGCTGTGAAAGTGTGGCACTAAATATGTCAGCAAATTTGGAAAACTCAGCAGTGGCCACAGCACTGGAAAAGGTCAGCTTACATTCCAATCCCAAAGAAAGGCAATGCCAAAGAATGTTCAAACTACTGCACAATTGCATTCATCTCACTTGCTAGCAAAGTAATGCTCAAAATTCTCCAAGCCAGGCTTCAACAGTATGTGAACTGTGAACATCCAAATGTTCAAGCTGGTTTTAGAAAAGGCAGAGGAACCAGAGATCAAACTGCCAACATCTGTTGGATCATCAAAAAAGCAAGAGTTCCAGAAAAACATCTACTTCTGCTTTGTTGACTACACCAAAGGCTTTGACTGTATGAATTATAACAAACTGGAAAATTCTTCAAGTGATGGGAATACCAGACCACCTTACCTGCCTCCTGAGAAATCCATATGCAGGTCAAAGAACAACAGTTAGAACTGGACATGGAACAACAGACTGGTTCCAAATCGGGAAAGGACTACGTCAAGACTGTATGATGTCACCCTGCTTATTTAACTTATATGCAGAGTACATCATGTGAAATGCTGGACTGGATGAAGCACAAGCTGGAATCAAGATTTCCAGGAGAAATATCAATAACCTCAGATATGCAGATGACATCACCCATATGGTAGAAAGTGAAGAAGAACTAAAGAGCCTCTTGATGAAAGTGAAAGTGGAGAGTGAAAAAGTTGGCTTAAAACTCAACATTCAGAAAATGAAGATCATGGCATCCAGTCCCATCATGGCAAATAGATGGGGAAACAATGGAAACAGTGAGAAACTACTTTTGGGGGTTCCAAAATCACTGCAAATGCTGACTGCAGCCATGAAATTAAAAGACGCTTGCTCCTTGGAAGAAAAGCTATGACCAACCTAGATAGCATATTAAAAAGCAGAGACATTACTTCACCAACAAAGGTCCGTCTAGTCAAAGCTATGGTTTTTCCAGTAGTCATGTATAGATGTGAGTCGGACTATAAAGAAAGCTGAGCACCAAAGAATTGATGCTTTTGAACTGTGGTGTTGGAGAAGACTCTTGCGAGTCCCTTGGATTGCAAGGAGATCCAACCAGTCCATCCTAAAGGAGATCAGTCCTGGGTGTTCATTGGAAGGACTGATGTTGAAGCTGAACCTCCAATACTTTGGTCACCTGATACAAAGAGCTGACTCATTTGAAAAGACCCTGATGCTGAAAAGATTGAAGGCAGGAGGAGAAGGGGACGACAGAGGATGAGATGGTTGGATAGTATTATTGACTTGATGGACATGGGTTTGGGTGGACTCCAGGAGTTGGTGATGGACAGGGAGGCCTGGTGTGCTGTAGTCCATGAGGTCGCAGAGAGTTGGAAATGACTGAGCGACTGAGTTGATAGGGTCCAATAACTATTTCCTTTCCTACTGACAGTTCCTTCTATCATCATTAGTTCCTTTCTAACTCATCTAGAACAAGATACAGAGAGGCCCAAGCATGAAGACATGGGGAGAATACTAAGGACTCAGTCATATGGATTGTAGCCTGCCAGGCACCTCTGTCAGTGGAATCATCCAGGGAAGAATACTGGAGTGGGTTCTCATTTCCTTCTCCAGGGGTTCGTCCCAACCCAGGGATCAAACCCACATCTCTTAAGTTTCCTACATTGGCACATGGGTTCTTTACCCCTAGTGTACCTGGGAAGCCCAAGGAGACATGGCACAGAGGGGAAGATTAGAACACAGGGTCCTGCCTGTTTGATTCCTGGCCATGCTAAGAATTAAAAGGACCAGGGTCAAACCCTCGCACTCAGCTGGTGCTGCCTTGGAAGAGCAGGTAATGGAGGGTGGCAGTCAAGGAGATATCAGGGATGGAAGACATGGGTGCAGCTGGCTCTGCTGGGGTCTGGGTGTATTTACAACACCCATTCTGCAGTTCTGACTCTCCCAACTCTGAAAGTGAAAGTCACTCAGTTGTGTTCAACTCTTTGTGACCCCATGGACAGTCTATGGAATTCTCTAGGCCAGAACACTGCAGTGGATAGCCTTTCCCTTTTCCAGGGAATCTTCCCAACCCAGGGGTCAAAATCAGATCTCCTGCATTGTGGGCTGATTCTTTACCAGCTGAGCCACAAGGGAAGCCCACAACTTATCATTAACTTCCAGGTACTTGATTTAATGGGCTTCACAGGTGGCGCTAGTGGTAAAGAACCCACTTGCCAGGCCAGGAGACTTAAGAGATGTGGGTTCAATCACTGGGTCAGGAAGATCCCCTGGAGAAGGGCATGGCAACCCCCTCCAGTATTCTTGCCTTGAGAATCCCATGGACAGAGGAGCCTAGTGGGGGCTACATCCAGGGGTCGCAAAGAACCAGACATGACTGAAGCAACTTAGCATACACACACACCCTTGATTTAATAGTGAATGACCATTACTACCTCAACAATCACTTAGCAGTTTACTGAATTGACTTGAACCATGATGTACTTGCCTTTGTTGTTGTTGTGTTTTGTTTGTCTATTATGTAGATCAGTTATATGGTTCTTACACCCAATGACCAATAGTTAACATGCATAAGGCAAGGATTTGTGGTGCAACACGTGGTCATATTATGGCCTTAGCTCCCTGGCCCACGTGCTATAGTCCAGGGATCACTGCTCTAAAACTACTGATGATGGACTCCTAGCAGTGGTCATTGAACCACCATCGAATTTTATCTGAAAAGCTGTCCAAAGATCTATCTGTATCTATATCTAATGAGAGATACATAGATATGTCCACTCACAAAACAACAGTTTATAGCCTTAACGTTAAATTCTTCTTTTTCTGATTTCCCAACAAAGAGAATCATCTTGTTCTATAATGAATGAAAACATCCTTTGAGCAACAGAATTCAAGGTGTAGTCACACCACCAGGCTATTAAGTAATTTGCCACAGATAAAACAAGATAAATTATGTTCACCATGATTTCCCCTGCAATATCCATTTTTGCTCATTAGAAATAAATTCAAACAATTCTACAGGCTTGAGTATTTATTTTTCAGAACAAGGAATTTGATGAACAAAAGTCCAATCATTGTCCTAATGATCTCAATACCCATTCCAATGAAGGGATTTCAACTGTGAACTCTTTGCTGATAAGCATTTTGAATGGCTACTTTAGTGAAGGGGGAAAACAAAGATCTAAGCATGTTTTGTTGGACTTTGTAGAGGAAACACGAGTGAATTTCAGATTCTCTGTCTTTCCATCAACAGACATTTCAAAACACTAATGCTTTTTCAATGCTTTTTATCATTTCATGATACCTACCAATCAGAGACAGCGAAAATATTCTTAAAGCTACTAACACCTTTCACTGTCCACAGGATATTGCCCTTCACTGACAATGCACAACAGACTTGGAATAAGCAACCCCTGGGAGTTATACTGGTCTATAAAATGCATAGAGTGGGCATCTATCTCCTTTGGGAAATGGACCTCAGTTGTTAGCACGGATATTGTAGTAACACTAAGAAAAGGTTAGATATTTTGCTTAGTAATGAAAATATGAGGATTTTAGATTGTCTGTCTACAGCTTTTGTAGGGCACTGTAAACATGAGGTTTTGGGCTAGCCACATTGAGAGGATCTAATCTCTCAGAAGTATATTCACTGATTTAATTAAAATAAAAAACTACTGATAGAAAATAAATGAACTATATGGGGAAAAAACAAAGTCCTTTAAATGTTGATAAGGAAATATATATGTAAACATTTATTTTGTATATGGTTACGTGTGTGTGTGTATTTATATGTATAGTATCTCACATAAAGAGATATATAAAAATATAATCAATAAAAAGAAATGCTACTAATCATAAGATGTTATATACTGGATGCTTGGGGCTGGTGCACTGAGATGACTCAGAGGCATGGTACGGGGAGGGAGGAGGGAGGGGGTTCAGGATGGGGAACACGTGTGTACCTGCGGTGGATTTATGTTGATGTATGGCAAAACCAATACAATACTGTAAAGTAATTAACCTCCAATTAAAATAAATAAATTTATATTAAAAATAAAAAAATTTAGAAAAAGAAAAAAATTAAATGCGATAGTTATCTCCTCCTGTTTGTCTCCTTAGCTTTTAAACATACTTTAAAATTAAAATATGTTTTGTTTATATTATTATATATTTATATTAAATTATATTATTTTCTTTTGGGGGAAAGAATCTCTGCTTTCTGTGGCATGCAATTCAATGGGTTATGACGCTAGCAAAAATATTTATTTATATTAATCAACAGATAATTTATTTTCCCTAACACAGTTTAGAGATATCACTCAGTGATTTCATCAAATTATTTCTATTGAAGTTACAAATTCATTTTTAGAAATTAGGTTTATAGTACAAACCATTAATTTTTAAAATTTAATGCAGAACATTTATATTAACACTTTACTATTAAACCTTAACTTCACTTACTGACCTGAATAACGAATCTTGAATCCTTTTTTACTGGTTGCATGGTCAGTGGACCAGCGGAGATATAACTGATTACTCTTGCTTGTAAAATTTGATTGTTCAGTATGGTTTCCACTCAAGACCACTAACAGAGGACTTTGACCAGAAGACCCTAAATGAAACAAAAAAAAGCAAAAAAGTTATGATATGAATTTGCACCTACAAAATACAGACTACATTTAGCTTTTAAGTTGGAGTCTAACTGTACAATATACAGCTATTTAGTCCCAAAGGAGACAAATAACTCCAAATAAATAAAGCAACAGATACAGTTCCTCATAAAAATAATAACAATAAAAGAAGCAATAGCCAACCAAAATAATTTAAGATATATATGCTGTTAATACATAATACTTGAAATGAAAATGTTACTTATAAAATGGCAGTAATTTAAAAAAAGAAAATAGTTCCCACTACTAGTAGCATATGCAACATTGAATTGATACAGGGAATTTAATACTAGTAAAAGTACTGTTGTTTAGTCCCTAAGTCATGTCCAGTTCTTTGGGACCTCCTGGACTGCAGCACTCCAGGCTTCCGTGTCCTTCATATCTCCCAGAGTTTGCTCAAATTCATGTCCATTGAGTGGTGATGCCATCCAGCCATCTCATCCTATGTGGCCCCATTTCTCCTTTTGCCCCCAATCTTTCCCAGCATCAGAGACTTTTTCAATGAGTTGGCTCTTTGCATCAGGTGGCCAAAGTATTGGAGCTTCAGCTTCAGTAGCAGTCCTTTTAATGAATAGTCAGGGTTGATTTCCTTCAGGATTGACTGGTTTGATCTTCCTGCAGTCCAAGGGACTCTCAAGAAGAGAGAGCACCAGCACCATAATTTGAAAGCTTTAATTCTTTGGTGCTCAGCCTTCTTTATGGTCCAACTCCCACATCTACATAGCTTTGACTGTATGAGCTTCCCAGGCGGCTCAGTGGTAAAGAATCTGTCTGCCAATGCAGGAGACATGGGTTCAGTCCCTGGGTTGGGAAGATCCCCTGGAGAAGGAAATGGCAACCCACTCTAGGATTCATGCTTGGGAATGGAGGACCCTGGCAGGCTACAGACCATGGGGTCACAAATAGTTGGATATAGCTTAGTGACTAAATAGCAGCAGTGAAAGTAAAAATTAGTACAATCACCTTGGAGAGCAGTTTAGTAATATCCAATACAATTGTAGGTTTTAATTATATTTTTTATAAACTCCAGAATATGTGCACAAGTGTTATTTATATAGCAAAATGTTTATTCTAGCAATTTTTATAGGGAAATTTAGATTCTAACTTGTGGTTTGGAGTTTAAAAAGATATTAAAAGTGTTTTCAAAGAAATGCTACACATATTAAAAATGATATTTAGAAGTGAAATCTATTTGCAAATAAATATAATAGGATAACAATTGTGTAAACATTCAAAAGTGTTCAATATACAAACTGTGTGAATGTTCATGTATAGATAGGAGATGATACTTGGTAGTAGATAGACAGACAGATTGATAGACTGATAGAGATAGGAAATGAACCATGAAACATGCACATGGATGACACTTCACAATATTAAATGCCTCCAGGAGAGGTGCAAGTGAACTGGGTGTGCAAGGAGCTCCTAAATTGATCTGAACTTGTTGCTTCTTTGAAAAAAAAATACACAAGATAAATCTGACAAAATACTAAAATGCAGTACATCAAGTAATGAGTCTATACCCATATACATTAAAAAAAAAAACTTTTTGTATATTTAATCTTTAAAAATTGAAAAAAAAACAAAGCTAATACTCAACATAGTTAATAGTCACTGGCATTATTCTCATCACCATAACCTGACAATATTTGTTGAGACAACTCACTCTATTGAATCCAGAAGCTGCACCCACACTTTAAGGTCTCCTCCAGGACACCCCTTGATGCCATCTCAAATTCTAACAGGCTTCATGGCTTTCCTGCCAATGCAGGAGACACAGGAAACTCGGGTGTAATCCCTGGGTCATGAAGGTTTCCTGGAGAAGGAAATGGCAACCCATTCCAGTACTCTTGCCTGGAGAATACCATGGACAAGGATTGTCTGTGCTGTTTTACTTGTTGTTTGAAGAGATAATTTATATTCTAAAATGAAATGCCACTGGGAAATAAATTCACCTGAATTTATACAATTTTAAAATGTCATTTTTAATGACAGAACTCGAGTCAAGTTTCAGATATTCTTAATCAAACATGTAATCCTTCATCATCTTTCATCTTTTGTCTTTGCTTATCATGTAACAAACTTTCTAAAGGATTATTCTTTAAAAATATACATGTCCATAATGAACAGCAGTACCATCTCTTTTATTAAGGTGAAAATTATCAAGTTCTGCACAAGTGAAGACCACCATATGTATTTTGACACCTTTCTCAGTTGAGTTCTATAATGATTTAAGTCCTATTTTCTTTTTAAATTGAGGAATATTCACTACTTGAGCCGTGTGTGTGTGTGTGTGTGTGTGTGCGCACTCAGTCATGTCCAACTCTTTGCAGCCCCATGGACTGTAGCCCATTGATCTCCTCTGCCCATGGAATATTCCAGGCAAGAATACTGGGGTGGGTTGCCATTTCCTCCTCCAGGGATCTTCCTGACCTATGGTACAAACTTGTGTATCTTGTGTCTCCTGCATTGGCAGGCAGATTCTTTACCACTAGCACCACCTGGAGCCTTGCTGCTGCTGTTAATAAAGCTTAAAATTGATATAGTCAATTTATTGTTATTATTTTTTTGCCAACTCATGAGCTATAAAACAGCCACTGTGTTTCAAAAAAACAAAAGAGATGCAATGAACATGACATTTACTGCAACACAAATGCCAGTGCTTAGAAAATTATTCATATGAAACTCTGACCTTTCATTTTATAGAGAAATCTTTGAGAGTAAAACCAAACCTACTCATAGATATCTGGCAATTTTGACAGCAACTGCTTTGATATTATCTCTATTAGCTATTTTGCTTGTGGTTTATCATGGGCGTGATCTGTCTGTATTTGGAGGGAGCTCATACTGTAAATGCTTTGGGCATAAATTATTGATAATGATTTTGCTTCTGAAATTAGAAGAGGTAGAAACACTGCCAGCTAAACTTTCAATTCTACAAAGTAAAACAAAGGAACCCACATATATTTAGAATGATTATGTAAATATATATATATATAACTACATACAGAATTTATAGGAATACATATACACAAAGACACACACACAGCCCCTGGAGGTTGGTTGCCTGCCTTTACTATTTGTGACATCTAATCAGCCTCAAGGCACAGTTTCCCTGGCTCCTCATTGACAAAAGAAGCCTGTTTGTGCACCTGGCTAATGTGTTACTTCTTCCTATCCTAGAGATTAAGGGCCAAGTCTTCAATAGTACATGTCTGTTTTAACATGCACTTAAAAACTCTGAAAATGAAAATATTACTCTTCAGTCCTCTGTTTCTACATATATAAGTATGAGTTTAATTTCCAATTTAGCTGCTCATCTTTGGAAATCTGCACATTAATTTACTGTATATCCACAGAAGCAACTTGACTATTATGATTCATCAAGTCAGTAAAAGGCATGCAAACATACGCAGAATCAATTACAGTAATTTTTTTCACTGAATTGATTGTTATTTATCTGAACTCAGTGACAAATCCATCAAAACATGTGAAAACCCTATTATTATCTACATCCGTAATTGTATCATGGTCTAATTTTTGGGCTATGATAATGCTTTAGTACAAAGAACAATTATTAATATCAGTTTCATTTCAAATCAACAATTCAAGCACATACTATGTTTTAGCAGAGCACTGTCATTTTAAAATGTTCATTAGAATTGTACAAAAATGTATAAGACTCACATTGAAAACTGTATTAGCATTTGTTCAGGGAACTATCTCTAAAAAAATTCTACATTAAGAATACTGTAGCATTTATCACCCAGAAAACTCTATGAGCCATTACTTTTATATAATTCTAGTAAAACAATCATTTAGACCAATTAAAGTACTTATAGGCCTCTGCCCTCTTAAATTTCCTAAAATATCTTCTAGATCAATATAACCTTTGAAGAAAGGAAAGGAAGAGTTTCTGAAATCATCCATACTTTAAAGCCCCATGTTAAATAATTAAAGAATGGTTAATGTAAATTCAGTACATTTTTAAGGTGTATTAAACCAGCATTTTAGTGGTTTAAATTTGCAACATTAAGAAGGGCATGGTGATCTTTTTCCTATCACTTGATCTCTGAGACCACACTAGTCCAAGAATAATTCATTTTCCATTTAGGGGGAGATGTAATTTACCTCAAGAATATATTCAAGTTTGTGCATTACAAAATACAACAGGATCCTTATACATTATGTGTAGGTCCCTGGTATGTATTCTTATTTTGACCGCACCTAGAGACATGTGGGATCTTTGTTCCCTGGCCAGGGATCTAGCCCACGCCCTCAGAGTAGAAGCTCAGTCTTAACCACTGGACCACAAGGCAAGTCCCAAGGTCGCTGGTATGTTAACAAAGTTCAAAGAGACTTACCATCAAAAACTTCCAGTGCGTCAAATTGCTTTTCACTTTGGAATGTGTCTACAAAGATGGTGATATTGTAGTTTGGTTCCACTCGGATGCTCCAGGAGCAGGTCTGGGAGTTAAAATAGTTGCCTGGATACCCTGGGCTGAGGATGACGCCAGAGGATTCTGTCCGGACTTCATTGGCTGGGCATTGTGCTACGGAGAAAAGCACCAGGGAAAGTTTTCCTTAACAAAATCAATTCCTGGGTATGCAAGCTCATGGGGGAAAAGAAAAAGCAATCTTACTAAGTCAACTGTGACCAGATTTAGTAGGTGATACACACATAGCCTTTTCATCCTGTTCATGGGGTTCTCAAGGAAAGAATACTGAAGTGGTTTGCCATTCCCTTCTCCAGTGGACCACATTTTGTCACAACTCTCCACCATGACCCGTCCATCTTGGATGGTCCTACACAGCATGGCTCATAGTTTCATTTAGACTAGTCTGTGGTCCATGTGATCAATTTGATTATTTTTCTGTGATTGTGGTTTTCATTCTGTCTGCTCTCTGAAGGATAAGGATAAGAAGTTTATGGAGTGTTGTTACATCAGAGCAGAACCCAACTCTGGCTGTACTGTACATTTAAAGCAGGTCCAGGGAGATTGTAAAACCCTAGGCCCTGTGCACCTGCAGACAGAAAAAAACTTAACACTTTACTTTACTTTTTTAATATCAACACATTTCCTTAACTTGAGAATACTCACTTTTGTGATAGCCCTCTGTGCTAAAATACACTTGGCCTGTGTCTGGGGCCCCTGGTAGGAGCTCCCCAAACCCTTGGAGTTTCCTGAGTGCTGGAAGTGTCTTCGCAGCTCCAAAGGCCCCTCTGGGTGACACCCGAGTCTGAGCTGATGAGATGACTCAGGGTGGGTCTGTGTAGCCTCAGAAGGGCTGAATACCACAAGCACCCAGGGAAGAGAGGGTGCAGACTTTCTGCCCACTCACACACCTGGGGGAAGCAGGGAAGGTAGGGCTGGGGTACTGGAGACTTGGTTGCACCAAAGCTCTTAAACAACGTATTTGTTGAGCCTGCAGGTTGGTGAAGGCACACACAGTGGGGGGCTGGGGCACCCCAGGTCCTGGGAGACACCTCCAGGCCCTGCCCTTTGTACCCTACTTGCTCACTCTACTGTTGATAGTCCCCTATATAACATTGACTGTAAATGTGAGTCACATTTGTTTCCCTGATTTTTATGAGCTGTTCTAACAAAGGATCAAACCAGAGAGGGGGTCCCAAGATGGTGGAAGAATAGGATGGGGAGAACACTTTCTCCCCCACAAATTCATCAAAAGATTATTTGAATGTCAAGCAACTTCCGCAAAACAACTTCTGAATGCTGGCAGAGAACACCAGGAACCCAGAAAGGCAGCCCAATCTCTTCGAAAGGAGGTAGGATAAAACGTAAAAGATGAAAACAGAGGCAAAACATTGAGGGATTGAGACTCATCCTGGGGAGGGAGTCATGAAGGAGAAGTTTCCACACAATAAGACAACCTCTCACAGGCGGATCTGTGGGAGTTTTAGAATCTCAGAGGGCAACATAACTGAGAGAAAAACAAAACAAAACAAAACACAGACTCTGCGCCTAACTCCAACTGCCAGAAGAGAAGTAGCCTAGATGCTCACATCCGCCACCAGTGAGTGGGGGCTGGGCAGGGAGGCACAAGCTGAATCATTGGCCCTTAGGGTAAGGACGGGGCCTGAGTGCCCTGAGGACAATCTAAGGGAGCTAACGTGAGATAGCAACCCAAACTGTGGTATCGCCAGAGAGACAAAAAATACGTCTTTCCCACAAGATGCTCTAACTCTCAGCCTGGCACACTCACAGAACAAAGGATTGAGTGAATAACAAAGGAGAGCTGGCTGTCTGTGTGTACGCCCCTCCACCTCTGGAGGCAGAGAGGCAGGCCTACTACAGCCAGAGTCAGAAGGCAAGGGGCTGCTGCAATCTCAGCCCCAGAGATGGCATCCTCCACCAAACTGTGAGGCTCCCAGTTGCTAACCACATCTTCCTGGGATCCTAGATGGTTGACATCTGCCAGGAGTGTCGCAGCCTGAGATCAGTGCCCCAGAGGAGACACACAGCATACCTGAGATGGCGCGCTTGAGGTGTCCCCGGGAAACCAAGCAGCTGGGACTGGGGAGGTGATTAAGACACATGGCCCACCTGGGACAGTGCACTCACCAAGCACCTGGTCACCCGAGCTGCTCGGACCTGGGAAGGGCACAAAACGCACAGCCCAACCCGGTCTGTGCCCTGTGGAGTACACAAGAACCTGAGCGGCTCAGACCTGGGAAGTACATAAAATGCAAGGCCCATTTGGGACAGTGTCCTTGCAGAGCTCCACGGAGCCTGAGCATTGTAGATCCAGGAAGCACATGCTGTCTTGGACTGGGGCAAACCCAGTGTGGTCCATACACTGCAAACACTCCCCACAAATGCCAGTGAAATTTGTTTAGAGAGTCCCTCCCTCCCCAAAACACAACTGAACAAGTGAGCCTAAATAAATGACCACCTTTGCCCCCTACTGTCAGGGTGGAAATTAGACACAGAAGAGACTTGCAAACAGAGGAAGCCAAAATAAACAAATGAGAGGGAATCACTCTGGAAGTGACAGGTGCAACAGATTAAAACCCTGCAGTTAATACTGACTGTGCATTGGAGGGGGCCCATAGACCTTGAGAACAAGTGCAGGCTGGAACAAGGAACTATCTGAAACTGAACTGAGCCCACACTGCCCATAACAGCTCCAGAGAAATTCCTAGATATATTTTTACTATTAATACTTTTTAATTAAAAAAAATCAAGTTCTTTATTACACCTTTAATTTTCATTTTTATAACCTACAATTACCCTGCAAAAATAAAAGACCCTATTTTATTTATTTATTTATTTATTTTTAAAAGACCCTATTTTAAAAGCAAGTTTCAAATATATGTGTGTGTGTGTGTGTATGTGTGTTAATCTTTGTGATTTATTTTGCTTTGTATTTTTTTATATTGTATTTTTGAGAGTCTAACCTCTACTCTAGATTTTTAACCTTTGCTTTCTGGTATTTGTTATCCACTTTGTATCTTTAAGAATCTAATCTTCAGTATCCATTTTCATTTGATTACTGACTTGATTGCTTTCTCCCCTTTTGAATCTCCCTTTTCTCCCCCAGGTCACCTCTATCTCCTTCCTCCCCCTTCTCTTCTCTACTTTGTGAATATCTCTGGGTGTTCTGGGCTGTGGAGAACACTTCAGGAACTGATTACTGACTAGATTGCTCTCTCCCCTTTTGACTTCCCCTCTTCTCCTGGTCATCTATATCTCCATCCTACCTCTTCTCTTCTATGTAACTCTGTGAATCTCTATGCATGTCACTCAATTCTGTGGAGAATTGTTCACCATTAACCTAGTTGCTTTATCATCTGTGCTGTATAAGGATACTGTAAGAGAAGGACTGAAAGTCAGAGGCAGGAGGCTTAACTCCACAACTTGAGAACATCACAGAACTCCTGATTCCAGAGAACATTAGTCTCTGGACCTAACCAAAAGTCTTCATACCGACACTGAAACCAAGCTCCACATAAGAACTAACAAATTCCAGTGCCAACATGCCATGCTAATTCCCCAGCAACACAGGAACACAACACTGATCATTTAAAGACAGGCTGCCCAAAGCCATGCCAAACCTGTAGACACCCCAAAACTCACTACTGGACACTTCATTGCACTCCAGAGAGAAGAGATCCAGCTCCACCCACCAGAACACAGACACAAGTTCCCCCAACCAGGGAAGCTTGACAAGCCACTAGTTCAACTCCACCCACAGGGAGTAGATGCCACAATAAAGAAGAATCACAAACTTCAAATCTACAGAAAGGGCACACCAAACACAGCAATCTAAACAAAATGAAAAGGCAGAGAATATTCAGCAGGTAAAGAACATGATAAATACCCACCAAACCAAACAAAAGAGGAGGAGATAGGGAGTCTACCTGAAAAGGAATTCAGAATAATGATAGTAAAGATGATCCAAAATCTTGAAAATAAAATGGAGTTACAGATAAATAGACCAGAGACAAGGATTGAGAAGATGCAAGAAATGTTTAACAAGGACCTAGAAGAAATAAAGAAGTCAATTAAAATTGGGAACAATGCAATAACTGAGATTAAAAGCTCTCTAGAGGGAACCAGGAGAAGGCAATGGCACCCCACTCCAGTACTCTTGCCTGGAAAATCCCATGGACAGAGGAGCCTGGTAGGCTGCAGTCCATGGGGTCGCAAAGAGTCGGACACAACTGAGTGACTTCACTTTCACTTTTGACTTTCATGCATTGGAGAAGGAAATGGCAACCCACTCCAGTGTTCTTGCCTGGAGAATCCCAGGGATGGGGGAGCCTGGTGGGCTTCCGTCTATGGGGTCGCACAGAGTCGGACATGACTGAAGCGACTCAACAGCAGCAGCAGCAGCAGCAGAGGCAATCAATAATAGAATAACAGGCAGAAGAGACGATAAGTGAGGTGGAAGATAGAATGGTGGAAATGAATGAAGCAGAGAGGAAAAAAGAAAAGAACATTAAAAGAAATGAGGACAACCTCAAAGACCTCTGTGACAACGTTAAACATCCAAACATTTGAATCATAGGTGCCCCAGAAGAAGAAGACAAAAAGAAAGGGGAAGAGAAAATATTTGAGGAGATAATAGTTGAAAACTTCTCTAAAATGGGAAAGGAAATAGCCCCCCAAGTCCAAGAAACCCAGAGAGTCCCAAACAGGATAAACCCAAGGCAAAAGACCCCAAGACACATATTAATCAAACTAACAGAAATTAAACACAAAGAGAAAATATTAAAAGCATCTGGGAGAAGCAACAAGTAACACACAAGGGGATCTCCATAAGGATAACAGCTGATCTTTCAATAGAAACTCTTCAGACCAGAAGGGAATACTACTACTACTACTACTACTACTACTACTACTACTACTATGGCAGGACATAATTAAAGTGATGAAAGAGAAAAATCTACAACCAAGATTACTATATCCAGCAAGGATCTCATTCAGATATGAAGGAGAAATCAAAAGCTTTACAAAGAAGCAAAAGCTGAGAGAATTCAGCACCACCAAACCAGCTCTTCAACAAGTGCTACTGGATCTTCTCTAGACAGGAGACACAGAAAAGGTTTATGAAATTGAACCCCAAACAACAAAGTAAATGGCAATGAGATCATACTTATCAATAATTACCTTAAATGTAAATGCATCAAATGCTCCAACCAAAAGACAAAGACTGGCCAAATGGATACAAAAACAAGACCCCTATATATGTTGCCTACAAGAGACCCACCTCAAACCTTGGGACACATACTGAAAGTGAGGGGCTGGAAAAAGATATTTCATGCAAATAGAGACCAAAAGAGAACAGGAGCAGCAATACTCAAATCAGATAAAACAGACTTTGAAATAAAGACCATACTAAGAGACAAAGAAGGACACTACATAGTAATGATCAAAGGATCAATCCAAGAAAAACATATAACAATGATAAATATATATACACCCAATATAGGAGAACTTCAGTACATAAGGCAAATGCTAATAAGTATGAAAGGGGAAATTAAAAGTAACACTATAATAGTGGGGGACTTTAATGCCCAAGTCACACATATGGATAGATTAACCAAACAGAAAATTAGCAAGGAAACACAAGTTTTAAATGACACAATGGGCCAGTTAGACCTAATTGATATCTACAGAGCATTTCACCCCAGAACAAAGGATTTCACCTTTTTTTCAAGTGCACAAGGAACATTCTCCAGAACAGGTCACATCCTGCACAATAAATCTAGCCTTGGTAAATTTAAAAATACTGAAATCATTTCAAACATCTTTTCTGATCACAATGCTGTAACATTAGATGTAAATTGGGGGGAAAAAACCTATAAAGAACACAAACATATGGAGGCTAAAAAACATGCTCCTCAATAACCAACAAATCACAGAAGAAATCAAAAAGGAAATCAAAATATGCACAGAAACAAAAGAAAATGGAAACACAACAACCCAAAACCTATGGGATTTAGTAAAAGCAGTGCTAAAAGGAAGGTTCATAGCGACACAAGCTTACCTCAAGAAACAAGAGAAACATCAAATAAATAACCTAACTTTACACCTAAAGCAACTAGAAAAAGAAGAAATGAAGAACCCCAAAGTTAGTAGAAGGAAAGAAATCATAAAAATCAGAGCAGAAATCAATGAAAAAGAAACAAAGGAGACTATTATAAAAATCAACAAAACTAAAAGATGGTTCTTTGAGAAGACAAATAAAATAAAGAAACCATTAGCTATACTCATCAATAAAAAAAGGGAGAAGAATTAAATCAATAAAATTGCAAATGAAAATGGAGAAATCACAACAGACAACAAATAAATACAATACAAAGAATCATAAGAGACTACTATTAGTAACTATATGGCAATAAAATGTGTAACTTGGAAGAAATGGATGAGTATAACCTTCCAAAACTGAACCAGGAAGAAATAGAAAATCTAAACTGAGACAGCACAAGCACAGAAATCAAAACTGTAATAAAAAATCTTCCAACAAACAAAATCCCAGGACCAGATTGCTTCACAGGTGAATTCTACCAAAAATTTAGAGATGAGCTAACACCTATCCTACTCAAACTCTTCCAGAAAATTGGAGTGGAAGGTAAATTCCCAAACTCATTCTATGAGGCCACATCATCTCATACCAAAACCAGACAAAGATGCTACCAAAAAATAAAACTACAGACCAATATCACTGATGAACACAGATGCAAAAATCCTCAATAAAATTCTAGCAAACAGAATTCAATGACATATTAAAAAGATCATGCACCATGACCAAGTGGATTATGCCAGGGATGCAAGGATTCTTCAGTATTCACAAATCAATCAATGTGATACACAACATTAACAAACTGAAAGATATAAACCATATGACTATCTCAATAGATGCAGAGAAAGCCTTTGACAAAAATCAACAGCCATTTATAATAAAAACTCTCCAGAAAGAAGGCACAGAAGGAACATTACCTCAACACAATAAAAGCCATCTACAACAAACCCACAGAAAATATTATCCTCAATGGCGAAAAATTGAAAACATTTCCTCTAAAGACATGAACAAGACAAGGGTGCCCACTCTCACCAGTATTATTCAACATAGTTTTGGAAGTTTTACCACAGCAGTCAGAGAAGAAAAAGAAATAAAAAGAATCCAGATTGAAAAGAAGAAGTAAAACTCTCACTGTTTGCAGATGACATGATCCTCTACATAGAAAACCCTAAAGATACCACCAGAAAATACTAGCACTAATCAATGAATATAGTAAAGCTGCAGAATATAAAATTAACACACATAAGTCCCTTGTATTCCTATACACTAACAATGAGAAAACAGAAAGAGAAATTAAGGAAACAACCCCATTCACCATTGCAACAAAAATAATAAAATACTTAGGAATAAATTTACCTAGGAAACAAAAGACCTATATATAGTAAACTATAAAACACTGATGAAAGAAATCAAAGAGGACACAAATAGATGGAGAAATATACCATGTTCATGGATCAGAAGAATCAATATAGTGAAAATGAGTGTACTACCCAAAGCAATCTATAGATTCAATTGAATCTCTATCAAGCTACCGAAGGTATTTTTCACAGAACTAGAACAAATTATTTCACAATTCATATGGAAACACAAAAAGTCTCTAATAGCCAAAGCAATCTTAAGAAAGAAGAATGGAACTGGAGGAATCAAGCTGCCTGACTTCAGACTATACTACAAAGCTACAGTCATCAAGACATTATGGTACTGGCATAAAGACAGAAACATAGATCAATGGAACAAAATAGAAAGCCCAGAGATGAACTCGTGCACCTATGGAACCTTATCTTTGACAAAGGAGGTCATAATATACAATGGAGAAAAGACAATCTCTTTAACAAGTGGTGCTGGGAAAACTGGTCAACCACTTGTAAAAGAATGACACTAGAACACTTTCTAACACCATACACAAAATAAACTCAAAATGGATTAAAGATCTAAATACAAGACCAGAAACTATAAAACTCCTAGAGGAAAACATAGGTAGAACACTCTCTGACATAAATCACATCAGGATCCTCTATGACCCACTTCCTGGAGTAATGGAAATAAAAGCAAAAATAAACAATTGGGACCTAATTAAATGTAAAAGCTTTTGCACAATGAAGGAACCTATAAGCAAGGTAAAAAGACACCCTTCAGAATGGGAGAAAATATTAGCAAATGAAACAACTGACAAAGAATTAATATACAAAATATACAAGCAGCTCATGCAGATCAATACCAGAAAAATGACCCAATAAAGAAGACATACAGATGGTTAACAAACACATAAAAAGATGCTCAACATCACTCATTATCAAAGAAATGCAAATCAAAACTACAATGAGGTACCATCTCATGCCAGTCAGAATGGCTGCTATCAAAAAGTCTACAAACAATAAATGCTGGAGAGGATGTGGAGAAAAGGGAACCCTCTTACACTGTTGGTAGGAATGCAAACTAGTATAGCCACTATGGAAAACAGGGTAGAGATTCCTTAAAAAACTGGACCTAGAACTGCCATATGACCCAGCAATCCCACTGCTGGGCATACACACCGAGGAAACCAGAATTGAAAGAGACACATGTACCCCAATCTTCATCATAGTACTGTTTACAATAGCTAGGACATGGAAGCAACCTAGATGTCCATTGGCAGATGAATGGATAAGAAAACTGGTACATATACACAATGGAGTATTACTCAGCTATTAAAAAGAATACATATTAATTAGTTCTAATGAGGTGGATGAAACTGGAGCCTAATATACAGAGTGAAGTAAGTCAGAATGAAAAACAGCAATACAGTATATTAACACAAATATATGGAATTTAGAAAGATGGTAACAATGACCATATATGCAAAACAACAAAAGAGACACAGATATAAAAAGCAGACTTTTGGACCCTGTGAGAGAAAGCATGGGTGGGATGATTTGAGAGATTAGCATTGAAACATGCATATTATCAAATGTGATATAGATGATGTGTCCAAGTTCAATGCATGAAAACAGGGCACTCAAAGCTGGTGCACTGGGACAACCCAGAGGGATGGGATGGGCAGGGAGGTGGGAGGGGTGTTTGGATGGGAGGACACATGTACCCCCATGGCTGATTCATGTCAATGTACGGCAAAAACCACCACAATATTGTAAAGTAATTAGCCTCTAATTAAAATAAATTAATTAATTAAAAATTTGATGGAAGGATCAAACCAGAGGAGAGGTTCCTGGGAACCCCTGATTGATAACCTGTCAGTCAGAAGCACAGGTGACAACCTGGACTCGGTATCAGCATCTGATACCAAGGTGAGGTTTGTTCTGTGGGACTAAGCCTCTAACCCTGTGGGATTTGACATTATCCTAGGTCAAGAGTTCGGGATGGAGTTAAACTGTAGGACACTCTGCTGATGTCCAGGGAAAATGAGAGAACTGCTTGGTAGTGGCGAATAACATTCTATACCCTCATTTATTTACTTATTTTTTCTAAATTAAGGTAAGTATCCAATAAGGTAATATTTATCTGCATAAAATGTGAACTTTCAAGGAACAATTTATTCCCCTCATTCCCAAGGAACAATCAATCACCCTAAAGTGGTGACAATTTTCAAAGCAGAACGTCTAAAAGTGTGGTTATGACACTTGAAGAAGTAGGACTCATAACTAGTACAATTTGTCATCAAGAATTTATTGGAGGATTGAGCCCAATCAAACAACAGAAAAGTGTTGGAAGAAAAATGATAATTATGTGTTTAAATATTTGGTAGAAGACATTGAAGTCCCTATTTCCTTTTTTAAATAACGAGGTGTTCAGGGAATGCCAGATAAGGGAACTCAGTTCATTTTAAACAAATTTACTGCTGAACAGAATCAGAAGAGAACTAAGCCATCCTGAGTAGTAACTGCTGTGGGTTCAGAGGGCCTGGGGACCTCTGACCTGAGTACAGAGATCCTGTCTTGTTAGCCGGACACTTTCCACAAATGTGTGAGAGCAGAAGTATCAATACTCTAGAGGATGACACACTCGTGTGTGGGTTTACTGTGCTCCTGGACTGTCATGAAGTAATTGCATTTAAGTGGAAACTAGGTTAATCATAGGGGAAATGACAGAATGGAGACACTTTCCTTATTTTTGAAGTAGCATATTAAATAAAGACTTAAGCCTTTCTTCGTTAATCAGTTAAGCCCACCTTTGCTTAAAATCACCTATTCTGATAAATTTTTAAGGCTGTGTTTGGTGGGATTAAAATGGGCCTTAAACATCTGAAGATTTACTTCAGTTAATTTATATATAAAATGGCAAAAGATGAAGATTTTATACCCACCACTCCACCATCTTGAGAGATAAATCCTCTGTAGATCACTGTGGCTAATGTAGCATGGTCCTGACACACTGGTTTTCCAGGGGAAAAAAGTGACTTCAGTGTCCTGACTCAGCACCTCCCATGAGACCCCCAGCTTCTAAGCCAGGAAGCAAGAGGCAGGGTCTCAGTGACACCATGACCACAGGGTCAGCTAGGGTTTAAAGCCAGAGGCAGACAAAGTGAAGGCATCTCCCCTGCCTGCCCCATCGGAGTTTCCCACACCCACTGGCTCCCACGTGGGTGCAGTTACAAAGTATATTTTTCTCAGAAATAATCTAAGTTACCTTGGTTATTTAATAATAATTCATTCCAGATTTTCTCCAGATGTTGGAAATCATTTCCTTCTGTAAGGGTGACTGAAGTCTGCCTCATTAGCAATGAAAATGCACCATATTACCAGATATTCTGGAAGAATCAATTCATGGGCTGAACATTTGCAAAATCAATACTATTGCAATGCAAAGAAAATTGCCTTTTAGAGGGTAGATAATTAGCATTATAAGAGGCTTAGAATTAATTTAAGATTTACTTCATCTTTATACCAGTTCCCTAAACAATGCAGACAAATGATCCTTCTCATTACACATATAATGCCCAGAGGATTAGTGTCTTAACCAAGATCACTGGATAATGAAACCTAGACTATCGGTTTTCTCTTCATACATTCTGAATTTTTATATATTTCACTACCCCTAGTAAATGATAACATTCAAATTCTCTGAAAGAACTGGGAATGGGGGGTTCCATTCTTTAAAGGAAAGTGAAAGGAAAGTCACTCAGTCCTGTCCAACTCTTTGCAACCCCACGGACTATACAGTCCACTGAATTCTCCAGACCAGAATATTGGTGGCCTTTCCCTTCTCCATGGGATCTTCCCAACCTAGGGATCGAACTCAGGTCTCCTGCATTGCAAGTGGATTCTTTACCAGCTGAGCCACAAGGGAAGCCCAAGAACACTGGAATGGGTGGCCTATCCCTTCTCCGGTGGATCTTCCCAACCCAGGAATCGAACCATGGTCTCCTGCACTGAAGGTGGGCTCTTTACTAACTGAGCTACCAGGGAAGCCCTTCTTTAAAGGAAGTAAATGTGATTGTGATTTTGAAGTCACAAAATAAAATCTGTCTTAATTTGGGAAGCTTTCTGATAGGTAAACCAATCATACTTCTGACTTACATTGAGACATTTTAGCTTATTTATGTCTTTTTCCAAATCTTTTTTCCTTTCTATAAAACTTGAAAGTGATACTTTTAAAAGTTTTTTAAGTGATCTAATTATATACAAATCAACTGAATCAATAGATTTTCTTCTGCTCTCATATATTATCTGTTATTACACATGGGTCAAAGATATGAAACACGCATTATATGAAACATATGTGCATTTCAATGTCTCTATACTTTACAGAACATAGTAAACACTAGATAATTTTATGCATTCTTTTATGCCAAAGAATTCAGAGGGAAATATAGTAATGCCTGCAATTTGCCTAGAAGGTATCAAAAATATCAATTATTCAATACTTTATGTAGAAAGAGACGAGACAGGTGACAAAGGGTGTGTAGGAAACATTAATGGTGCAACCTTGGTGATGTGTATTAGTTCTAAAGTTTTTCAACTTTGCCATATGTTTGAAAATATTACAAACTGTTGGGAAACAGCAAGAAGTCTTATTTGATGTAGTTTTGATTTTGTACAGCTAGCTAAAAGAGAAGGGTAATTAAGTATTTCTACTTTTGGGTAATTTAAATTGCAAGAGAATCATAACACAGAGACAAATTCAGATGCATACAAAGAAATTCAGATGCATACAAGGAAGTTCAAACCAATAAAGTAATACAATGTTCCATATGGAACAAGCATATTTATAGTACAAACTTCATACCTTCACATGTCGGCAGGGAACCTTCAAACTGTAGCTGGGAGCTGAGCTTACAGGTCAGTGTGTCCATCCCAGACAGCGTGTACCCAGGGTGGCACTGGTACTTCACGAAGTCTCCTGAAAGAGTCCACATGCATACTTGGCAATTCTGTCTCCATGACACAAGCAGTGTGTGAATGTTATTAAACACATGTGACACTCAAGTTGATGTGCAAACCACTTCTTAACCATGATTGGTATTCATGCTTAGTCTACTTAGTGAAATAGTGTCATTTTTAGTTCTTAATTTATAAAAATGCTCTCTTTAAATGTAACCAGTATTTCTATAGAGATTATGGAGCAGTTTTTTCTTCTTGACTGATACGTCTATCTTCATTCCCTTTCCCCTATGATTACTAATAAAAAAGAAAGAAAGATGAAAGAAGGAAAGAAAGAAAGGGATTCAGAGGCTTGAGACCAAAGGCTGTATAAGAGAATGTCTTTAATGCATCCAGATAGGGCTACAAAATGACCTTGGTAATTAGCACAATGTTCTCATCAACTAAGCCGTTGGGAATAGAGCAGAAACTGGTCACATGGTTTGACCGCCATTATAAAACAGGGTGTGACACAGGACTGGGTATTTATAATTGAGACCGAGAAATGCTTTGTCACAATAACTGGTTGGCCAACATATGCCATGGTAGGTTTCTTAATGTGGCCTGATGATTATATAATGAAATAGACCACTAATTTAAAATGAAAAAAGAGAATTTCTAAATAGTATCATTCAATATATTCACCAATTACATTCCAGTTTCAAGGAAAGGTCCATGTTAGACTAACCATTATTTCAGCCACAAATGACTTTCTTCTTCTGGTGCACCAAAATGGTTCCCTAGCTAAACACAAACATCTGCTTAAGTCTGTGTCTGAAAACTGCTTTTAGGAGAAAAATACAAACTGGTGAGTGATGCAGCAGGAAAATGTGCTCAAAATAGCAAAAGCAAAATTTAAATGGAAAAACAAAATCATTGAGATGAAGAAAGAAAAACATATTTATTCAATTCATGACAAATGTGTATCTCTCTCTAGGAAAGCTTTAGGAATATTTCTGACAAACATTCATCAACTTGGCTATCTACTGCAGTTGTATGGGTGTAAAAAACCTGTGTTGAGCTGATGATGTTGTAACAATGAAAACATTACCTATTTCAAAATCCTCATCCTCTGTAAGCATTTCTGCCTGTGGAACTGCTGGGGGAGGCTGACATTTCTTGAGCTGAAATGCTACATCATTTATATAAAAAAATAATAAGTGAAATTACATTTGATGAATAAACAAAAATCTTACAAAAAACATCTCTCTTGTGTTGTTACAATGCTTAGGTCTAGGAAAATATCTATATTTGTAAATTATAGTTTTACTAAAGTCTCTAGCTTCAAATGCTTACAAAATTGAAAGGGAAAAGTACACCATTTAAAAAAATTATGATGTTTAAATAGAAACACTTTACATATATTTGGAATTCTGCAGGAGAAATGGTTCATGCTGGTTCCATGTCCATCAGGATCTGGCATCATCTTCCTCAGTCTCTTGTCCTGAGGATTTGCATGTGGCAGTCCTCAAGAGAGATAAGGGACTGGTAATGCTTTTCCCCAAACTATTTAGCATTCATTCTCAACATCAGTAGAGATTCGCTTTGCCCCATCTAAAATTACACAACATTCACTATCGAGGTTCATCTGGAGACAGAGATGAGGAAATCTCTGAGAGCTACTAAATGTATTTCCATGGTCTCCATATCAGAGTTTCACACACAATACGCTTATCCTGGGGGCAAATCCAAGATAAACTATAAAAGAGATGTGAAGTCCTAAATACGTCAGTAAGGAAAAGGAATCACAGGAACCTCAGCATGAAATGTGAGAAAATCCTATAGGCTTTTGGTTGACAGAAACATGGAACTTTAGCTGTAAACAAATTTTGTGTCAATCCTATGAGAAAAGTCAGCTAGGATTCTCTGCCATCATCAATGGAGTGAAAATACACTGACCATGAAAATTGAGGACGAAGAAACCTCCATTTGAAAAGTCACTGTGAAATTTGAGCAGGACTTGGTTGGTGGAGCTGTATGCTGTCTCCAGGGCGGTGTTCCCACTGAAAATCCCCAACTGTGGAGAATTCTGATCAGGACCATCCCTGGGAAAGAGAGGAGGAGCCCTCTAAATAGAAAGCTTCCAGTTACAGCTTAAATTCACAACTGTTTTCTTCTGACTGCAGGGCTCTGTCTTGGTGAAAGATGATGCTCTGACCCCAGGATCCAGCTGAAAAGCCTGGTCTTCAAACAGCAGCTTTGGGCTCTCTTGTTCCTCCTGCACCTGACCTTCTCAGAGGTGTTTTTGAGACAAGGTCACATTTATTCTAGTGACGTCAGTACCACTTATCAACTTCCTTTCAAATGTTCCCATTTTAAAGTCTAAATTCAGGGTGTCTCTTTAATTATGGGTGAGATTTATGGAGCTCTTATGGCTGAATTGAAATATTTTAAAAAACTGAATAAAATATTACCATCTTCTAGATTCCGTGTTTAGAAATACTAAGATGTTTAATATTCATAGATGACTGCACTCCAGTCTGTCTCATGAGTGTTCAGAGGACAGGGACTCCCTCCACTGCTGGAGGGAGACCTTGCTCCTACTGCTAAATCTACTGATTAATCTGGGTAAACCTGCTGATATTATAGTGTGGCTTTTCATTTCAGTGTTGTTTGCCTGTCTTGCTTTGCTTCATAGGTCAACTTAATATTTCAGGTTCTCCATTTCTGTTCATTGCCACAACACAGGTCCTATCCCCCAATCTCCCCTCCTGTGAGAAATAGCCCTATAGAATCTCCCCCCTATAGAAATAGCCTCAAAGGCCTGTCTCCCATCTTATCCAGCTGACCTGCCCCCCTACACAATAATAATGGGTATTCTGCATCCAGGACCTAGTCCTATAATTCTCCTTCTTATGACTCTAAAGTGAATCTGTGTTGCTCTAGTATAAAGCCCAAAATCCTTAACATGATGTATGAGGCCAGCTTACCTGGCTAGGTCACCCCTTCTCTCTTCTGTGCTTTCCCAAAGCCATCACACTTGGGATCTCCCAGTGCCTGCAACTCACCTGTTCTCTTGCCTCAGAGAATTTTCAATGGCTAAGACAACCCCTACATTTACAACTTCACCAACACACACACACACACACACACACACACACACACACACACACACAGCTTTGTTAACTGTGATTATGCTTGAGTTTTCAGGGCATTTTATTCCTAAAGCACATCCAACTTATTCCAAATCTGGGCTGTGCCCCACTGGTAAGCTCTACTCTTCCCATCATATTTCGTCATTCCCATTTCCCCTGTAAATTCTCACCTCCAAAGGCAACGGTAGAAATAGTAATTCTCATAGACATGAACATTCAGTGAAGGAGAGTTTAGATTAACTTACCCAGGCTACATGGCTCATTAGATGGGGAGCTAGGGCTACATCCCCCTCGGCATCCCCTACACAGCCCATGGTAGGGAAGGTGGAGGTGGGTGGGGGCAGTTCCGCAAGGTTTATAAAGTACAGAGAGAAAGCTGTGTGCAATCATTTCTTCAATATTTCCAGAAGCATCAAATTATTATATGGCAAAGGAACCAACAAGCTTTTCTTTAAGAAAAAAAAGATTTATACTTGAAAATGAAAAAGAAAAGAAGGAATTCCCAAGTGGCCCAGTGGCTAGGACTTAACTCTTTCACTGACAAGGGCCCAGGTTTAATCTCTGGTCAGGGAACTAAGATCCCAAAAGCTATGTGATATGGCCAAAAAGGTAAGTAAATAAAAATTAAAACAAGAAATAAACATGAAAATAAAATACGTTTGGGATATTCTCCTCTATCTAGAGTAATCTTGAATATATCTACCATGTAGCATGGTACATGAGGTTTATTCTATCTCTAGATTTAGTTGGTAAATTTCTGTTTTGACATCTACCTAACTACTTCATCTCTAAATCGACGAAAGTGACATGTAAGTTGTTACAAGAACAGTTTATCACAAGGACAGATGGGTGTTTTCAGGAAAGGTTCTCATACCAAACTGCGATGTAGTCGTTGACAGCTTCCGTCTGCAGCAAGGTGAAGTTGATGTAGACGCCATGGCCGGGAGGCACTGAGATGAGCCAGATGCAGTCCTTGAGGATGGGGTACTCATCTGGAAATCCAGGAGAATAGATGGTCCCGTTCTGAGATGTCACGTTATATCCACAAGGAGCTGAGAAGGAAGCCAAGAAAAATCAAGCCCAACACAGTCCAGTGAGACATTTGTCAGTCTCTAAAGTCTCTTAGCCGAGATTTTCCTGCTAAGAAATAATTGTGAAATATCCCTCAGCAACTACTTTGTCAAAATAATTCCCCTCAAGTCTTAAAACCTTGGAAGAATTTTACTTCTAAGCTACCTTATCTAAGTTTTTAAACATATTCTCCAAACATTCAAAATCCCCTCAGGATAAAGTCATTTCCACATAATTAAAAGGAGAAAGAAATAAAAAAAAAAATCTTAGTCAGTAGTCTCCTGAGACTGAGCTGATAATTCACTGGACTATCTGACACAAGGGATTATGTTGAAATTATGTGTGAATATTTAACTGAAAAATATTTTTTTGTTGTTTTAAGTAAGATTTCTAAAGCTTATTTAAAATGCCTAAAAAAGAAGCATCTAAGTCTATCTGCCTTGAAACAAAGACCTTATAAATTCTCCCGAGATCTATACCTAGAGAAAGGAGATAAATTATGTGAGTGAAAATTTATAGTAACACTTCCACATCTCATCCACTACCAATGATGTGAAAAATCTCAACAATACCCAGAGTCCATTTTTATTTTACTTAATAAAGTGATCATCACTCTTGTCATAGAAATTATTTTATTTTTGGAAAAATGAAATGATCATACATGAGCAGATAATCCAAACTATATTCTTTAACTCACATCATGGTATAAATACATCAAAGTCATAGACAAGTATACATTTTAATTAAATTAAAATCCAGTAGATTCTATAAGAGTATCTGTTACTAACATGAATCCTATGAGGCTTTCAAATATTTGCCATAAAAGGTATAAAATTTATGTGGAATGAATAAACCAAGGTACATTTTTTTAAAGGTTAAAAACAATTTAAAATTATGACTGATGGAATATCATTAAGCCAAAGTAAGCATACAGATGCACACTGATTTCAAAGTAGACAGAAAATGTACCAGTGTCAAGTAGATTGACTTGGTCCGAATATTGGGTAAATTTATTTTAAGGCTGTGTGGAAAACATTTTACAAGTTTTATAGCATAATTGTAAGTGGGCTTTGGAGACAGATACACCTTGACCTGTAAGCTAACAAAATATAATATACAGATACCTATAATCTATAAAAATGGGGCCAGAAGCCATGCTGGAGTCACAGCAAGTAGTTACCTGGTGACCCCTGGAGGTGCCATACTTCTTCTTAGCTGCAAACATCATGTCCTCGTTCACCTGCATAAATAGCTCTTGTGTTTTTTTCCTATTTTGCTGGCAGGTGAACTGGTCCCTTCCTCAAAACTCAACTCAAATGTCACCACCTCCTGACAGCCTTTCCTGGTGGCTGTGGTTTGGATACTTGTCCCTGGGCTACAGTTCATGGCCAGCCATTCTTTACCATTTGACTGTCAGCAACTAGAAGTCCGGGACCATATCCACAGCCCCATCAAACCTCCTCTCATCAATCCCATTGCCTGGCTCCGATCTCAATAAACGACAGACACCAAATAATTGAGGGATTGGAAATGAGTGAGACAATGAAGAGAAGACACTTAAAGCATGTGTTGAAGCAGGTTGACATACCTCATGTGTGATTTGAAATTATTCATTATGTATTGATTTATAACTCTAAATTTCCCTTCAGCATTTTTACTTTTTAATTTGCAACTTATTAAAGTATAGCCACTTTACATGGAGTAGTACCCTTCCCATGGGGAGGGGGAAAAAACAGAACAAACAAAAAACATGGTGTCCACCTCTTAAAAGGCTAAATGATATGGTTATTTTTTTCATAAAATACATTCTGATATTCTTTGGTCACTTAGTATATTTGCCATGATATATCTATGATATTCAAATAAAAAATCCTTTTACTCCCATGTTCAATGAATGTTTATTGAGAGTCTATTATGTGCCAGGCAGCTTGGCTGAGCTGGGGCTAGAGCAGAGAACCATGCTGACCCCATCCCTGCCTTGCAGAGTTTGCTGTATTTAGCAGAGTGATGAAGGAAGATGTTAAAAGCTAAATAAGTATGAAGTTTGACTTGTGTGATAATACTCTCGATGCACTTAGAACATTTTCTCAAGGCAAAATCCTATATTCTACAGGGGAAGATGAAGGACCATAAAAAGACATAATGAGTAAAGCTGCCCCTCCCTTTCCCTTGATCCAGCACCTTCTCCCAGATGCTTTCCCCTCAACTTCATGGCACCAAAGCTGCATTTTGATTTCCACATCCCAGTGGCATCTCAGGGATCTCTGCAGCAACAGGGACCTGCGATCCAGCTCAGCAGGAAATGCACCCACCCCCATCCTCTCCCTGAGGGTGAGGGTCAAAGAGGCCCCTCCAGTGGAGAACAGCCAGCAAGCCCAGCAAGGTGGAGATTCTGGGCACAGAAGGGTCCCTGCACCACCTGCAACCATAAGTACTTCCCAGCTTCTCACCTGTCTGCCCAGGAGCCTGGCCCAGCAGGAGGCGCAGGCAACCAAGGAGCCAGAAGAGAGACCACAGAACATGAGAGCATCACACACTGCACTTCACAGCTAGGGGCCACACAGATGGCATCCCTTTTCCACTCCAGGACCAGAGAGCCAACAAAGGCAATCCCTTCACACACATGAATAAGTACTGCAGTAGTGGCATTTATCATGTTAGGTAGTTAGAATAGGAAAAAGGAGTCCAGAATGGCAGGGGCTAAAAGACAAGGAAGGGAAAAACCCGCAAAAATAGAACAAAGGAAGGTCCAAGGAATGGAGTGAGGACTTGAGGTAGATCAAACAGCACTTCTGGCTAGCCCAATTTACATAGGGCAGGCCCGGAGGGGTGGGGTGGAGAAAAAAGCATAAAAAGAGGAGCCAAAGGGCCTGGGGTCTTTCTCTCTTCTCTTTGCATCTTTTGGGTCATCATGACCTCACACCTCGATGATGTATTTTCCTCTACTTTCTAAATAAAACGGAGCTGTAACATGGAGCTGTAATGCTGCTCTGTCCAAGAGCTGTAATGCTGGCCCATCCAAGGCTGTAACACTGGTCCGTCGCTTCAATTTTTTGTTATGACAAGACAGAACTGAGGAACTTACACACTTCCCCAAAAATAATAAGAAATATACTTTTGATCTTCCTCCCTGTTTTTGGCCCAGAGCTCATAAAACCCTTAGAATTTACAAAGTGATAAAAAAAGTTAAAATCGTCTTTTGTTATTCAAAACAAGACCCTTTCAACCACATCTGAGTTTATGTTAATAAGGAAATTAGGAAATCTGAGGCCTTGGGGCTAGTTGCAAGGGGAACCAGCCTCAGATTGGAGGTTCAGCCCCAACCCCACCTCAGGAAGAGGAAGAGGGAAAGAAAGTCCATTTAATCACCAACTTGAGGGCCTTTGGTCTTAAAAGAATATTCCCTGGTTACTTTTATTTTTTTAGAATTTAATCTAATATTGCTGTTGTTGTTCAGTCACCCAAAACTGTCCAACTCTTTCCATCCCATGGACTGCAGCATGCTAGGCTTCCCTGTCCTTCACCAACTCCCAGAGCTTGCTCAAACTCATGTCTATCGAGTTGGTGATGCTATCCAACCATCTCATCTTCTGTCGTCCCCTTTTCTGCCTGCCTTTGATCTTTTCCAGCATCAGGGTCTTTTCGAGTGAGTCAGTTCTTGGCATTAGGTGGCCAAAGAATTGGAGCTTCAGCTTCAACATTGGTCCTTTCAATGAATATTCAGGGTTGATTTCCTTTAGGACTGACTAGTTCGATGTACTTGCTGTCCAAGGGACTCTCATGAGTCTTCTCCAGCACCACAATTTGAAAGCATCAATTCCTCAGCACTCAGCCTTCTTTGTGGTCCAACTCTCACATCCATTCATGACTACTGGAAAAACCATAGCTTTAACTAGATGAATCTTCGTGGGCAAAGTGATGTCTCTGCTTTTTAATATGCTGTCTATGTTTGTCATAACTTTTCTTCCAAGGAGCAAGCATCTGTCTCCCTTGGGTGACTTTTGTCTTTTCTGTTATAAATCACAATTGTGAGTAGATGGCTTACTGGGTTTTGTGAGCCTACCAGTGAGTTATCCACCCTCAGGGTGGCTGTGGTCCTGGGGCTTTCATGTGGCACCAGGAGTCCTGGGCAGTCTTGGGTGTCTGCAGGATTTTAGCTTCATGGTTTTGCCAACTCTGATTAATATTCTGCATCATATATCATCCAAAAAGATATATTTTATTATCATTACACTGACAAAATAATTCTAAATGGGCAGTTATTTCCATGTTGGAAAGTTGAGCTTGAAAAAGCAATGGAATATAATTAAATACTTAATTCTATTTTTTATATCAAGCCAAGGAGTCTCCTACTTACATCTGAATTCAAAGAACTCAGGAAACAACTACAAGTAAAAAGGGATTTCAGTCCTAACAATTCAAAGCAATTTTTACATAAAAACATGAATTTGTAAAATGGTGAGTAGTTTTTAAAGTGTTTTAATAAAAAATATCAGATATCCCACTGCTATTGTTAGTTTTATAAAATGATTTTTAAATGCTGTTTTAAGTTATTAAATCTGTAGTTGATTAAAATTACTATTTAAAAAACACAGCAAATGTTTTTCTTTTATAGTTGTTTACATAATGATAAAGAATGGAAACGTACAGGTGAAAAATATCATCTAAAAAGTCTACCTATATGCTTTTTTTTTTAACTTCTACAGTAGAAATTCAAACACAGCTGGATACCTTTCCTTTTTTTGCCCCTGGGATATAAGTATTTAGCATTTCAAAGGTCCACAGAGTTGGTAATTTCATTATATTTTCGTTCAGAAATACTGTATTTATAATGTTAGAATATTAGGTTTACAGCAAACTTTTCTATTTCAGATGAATTCTTCAAAAATAAAGTACTCGATATATTTAATTTAAAGTTGTAGAAATTTCAAAGTCATAGTAAAAATTAGATAACCAAATAGAAGCTTTGAAGAAGTGACTTCTGCTCAGACAAGGATATTCACTGAATCTAGATCCTCCTTGATGTCATTCCCATCACCCGATTCCAACATTTCTAAGAAACCCTGATCCTCAAGCACCATCCTAGGACACTACTTCATTTCCCCCCAAGACTGCTCCTCTAGGATGTCTTTGCTAACACTGCTTCTTCTCTCTGGGATGGTCTCTGAGTAGCAAACTAGTACGTGCCATTCAAATCTAACTACAAAAATGACGTCAGTTTTCTGAGATACCAAATCAGTGTTATTATTGTAAAGTTAAACAATAAAAAAGTATCTAGGGTAAGATATGCACTCAATACCCCTCTAATCCAAAATTTGACGGAACCACTTTAAAGCCAAACACTGCTCTAACCATGAAGATAATACTCTCAATCACTTCCCCAGCAATCACCGTCTTTTGTACCTTCAGTCATCAAAGCACTCCTCGTGCCTGATTTTGCATAATAAATATTCGTGTTTATTATTTTGCTAACCTTATAATCTCCTTGAAGGCAAGGCCTTTCCATTTTTTTTAACTGACTGACATATGATATATTCTTGAAATACTAAATAGAATGAGTTTAATAGAGTCCCAATAAAAATTGGTTGAACAAATTAATGAATTCTGGAATGCATTCATTTAATATTTCATGCACCATTATACATGTGGAAAATGAAACTGCTTAAGAAAAGTGATTAACCCACCGTCACATCTTGGAAAAGGGTAGTTCCAGTTTCTGTTGATCCCGTGCTGACAGGTGAGCACTGGGTGGCCAATTAAAATGTACCCAGGATAGCACTCGAAAGATATTGATTGTCCCACACTGTAGTCAGAGTTGACCATATACCCATTCTGGAAAGGTGGTGGGTCAGGGCAGTTCTGTAATTCATAGGCTGAAACAGACAGAAACAAGCTCATAAATAAGAAGTGCATTAGTCTGGAATTTAGAGGAGGAATAGGATGACATACAGCTTCTTAGCATGAACTTTTTAGATATAAATTTTATGAAATCTTTACTAAGATACCCATTATCATCCAGTCACATCACTTCATGGTAAATAGAAGGGGAAAAAGTAGAACTGTGATAAATTTTATATTCTCAGTCTCCAAAATCACTGCTGATGGTGAATTAAGCCAAGAAATTAAAAGATGCTTGCTCCTGGGAAGGAAGCTAAGGAAGCTAAGACAAACCCCAAAACAGCGTATTAAAAAGCAAAGACATGACTTTGCCAACAAAGGTCCATCTAGTCAAAACCATGGTTTTTCCAGTAGTCATGTATGGATGTGAAAGTTGGACCATAAAGGAGGCTGAGCACCAAATAATTGATATTTTCAAGTTGTGATGTTGGAGAAAACGCTTGAGAGCCCCTTGGACTGCAAGGAAAACAAACCAGTCCATCCTAAAGGAAATCAACCCGAATATTCATTGGAAGGACTGATACTGAAGCTTCTATACTTCGACCACCTGATGTGAAGAGCTGATTCATTGGAAAAGACCCTAGAGCTGGGACAGGTTGAGGGCAGGAGAAGAGGATGATAAAGGATGAGATAGTTCGAGGGCATCACCGACATGAGTTTGAGCCAACTCTGGGAGATAGTAAAGGACAGGGAAACCTGGTACGCTGCAGTCCACAGAGTCACAAGGAGTTAGACATGACTTAGCACCTGAACAACAACAATATAAAATAGTACTTGTTTTTAGTAGTATAATCATAAGAATTTGCATTTAGTGAAGACATATTGTGCACTTTAGAAGTTATATGGTACATACTAAAAATAAATTTGACAAGGCATACCTTGGGAAGAAAACATATGAGAAGAATTAATCAAAACAAGTTCAGACAAACAAAAAGTGCTTGTAAGGGATGTCAGGTGAACACAGACCTAACAATTTTAATTTAAAAGAAAATTACCCCAGCTCTCCTATCCAAGTGCTTCTAACTAGAAAACATGCTATTGTTTTGTTTAGTTCAATTAATGTTCAGTGCAAATAAAATAAATTCATTCCACTTTCTTAGTTTTTTTCCTTAAAAAATAGTGTAGTGTCATACTTAGCCATTACTACCAGTGCAATCTTTATTTGTTTATTTATTTATTAATGCTTCCCCTGTTTTAGCTACACCATATGGCTTGTGGGTCTCAGTCCCCCAGCCAGGGAGTGAACCCCTGGGCTCTAGCAGTGAAAGCACAGAGCCATAACCTCTGGACAGCCAGGGAACACCCCAGTACAGCCTTACTATAAAGTCTAGTTTACTGTATTTGTTCCTTGTGCTCTATCACCACGTCTCCTGCGCTCTGTCGAATGCGTGGTTTCCCTCCTTGAGATACTGCTGTTTGACTCTAACATTACCTTACAGACAAGTGCTCAGAAAAGGAACAGAGAACTCCATGGTGTGTTCTAACTATCAACCAGTTTCCTTCTTTATTATATTCTTTTCCACTGGGGTCAGCAGCTTGTTTTCATTCTTGTTTTACTCAAAATACAGTGAGCTCTGTTGGTGAAATGAGTCCTATAAAAAATACATCAAATATGGCTGCTAATAATTAAACTTAAAAAGTAAAAACCATAAAAAATGGATTTCCAGTTTTCATGGGACAAAAATAAAGTAAAACCTTGTTTAACATCACTCTGTCCTCCCTGGGAGATTATGTTTATGCTCTAGTGGGGCTCTGGGGGTATCCATACAACAGTCAGTTATCATGGTACATTATAAAGGAGGTAACAGGTAACAGAGATTCCAGATGAGGCATCATGTGAAACAGCATTTAACAAAGATTCACACACACTTTCCACATGTTCATCACACATGCTAATAACAAGTCCCATGATGCATTTCCCTACACATTATGTGGTTTGTGGTATAATTTAAGAAAGACATTCAAGTTCTGTTTAGGGATGTATGAAATTAGCCTGTTTCTACTCTAGTCAAGGCTATGGTTTTTCCAGTGTCATGTATAGATGTGAGAGTTGGACTGTGAAGAAAGCTGAGCACCAAAGAATTGATGCTTTTGAACTGTGGTGTTGGAGAAGATGCTTGAGAGTCCCTTGGACTACAAGGAGATCCAACCAGTCCATTCTAAAGGAGATAAGTCCTTTGGAAGGAATTGGAAGGAATGATGCTAAAGCTGAAACTCCAGTACTTTGGCCACCTCATGCGAAGAGTTGACTCATTGGAAAAGACTCTGATGCTGGGAGGGATTGAGGGCAGGAGGAGAAGGGGACGACAGAGGATGAGATGGCTGGATGGCATCACCGACTCGATGGACGTGAGTCTGAGTGAACTCCTGGAGATGGTGATGGACAGGGAGGCCTGGCATGCTGCAATTCATGGGGTCGCAAAGAGTCGGACATGACTGAGCGACTGAACTGAACTGAACTGATCATCTAACGTCTGTGAAAGGGATTGAAAATGGAAGTTTAAGCTGCCTTTAGCAGCCCCATGATATTAAGTCAAAAAACTCTAGGTTACCCTTGATTAGAAGAAAGATATTTTTTTTTCTTTCTTTTTTTAATGGTACCAACATAGCTTTCCTGTATGGGGATTAAAGGGTATTAAAAGAGAGAGAGAGAGAATACCAGCCCAGGTAGGCAGGACTATAGTTTTTATTACCTACTCATATACTGAGTAAAATAAAAATAATGTATTGAGTGTCTTCTTGTTTAGTAGCTAAGTTGAGTCTGAGTCTTTTGCAACCCCATGGACTGCAGCTCGCCACACTCTTATGTTCAAGAAATTTTCCAGGCAAGAATACTGGAGTGGGTTGCCATTTCCTTCTTCCCGACCCAGGATGATGTGTCTCCCACGTCCACTGCATTGGCAGGCAGATTCTTTGCCACTGCATCACCAGGGAAGCCCTGTATTGAGTGTCCGCTACGTTATAAGTCGAAACTAGACAGAAATGGACCCTGCTTTCACAAAGCTTACATTCTATTTAGGGAAACAGACACAAATAAATCAACATGTTGGTAATTACATAAAATAACCAAGTTGAGTAAACTGTTGTTAAAGAAACATGCAAGGACTAAAATAAAGCTTGGGGGGGAAACCAGGATGGAGGTTTAAGTGAGGGTGATCCAAACCTGCCTCCTTGAACAAGTAGCCCTGAACTTGAGATCTGAGTGAAGATACAGCCAGGTAATAACCGAGAAAGGAAGCCCTTTCAGTAGAGGGAGCAGCAGGGGCCAAGGACATAGGAAGCTGGGTCTCCGAGACGAGGTGGGGGTTCAAGGAGAGGAGCCTGGGGGTCATCATCCCAGCGTGCCCATTGTGTTCACAGTCTATAGCTCTCTCACGAGGGAGAATCTTGCAAAGAATTGGGCCAGGCCACAGAAGAGGAATTAGGACACGCTTCTCAAGTGGACACAGACATGGTTTTAAAAACCAGACCCATTCTTCATCTCACAAATCATATCTTCCAGGTGAAAAGAAAAAACAAACACAAAACCCACAGCTCATTTCAGTGTTTCCTTAAGATTTTACAATCCCAATTAATTGTTTTTAGTTGTGAATATTTCACTAACTATACATATTAGCAACACTATTTTCAAGTCTTTTTCTAAATCTCTTATTTAATGGAGTCCTTCACTATTCAAATATCACTAACAATATTTCAAAATTCTTAATTGACAGGTCACAAGTCACATATACGTTCTCTATTTTTTTTAAATGTCCCAAAGTTTGACTCATGGTCATAAATATTGATTGACAGGACTATTTTTAAGTAAATACAAAGAAGTAATAAAATTATTTGCTAGTGTGCTAAAAATACATTTTGGAAAGATTCCCATTGCATGTGTTTAGTACATGCAGGAGACTACGTGTTACCTGCACTGTCCACATCCACGCACCTCTGAACACCTCTGATACCTCCATGCACCTGCACCTCTGGGCTTGGGGGTGAAGAACAGCTTAACCAGGGCTCAGAATCCTTATCTAAGCACTACTTTGTTGATCTGCACATCACTCATGATGAAATCATTAACTGCCATAACTCATTTTTATAACATAAAACGTTTTAATTTGAGGAAAAAAAAAAACATCAACTAAGAGAGAAAAAGAAAGACCACTTCACTGGAGTTTGATAAGGAAGTGACTTCTAGCATAAAGAGAAGTAAAAATCACCATTTTCATCACAGCACTGTTTATAATAGCCAGGACATGGAAGCAACCTAGATGCCCATCAGCAGATGAATGGATAAGAAAGCTGTAGTACATATACACAATGGAGTATTACTCAGCCATTAAAAAGAATACATTTGAATCAGTTCTAATGAGATGGATGAAACTGGAACCTATTATACAGAGTGAAGTAAGCCAGAAAGAAAAACACCAATACAGTATACTAACACATATATATGGAATTTAGAAAGATGGTAACAATAACCCTGTGTACGAGACGGCAAAAGAGACACTGATGTATAGATCAGTCTTATGGACTCTGTGGGAGAGGGAGAGGGTGGGGAGATTTGGGAGAATGGCATTGAAACATGTATAATATCATGTATGAAACAAGTTGCCAGTCCAGGTTCGATGCACGATCCTGGATGCTCGGGGCTGGTGCACTGGGACGACCCAGAGGGAGGGTATGGGGAGGGAGGAGGGAGGAGGGTTCAGGATGGGGAACACAGGTATACCTGTGGCGGATTCATTTCGATATTTGGCAAAACAAATACAATATTGTAAAGTTTAAAAATAAAATAAAATTAAAAAAAAAGAGATAAAAGGAGAAGAAACATGAGCATTAAAGGGGAAAAAATGTAACAGTAACATAGAGTAATAGTAACATAGACATTATATGATTATTAGCGACCTTATGCCAATATATTTGAGAACTTAGATGAAATGGCTAATTTTCATAAAAGAGAGTTAAAAACAATGTAAATTGAAATAGAATAGAAATATAAAACCCAAATAAAGTAATAGCCATTAAAGACTTGAATTGAAATTCACTACCTCCCCGTTCCCTCACAGATGCCAGGCTTAGATACAGGTGACTGTTTGCTGCTGCTAAGTCACTTCAGTCATGTCTGACTCTGTGCAGCCCCATAGATGGCAGCCTGCCAGGCTCCCCCATCCCTGGGATTCTCCAGGCAAGAACACTGGAGTGGGTTGCCATTTCCTTCTCCAATGCAACAAAGGGAAAAGTGAAAGTGAATTCGCTCAGTCGTGTCTGACTCTTAGCGACCCCATGGACTGCAGCCCACTAGGCTTCTCCATCCATGAGATTTTCCTGGCAAGAGTACTGGAGTGGGGTGCCATTGCCTTCTCTGACAGGTGACTGTTAGCAAACCTTTAAGAAACAGTAATAGAAGAAGAGGGGGAAACTAGTCAAGTGATTTTATTAATCTGGTTTAATGTAATAGCTAAACTAGACAAGGAATGTAGAGAAAAAGAAAATTATAAACCTGTTTCACTAATGAGCATAGATGGCAAAAAAAAAAAAAAACTATAGCAAATTGTAGGAATTTATGTTAAAATGCATCATAACTGAAGTATAGTTGGTTTTATACATAGAAAATCCTTGAAAACCTCCAGACTACTAGAACAAATAAGAAGATAAGATATCAAATTATAAACAGGAAGCATTTAGGCATAATAGCGTAAAGCAATTTGAAAACTGTAACTCAAAAATTTAATTAAAACTTATGACTAAATTAAAAAAAAAATCACCATTTTCAGACAAGTTCTGTTTCAACTGAAGGCCATCAAGTCCTTCATACATTTCACATATTTTTCAGACACTTCCATATTTGACAACTCCCAAAGACTTTTTGGGTTTGAGTGAACTCCGGGAGTTGGTGATGGACAGGGAGGCCTGGCATGCTGCAATTCATGGGGTTTCAGAGTCGGACATGACTGAGTGACTGAACTGAACTGAACTGAAAGATTTTTTGTGAGGTGTTATTCAGTATTTCTAAAAGATTTGTTGTGTGATATATAATTGAAAAGTTGAAGTAGAGAGAGAATCATCAACCAACAGAAAAACAGGTTTCCGAGTACAGACAAGAGTCTTGAGGTAGTTCTGCAAAATAGCAGAGGCCTTGGAATGTGTTGCAAGGGAGCCCTGGGACTGAGTTGGACCTGTGTCTCCCATCTGATGGACCCGGGTTGTGGACCAAACCACTTCCATTCTGGTAGGCTCTTTCCTTCATTTATGAAAGGGGAACAATTATGCCTATCTGATCTACAAGAATTAACAACGATGACAAATGCAGTGAACATGGTTGGTATGCATTAACTGAGTAAGGCTAAGTCTTAACTATAAGAAATGTCTGGTTTGTATGATAAAATATGTTTCATTGCTCAAGACATAGCACTCAAGCCTCTTCTCTGATAGAGGTAGACTCAGGAGGGAGAAGCCAGTTCTAATACCAGGAATTAGTGTGAAATACTAAGACAGAGCCTTGTTACAGGGAGGAGAGACTGCAGTTAGCATCAAGGTCCACAATGAATATGACCTCGAAACCCCTTTCACGTCCTCAGCTTCCTCTCAATGAGAAGACTGATCTGGTCCAGAAGTGACTAGACTCGTGCTGCAGTCCATGGAATTTCTCAAGTGCACAGGCACACAAGATCACCAGCTTCCAGAGGGGGCTGTTGTCATGACTAGGATGACATATCATTGACCTCTATAATGAGGGCACATTCCTAGCTCTCATTTTTAAGACAGATTGGCCACCTAAATGTTCTCTATTGCTCATGTGAATTGCTTGATCGCCAAACCTACTGGTGATGTCCACCTACATCACTGTGAAGGCTGCAGCCAACCCCATACCTTTCAGGCTTCCCACAGGCTCCCCTGGAGGACAGGTCACCAAACTGCTTGCTCACAGTGGCAACTCCAATTGTGTCTCATGCTTCCACCAACCAAGCACTGAGGGCCCAGCCGTCATTTTACACAACAGCTTTTACATTGTGAAGAAATGTTTGTTCTGACCCAAAGAAATCTCTGGCTTCGCACAGCCACTGACATACCTGTCCAGGTGAGCCTTTGGTCCAGAGGAACTGCTCCGCTAAGGGACAAAGTGGCTGAGATTACTACTTTACTTTCAGCAAAGCCATAAAAGGAAAAGCAGATCCACATGACCTTCAGGGAGGAAATGGGACACCTTTTAAGATTTTGACCCTGGTCTCTAAGAGTTTAGTCCATGAACCACTTTTCCATCTTGAAAAAGGGTACCCTGCAGAAGATGAGGATTGATGCAGTAGTGTACTGCCCACTGCTTTAAGCATTTTTAGGTGAAATAGCCTTCTTTATAAACAGCCTCATGTTGAGAGCTTGGTTCAGACATGTGGATGGTGGAAAAAGGACAGAGGAAGCTCACTGTCCTTGCTCCCCAACAGCTCAGAAGAGCATGCTCACAGAAGAGCAGCAGCTTTAAAGGCACATCAATTTCATGTTTAAATCACAGCCATGTCTATAAGGAATCACAGTGAGCACGCTCATACAGTCAGTGTGAATGAATTCTTCAGTTGTTCACGGCACATAAAGGCAGTTTAATTGCTTTTCCTCCTAAAGGGGAAAAACTGGTAGCCACAAACTATAGCTTATTTTCTCACAGATTCATTTCACTAAAATGGCAATGGTTTTGTGATTGTAGGCATGAATAAGCAGATTTAACACATCCTATTAAAGTGATTTTTTTTAAAGGTGTTGAGCACATATAGCAAAAGGAAAAAAGACGTTTTTACCACTTATGGCTAAAGAACTTAAAATTATCTTTAAGCTTTTGGGCATCTAATAATTATGCTTTATAATGAAAGAGACATAAAGAAAGAGAGAGAAAGAAAGATGGAGGAGGAGAAAAGAAAGGAGGGAAGACAAGTATTCAACTTCAAATGTCAAGTCTCAAAAAAGAAAAGGAAAAGAAAGTCCTAAGAATCTTAATGGGTATCCCAGGTGACTCAGTGGTAAAGAATCCGCCTGCCAATGCAGGAAACACGGGTTCAATCCTTGGTCCAGGAGGATCCCCTGGAGAAGGAAATGGCAACTCACTCTAGTATTCTTGCCTGGAAAATCCCATGGTCAGAGGAGCCTGGCAGGCTACAGTCCATAGGGATGCAGAGTTGGACAAAACTTAGGGACAGAACAATGACAACAAAAGTCTTAATATGGCAACATTTTGCAAATACCATGAAAAACAATGTCAGTACCAATAAGCTCATACCTATACTACAAGAAGAAGACAACACTCAGAATTTCTCTTTTTCAGGAGAATCCTTTCTTTGGATCTGAGAAAATAATCATCGTTCACGTCTGTCAGTCTTAAGTGGTATTTGCATCAAGTGTTTAAATTATAGGCACTGGATGTGGCAGCAGGCGGAAGCATGTAGTCATCTTTCTAATACCTATTATATTTTCTGACTGATACCTAATCAGTTGATAAATATCTTCATCCTATCAGCCATCTCCCAGTTTTTGACTTAGAAGTAGGGTACCTGAACTCAATTTTATTTAACACAATTCATCTTTCACTTCTCAAGTTCTGTATAAGTCATTTAACTTCAAGACAGCTACATGTACTACTGGTAACATTTTTGACCTTTATATGGTCATAAATAAATGAGAAGGCTTAGTAATAAGGGGTATTCACAGACACCACTGAGAATGACAAGAATTATCTGCATGATTTATGCATCTTCTTATGAGTTATTAATCATAAGCTTAACTTATAAATCTCAAGTGCAACCTAGGAATTTTGCTGTGACACACACATCAGAGTTGTGTCATTTGGCCAGCTTATAAATTTTATAAAATGACAAACTATCTAATTAAGTGTCACCCCTGTCGGCTAAGATACTCCACAAGAAATCCAAACACCTCATATTCATGTTCTCATTCTTTTTTACTTAATTTATTTTTATGTTTTTCAACTATATCAATTAATTGCCTACATTAAAAATACATTGCTTAGAATTTTTTTTTTTAAATGTGGATACTGAAATTTAGAGTCAGGTGTCAAGTAAATAAAACATTCGCTCAACGAACTAGGTGTTTAGCCTGGACGAGAACTCACAGATTCTGATGCCTACAGGCCAAGGAGACACAAGTTCAAAGCTGGCAGGCTGCTAAAGGAGACTTTTGAAGTCGCTGCCTTGGCACCTTGGAAGGGCCATCACTCTGACACTTCAGGGGACAGCCCCTGCTGATACCGGCAAACCACCCTGATTCTGACGTCACAACAGGAAAATGGGTCTTTTACCAATTATGTAAAATCTAATGCTAAATATTGACAACTTAAAAATATTCATATTTTCCTAATGAAACTCAGTAGTTTTATGATTTCTGGTCTAGATTATTCCTATACAGAATTTTTTTAAATTTTTTATTTTGTATTGAGGTATAGCTAATTAACAAACAATTTGTGATAGTTTCAGGTGGACAGCAAACTGTCTCAGACACACATATGCATGCATCCACTCTCCCCCAAACTTCCCTCTCATACAGACTGGCACATAACATTGAACAGAATTCCCTGTGCTATATAGTAAGACTTTGTTGGTTATCTATTTTCAGATATAACAATGTATACCTGTCCACCCCCTCCTTCTTAACTATCCCTTCCTCCCAGCAACCATAAGCTGGTTCTTGAAGTCCCTACACAGACTTTTTGTGGTATCATGTTCTTCTTTCCTTCTTTCCTCTCTCTCTCTCTTTCTTTCTTTCAGTACTCTTTTTGGAGCGAACTAATTGATAGCTTTTGGAGCTATATAGACACAGCCTTAGTAACCCTATCTGAAAAATATCAATAGAAAAAAAAAATTTGTTTGAACAATGGAGGTTTAAAGTTACATAAGATAAAATCTGAGGAGGGCATGGAAACCCACTCTGCTATTCTTGCCTGGAGAATCCCATAGATAGAGGAGCCTGGCAGACCCCAGTCCATAGAGTCACAAAGAGTCAGATAGGACTGAAGCGACTTCAGTATCAGTTCAGTTGCTCAGTCATGTCCAACTATTTGAGACCCATGGACTGCAGCATGCCAGGCTTCCTTGTCCATCACCAACTCCCAGAGCTTGCTCAAACTCATGTCCAACAAGTTGGTGATGCTATCCAACCATCTCTCCTCTATTGTCCCCTTTTCCTCCTGCCCTCAATCCTTTCCAGCATCAGGGTCTTTTCCAAGGAGTCAGCTCTTTGGATCAGGTGGCCAAAGTATTGAAGCTTCAGTTTCAGCATCAGTCCTTCCAATGAATATTCAGGACTGGTTTCCTTTAGGATTGATTGGTTTGATCTCCTTGCTCTCCAAGGGATTCTCAAGAGTTCTCACCAACACCACAGTTCAAAAGCATCAATTCTTTGGCACTCAGCTTTCTTTACTCTCACATCCATACATGACCACTGGAAAAACCATAGCTTTGACTAGACGGACCTTTGTAGGCAAAGTAATGTCTCTGCTTTTTAATGTTCTCTCTTGGTTGGTCCTAACTTTTCTTCCAAGGAGTAAGAGTCTTTTAATTGCATGGCTGAAGTCGCAATCTGCAGTGATTTTGAAGCCCCCCAAAGTAAAGTTTGTCACTGTTGCCATTGTTTCTTCATCTATTTGCCATGAAGTGATGGGACCGGATGCCATGATCTTAGTTTTTTGAACGTTGAGTTTTAAGCCAGCTTTTTCACTCTCCTCTTTCACTTTCATCAAGAGGCTCTTTGGTTCCTCTTCACTTTCTGCCATATGGGTGGTGTCATCTGCATATCTGAAGTTATTGATATTTCTCCCAGCAATCTTGATTCCAGCTTGCACTTCACTCAGTCCAGCATTTTGCATGATGTATTCTGCATATAATTTAAATAAGCAGGGTGACAATATACAGCTTTGATGTACTCCTTTCCCAATATGGAACCAGTTCTTTGTTCCATGTCTGGTTCTAACTATTGCTTCTTGACCTGCATACAGATTTCTCAGGAGGCAGGTAAGGTGGTCTGTTATTCCCATCTCTTTAAGAATTTTTCACAGTTTGTTTTAATCCACATAGTCAAAGGCTTTGGCGTAGTCAATAAAGCAGGAGTAGATGTTTTTCTGGAACTCTCTAGTTTTTTCTATGAAGCAACTTAGCACATACGTAGGATAAAATCTAATTTCAAAAGTACACAGCAAACAATAATAGCATGGGAATCTGTATTTGAGTCTTGCAAAGTCAATAAAAAAAGAAAAGTTAAAAATTTAAATACAGTATTAAGAAGCTGTCCCCTAGCCCCATTTTCTCATATGCATGTAGACCTGGTGTCAGAGGTACAACAGCCATCCTCGGACCACAAGGCAACAAGGAGAAAAAGGCTACAAGCATCACATACTGGTTGGCCTTGATGTACTCAGTGCTGGCAGAAGTCACCTGGGACTTCTCGGGGTGATTGACAGTTATGACCATGAGACTCTGCCCAGGCTTTGTTCAGACTCTGTTCTTGACCTCCCTTTTCTTACAGCGTTAATTTTAGAAAACTTGTCACTATACATTTTTCCTCTGTCCCTTGGAGATGCATATAAGTCTTTTTAAGAGCCTCTTGTCAGTTTCACAGTGTAGGTATGTGTTTCTCATGGGCCTGGGGACTGATCCTCTGAAGTGACCATCAGGGAGCCCTCAGAGGACAGTAATCGAGCTCTAGTGGCTCCAGGCTGTGCACTCTGTCTGGGAGCCAAGAGATGGTTTACAGGCTTTGGGCTAACTCGGAAGGGCTATGACCCCCATTCCAGCTCCTAGAAAGTCTCCAGCCTTTAGCCTGTATTCATTTTAAAACCTAAATTTGGAATAAACACCTTAAGGAACATTTATGTTTATTATATAAACACCCTTTGGAAGGATAGATTCTTATCCTGCATGAAGCCAGATGCAAGTGTGGATAAATTCAGTCTCCAGTCTCAACACCTCTGCAAACCTGTGCCTCTCCTCAGGGACCCAGCCCCAAACTGTCCTTTCTCCTAGAAGCTCCAACGCAGCAGCCATAGATCAGGATGCCAGCACCCTCACTCCAGTTTGCTTGGCCAGGCCTGAGTGGTCCAGAGATGGGCGGCACTACAACCTGTTAAGATCTGTGATTCAGAAAGATGACAGCAACGCTAGCACAATTTCAGATTTGAGTGTTGTTTCTTTTATTTTCTTGATGATCACCTAATCATGTGAAAGCTGGATCTGTAAATTTACAAATGCGATTTTGTTTTATTTAATTTTTTAAAGTCTTGTTTGGTTATGCCGTGCAGCATGCTGCATCATAGTTCACCGACCAGGGATGGACCCTGTGCCCCTTGCAGTGGAATCGCTGACTGTTAACCCCTGGACTGCCAGGGGAGGCCCACAGACTGGATTTTAAGTCACCACAGCTAGCTTTGATGGATGGAAGATAAGAGGAAGAAACCCAGAGAAGAACACTGCTGACACTGTGACCCCACAATGGCTTTTTTTTTTTAATTTAAAGAAAGATGAACCTACATGTAAACAAATGAAAGGGAGAAGAATTTGCTGCCCCAAAATATTCCTCTTTGGTGTGAGGATTATCGCGAGTTTGTTATCCTTAAGGAGGTGCAGACATGGGGGTATCTTTGGAAACAGAGTAGAAGCTAGTCATTTATAGGAGACATTTACATCTATGAGGGAAATCTCCCTTGGTAAGTAAGGGTGTCCTTTCTCTGCTCCAGGAAGAGAAAGGTGGCTAAATCTCCAGAAACTTATCAGTGGAGAAGAAAAGAACAAGCTCAATCTGCCTGACAACCACGCCGTGCTTCCCTGCTCACCTCTCATGTTTTTACAGGGGGGTGATCTCAGAAAAGAATCCAGAAAAATAGGGGAAATGTGTTTCTTCCCCTCCACAAACATCGGTGGGAAGGGCAAAATCTGAGTTCAGCACATGAATTTTCCCCACTTTCTAGGAGCATATGGCTTTGCATCTTCTCTGCTGCTACCTCTTTGAGTTCACTTTCTTCTCTGGTTTCTCAGTGTCTTGTCTGGGGTGTTTTGCACATTTCACATGTTCCTTTTTGACTCTGTTTCTGAGGTGGCACTAGTGGTAAAGAACACACCTGTTAGTGAAGGAGACATAAGAGACATGGGTTCAGTCTCTGGGTTGGAAAGATCCCCTGCAGGAGGACATGGCAATCAACTCCAGTATTCTTGCCTGGAGAATCCTGTGGACAGAGGAGCCTGGCGGGCTATAGTCCAGAGGGTCGCAAAGAATCAGACACGACTGAAGTGACTTAGCACCAGCACATTGACTCAAGTAGAGTCACATGTACAGGAGCCATTTAGTTCTCAGTAAACCTGTGTTAACTGCAAGGCCCAGGTCAGATGGCACCCCCAGGACTTCTCTAACTGAGACTGAGTGGGGTCCTATGGGCTCCCAGACATTGAAGCGCTTTTGTCCCCCATTTCTTCAGCTTCCATGGTGTCCCTGAGTTCCAAAGGGCAGACTGAAACAGTTGCTAATCAAAGGAGGAACAGCCATGAAGCCACCTCCTGAGGCAAGATTATAGGGACCAGAGAAACTCATGGAGATTCAGTTTAGTTCAGTCCAACACTTTGCGACCCCACGGACTGCAGCACCAAGGCTTCCCTGTTCATCACCAACTCCTAGAGGTTGCTCAGACTCATGTACATCTAGTTGGTGATGCCATCCAACAATTTCATCCTCTGTCATCTCCTTCTCCTCCTGCCTTCAATCTTTCCTAGCATCAGAGTCTTTTCCAGTGAGTCAGTTCTTCACATCAGGTGGCTAAAGTATTGGAGTTTCAGCTTCAGCATCAGTCCTTCCAATGAATATTCAGGACTGATTTCCTTTAAGACTGACTGGTATGATCTCCTTGCAGTCCGAGGAACTCTCAAGAGTCTTCTCAAACACCATAGTTCGAAAGCATCGGTTCTTTGGCACTCAGCTTTCTTTAGAGTCCAAATCCACATCCGTACATGACTACTGGAAAAACCATAGCTTTGAGTAGATGGACCTTCGTTGGCAAAGTAATGTATCTGCCTTTAATACGCTGTCTAGGATAATCATAGCTTTTCTTCCAAGGAGAAAGCTCTTTTCATTTCTTGGCTGCAGTCATCATCTGCAGTGATTTTGGAGCCCAAGAAAATAAAGTCGGTCACAGTTTCCATTGTTTTCCCATTATTTGCCATGAAGTGATGGAACCAGATGCCATGATCTTAGTTTTGTGAATGTTGAGTTTTAAGTCAGCTTTTTCACTCTTCTCTTTCACTTTCATCCAGAGGCTCTTTAGTTCCTCTTCACTTTCTGCCATAAGGGAGATTAGACCCACCTGAGACCCTGCACATGCCCTCATCTTACCAGCAACCCTGCCCTTGGAGTCCACCAAACCCAGTGTGTTGTGACAATTTTGAAACTTTGCAGTAGAAAGAAGAATGTAAGGCTATTACTGCCTTGATCCTTATCACCTACTCCCAACCCGAAGTCCTGACTATATAACTTCTCCCTATTCCCCAGGGAGGTGAGGGCACAGTTATTGAGGTTCTAGCCTACAGTGTTTCCTTTTTGCCTGACAAGGAAATAAAGCCACTCTTTTTTTCTCCTCTGTAACTCTGTCTCCGAATTTCTGTTCAGTGTCAGTGCATAGAGATCCCTCATCTGCTAGACAGGAGATGGTGTTGACTCCATCAGGCCTTTGCAATCCTTGTGGGAGATTCTGAGAGAGCTATATCTGTGTTTGTGCAGTACAACATGGGGTGTATTTGAGAACCAGCAGATGCAGGGGAAAGCTCTAAAAGCGGGGCACAGGGTCTTCTTTTGAGAAGGAAATTATTTTGACAAATAGAATGTACATATGCAGAGAAGTCTCCACTCTTGTGCCAAGAGGATGCTCCCTAAACTCTTCTCAGAGAAAAGGAGTGGGGTTAATCATCACAGTACTGATGCCATGTATAAAACAGATCACTGATGAGAACCTCCTGCACAGCACAGGGAACCCTGTTCAGTGCTCTGTGGTGACCTGAACGGGAGGGAAATCCAAAACAGAGGGGTTTATGTATACATGTAGCTGTTGCACTTTGCTATACAGAAGAAATTAACATTGTAAAACAACTATACTCCTATAAATGTTTTGAAAGATAAATCAACACAACAAACTTCACTCAACGACCCTCATGAACCACAGATTTCCTGGTCTTCTTCCCATTGCTTCCTCTCTTGGAATCCTGAACCCCTTTCCCCCTTGTTTTAGCTTCAGAAGCTACCTAAACCCCCAAGTTCTAGCCACTCCTGTGAGTGACTCTTGTCTGGGTTCTCGCAGGCATCTGTGAGCCCGTGAAAAGTGTGTACTCATAAACTTGTGCTAGTTCTTCTCCTGCTGAGCTGTCACGGGCGGGTCTCATCACCCACTGGAGAACCTCAGATGACACAAAAACCTGCAGACTTGGATGACTGTGTAACTACAGGGGTGTTGACGGTATATGTGGGTGGGCAGGAGAAACGAGAAGAGGAGGAGACTCTGGAAGAACTGAAGATGATTCCTCCACAGTGCTTCTGAGAAAGTGGGAGCTGAAGGGGTCATTAAAATTAAACATAAGCAGGGGTGTGTGTGTGAGAAAGAGAGGAACTTGAGTGTATTAAGGAGAAAGAGAAACAGCCACTGGAAAAGCAATGAAGGGAAGATAATTCCCACTTGGAGAAAAGTGAAAGTGTTAGTTACTCAGTCATATCTGACTCTTTGGGATCCCACAGACTGTAGCTGCCAGGCTTCTCTGTCCATGGGATTCTCCAGGCAAGATTACTGAAGTGGGTTGCCATGCCCTCCTCCAGGGGATCTTCCTGAGCCAGGGATCGAGGCCCTGTCTCCTGCATTTCAGGCAAATTATTCACCATCTAAGCCATTAAAGTGAAAAGTGAACTGAAAGTGAAGTTGCTCAGTCGTGTCCAACTCTTTGCGACCCCATGGACTGTAGCCTATCAGGCTCCTCCGTCCATGGGATTTTCCAGGCAAGAGTGCTGGAGTGGATTGCCATTTCCCAATTCCTACCTTAAATGCCCTGGAAAGAGTAGAAAGAAACATTCTAGAGTCTAGTGCATTGGAGGGGTTGCCTGCAAGAAAGGGATCATTCTCTTGTCTCCAAAAGGGGGAAGAGCAGGGGTGTAGGCAGACCTCTGTGCTGGCCTGGGAAACTGTCTCTCCACTGTTCTCTGTGTACCTGGGCACACACACCAGCCTTCCAGCGGGACTTGACACCCTTGCTGAGGCACAGCGGGGTCCAGGTGAGAAGGAATGACAGACACAGGTGGACACAGAGAAATCCAGGCAAGGTCTCCTGTCTCATTCCTTAGGCTGTATCACCCTGTCTTTTTTTCCCCCTACCTGGATTCCTATTTTGAAACACTCAAATTCTGGAAATGTAAATTTATACTTTAAGTAACCACTGAAGTAACAAGGTCTGAAAGTTCAACGCAAAATGCCATCCTCTTTTAGTAATGAAATATTAAACATTTTCGAGGGCAGTCTATAAAATTAAAAAAAAACAAGTGATATCACCATGTTAAAAAAAGACTCCACTTTTGACATTTTTTTTTTACTTCATTTGAATTAACAACGTTGAAGAAAAGGCCAGCTAAATTATTGTGTATGAAATGAAAACTTTGAACTTTTTCACATGTCAGAAAGCTTTGATGATGGTAGATTCTAACTTTTTTAGAGATCTCACATTTTGATGGTTTAAAAACACATAAAATTCATTCCCTCTCTATCTTTCTCCTTCCCCCACCGCCCCCACCCCCGCTCTGGCATAACTTGAACATGGCTTGAATAGTATACAAGGTCATTACTTTGACCTGAGAGAAAGCTTAAATGCATGAAAGACAGGGTCAGACCCCCTTCCCTTGTGGACATGAGGCAGGAGATAGATGGACTCCAGCTTAGATCTTACAGTCAGCCTCCTTTTTACATTTCCAGATGGAATAACAACAGGAGCAGGGCAAATGCTGGACTTTGCTCCAGTGAACACTTAAGACAACAGTCATAGTGGAGACAGAGGGGAGCTGAGCCCTGCCCAAATGGGAGATGGAGAGACCACACGTCCCTCCTTCTAGAGATCAAGGAGACCTTCCTGACTACATAGGTGCTGAAAAGGCCCCCCAGTGGTCAAAAGAAAGGGGGCCCCACCCCACAGCAGGTGATGCCAACCTACCCACAGGCCTCTGCACTGGAACCCATCGTGGCTAAGAGATGCACACGCACACAGGGATGGACCCTGAGATGCTCCAGACACAGACTCAGAGCCAGGTGATTGGCCAGAGGAAGCCAGAAGAAAGGCTTGTGTAAGTGATTCAGACCACCCGAGGGCGTGACTCCCTCTCTGAGCACACCCGGTGTCTAGCCACACATACTCCTTTTCCTCCTAGTACCCTTTACAGGTTTCACTACTGTCTGTCTCTTTGCGGACATTTATTTTGACAAAACCAACAAACCAGGGCTTTGCTGCTGTCCTTGGTAGTCGAGTGGCCAGGATTCAGCACTCTCACTGCTGTGGCCTGACCTCAGTCTCTGGCTGGGAACTGAAATCCTGCTGTGAGCTACTGCAGGTGGAGGCCCCCCAAGATCAAAGACACTCCTTGTACTCTAGTCCTGAAGGGGTAACACCTGCATGGAGCCAAGAGGACACAGTGACAGGTGACAAGGCTATGTGACAATGGGGATAAGAGGGTCCCAGTGGTGATGTGGCCACTGGAGGAAGACAGAAGGGACCCCGGTGAAGCAGCGCCTGACCTGCTCCTGGCATCTGGTCCTGACCTGTGTGAAGCCTGGCAAAGACTCCATTCCCACCAGAAAGCCATGCTCCACTCTGGACTCTCCAGTTGTGCAAGACTTTAACCAGCTCGGATGTTCATGCTTCCACAGAATTTAAGTGTCAGATGCATCCCCAGGTGTGGTAGGAGTCTTACCTTGGTAAGTGAGTTTAAACCCCGGCCGGTTCTGCGAGTGGTCGCTGTAGAAATGGATGAGCGTCTCATGAGTGGTGCTCAGCAGGGCGCTGGGCAGGTCGGGGCCGCTGAACTGCCCGATCATCGGGCTGGTGTGATAAGGGCCGTTTTGAATTTCAAGGTAATCATGATTAGCTTCGGTAGAAAAATTCAGAAATTGAATATGTGCACCTATGAAAAAAATAGGCAACACTGGTGAATACTGGTATCAAAATTTTTTATAATGCTTATCAACAGAGATTAAAACCACATCAGTTTCTTCCAACAATCTCTCTCTAGGAGGTAGAGTGGAGGAACATGAACATTGTGAATTACAACAAGCCTTGGTTTGGTTTCTCCTCTGCTGCCCGCCAGCTGTGTGACCTTTGTTCATGTAGTGAATGCTCCTAAGTCAATTTTTTTGTGAAATATGGACATTACTGGCACTGCATCACAGAGGCATGCAGGTGTAATTCTCAGAATGGCAACTTATATCCACACACAATGGCAGGGATTCTTGTCCAGCTGCTATTATAATCCTTACAATCAGAAACATAAGTTTGCAATTGTCAGTTAATTTTCAGCTTTATCAAGGAAGAAGCCAATATAGACCTAACAAAATGCAACACACTTCAGAAGTGGCTTTTAAGAGGATGCTCATACCATCTCACCAGAAATCTCTTAGTTTGAAAACTGATGTTTTGACTGTGTAGTGCCTGCAATGCAAATTACTGGTGTTTGCAAGAAACCTGCTCTGGTAAACACCACGCTGATTCTCACAACTGAATCTATTTTAACAAGAGGCCAAGGCTGTCCAAAGGACCCACGTTGCTGGCATAATATTGATCAGTGTGCCAGATAAGCTACTATTGATAATTTAGAAGAGAATCAAAATAACTTAGAGTTATTTGCTGTGGTATTGTGGCATGGTTGAAAATTTGACTATTGTTCCTAAAATACTTCTTAATTCACTTGAAGGTTTATTCAGAATGCCAAAGATAGTAGTTTTTGCATAAATCAAGGCAATTAAGTTGGGTTTATAAAGCCTAAACTAAGAAAACCAACAGCTATTGTGGATCACTCTCTCAGCATGTGAGGAAAGCTTTATTTTGTGTTATTCTTCTATATATATATATATATATATATATATATATAAAGCTCTTTTTATCCATCTATCCATATATATAAAGATCTTTTCATCTATCTATCTATCTATCTATATATATATTACTTTTCATCTAAGATATCTGACACATTTCCTAGGTTTTAGGAAATTAAAGATATTGTTATATTAAAGATCATGTTTGCAAGGGTTACCTTACTTAAGCATAAATGCCGAGAAAATGTAAAGCCATCATATCTACTTAGTATTGATGGAAAACATACGTAACATAGGTAACAAAAGTCTGAAATCAGTAAAAAAAAAAAAAGAAAAGAAAAGAATAAAAGCTCATGCAAAGAGTAATAGGGAAGAACAACCTAAAGCTACTCAATAAATTTTAAAATTCTCCAAGAAACACAATTTTATCAATTATGGAGAAAACTTTGTTAGGAGGAAGAAAAGCGTGAATAATGGCCTTTCTGGTTGGACACAGTGTAAGTCCATTATCACATCGGGATTCAGTTTACCAAGGTGACCATTGGTAAACAGGTGACCTGTTATTACCATTATTTCACAGGTGAGCAAAATAAGGCACAGGAAGGCTGGGTGTGATGTCCCAGGTAACACAGCGAGATGCAGAGTTAGACTGACACCAACTCTGATGGACAGAGAACTCGTGTTCTCTGGTTTAGCATGGAAACATGCTAGACACAAGCTAAGCATCTCATGATGTTACAAATATTACAAATTTTTGGAGAAAGTTATTTTGTATTAAAATTATCACCCTAGTTTGATAGAGAAAATTGGAAGGAATTTCAGAATATTTCAGGAAGAGACTCAAAAAGTAAAAAGCAGAAGAAAGACTTTCAGTGAAAGGTCTTTAACAAGACTACAAAACCTTGGTTGTTTTTAGAATGAGCAACTCAGTTTCTTCCACACCGTCCAAGTGTACATACAGCGACACATGAGCAGGGAGTGAAGGAACAGGCCGGCCTGGGGCTGGCCTGGCTGTTCTAACGCCAGGCGCCACAGATGACCCACAGGCAACAAAGCCATACATTCAAAACATTCCTGTAAATATGTAAAAGTGTCAAGCATGTCTCTGTTGGAGAGACCTCCATAAGCTAAATCATTTTCTTTATACATCTCAGTAAATACGTTTAGTTGAAAGAAATTTGGAAGCAAGGAAAGAAGAAAGACAGAGAGAGGGATTGAAAGAGACAGAGAGAGAGAGGGAGAGGGAGAAAGTAAAGAAGGAGGAAGGCAGGCGAGAAGGAGAGAAGGCAGGACCGATGACTCCTAGCCCCTCCTCCTCAGCTGTCACCTCTCTGCCACCTGCTGTGAGAGCTGAGCCACTTGGCCAGTCTGTAAGTCGCAGGTCAGTTAGCATCTGATCTACTTCCTTACCTACTGTTGAGCTAAAAACAGTTTGCTTTTATAGCCTGGCCCAACATCTGACAATAAAGAGGGTTGTTTTTTCTTTTTTTTGACTAATTAATAAACTATAGTAATGGATTTAAAAATATATATATTTTTGGTGGCTGCATCAAGGCCTAGAACCTGTATGGTCCACAGAGTTTCATAAACACCCATCACATTCTTCACGGGAGGAAGAACACAGAAGCCGACATAAGAACAATCAAAAACGAATGACGAATTATTGAAATTTCTATTTTTCATCCAAAAACTATGAGATAGGATGTGAAACGAGGGCAAGATTAGAACACTTAAAATATTTATTTCCTTTTTGGGTATAAAATCAAATGGCAGGGAAACGGCTTAAAACGGGCTCATTTCAGATGTGCATATGCAGATGTCAGATGAATTCATTCAGAGATACATTTGAAATTCACAGAACGTCCTGGTTGAGAAAGAAATGAGAGATAGCAAGCAGATCAAGGGGCACAAAAACCCTAAAAGATGGCCAATATCTCCAAAGTAAAGGAAATAGTGAAAGTGGCCTTTCCCTGATTTGGAATTAATCTTGAAATGGAAATGGGATTATGAAAATTATAATTTTATGAAAACTTAGCATATTAAGCAGGATAAAGTATCCAGCCCCATATCAAACCACCTAATATGTATCAGGAAAGAGAACTGAGCCCAGCTCTAATCTGGTTTAGAATGAAATTTTTAGCTATCTAATTTTCAGCGAATTGTGTCCAGTTTGACATCATGAAGCCAAAATGAAGGGATTAAAATAAGCGTAACCTAGTTATCCTTCTATTATCTCACAGAATACCAAAAGTGTGTTATTGCAACAAGAAAACCCATCTGAATGCCCATCTAGGGTGAAATTTACACTGACTGTCATTACACATTGGAAATTAAGTGTCAGGAAAAGGCATCTGCTGAAAGGATTTTGAATCTGGACTTGACAAAACTTTGAATATGTAAGCTGACCATAGCTTCAGAGTTAAACTCTTGTCTCTTGGTTGACAGACCCTGTGGATAGTAAGTGCTCTATTGTACATCATCTGTGCATAATAAATATATAGCAAATGAGTGAATAGTTTCAGAATTCAGAGGGAGTATTCTAAAGAGTCTTTTATTTCCTCCCTATGCTTCTAGATGGCCGAAAGCCATGGCCAGTTTTGACCCCATGCTGTGTGATGTAAGTGCAAGGGTTTCAAATATAAAAAGTAAAGCAGAAAAAACAAATGATTTAATCTCTGTTAAATATGCTTTTAGAAACTTTCAAGAAAATAGACAGAAGTTCTGTTTGATTTGGAGAAGGCAATGGCAAGCCACTCCAGTACTCTTGCCTAGAAAATCCCATGGATGGAGGAGCCTAGTGGGCTGCAGTCCATGGGGTCGCTACGAGTCGGATGCGACTGAGTGACTTCACTTTCACTTTTCACTTTCACACAATGGAGAAGGCAATGGCAACCCACTCCAGCGTTCTTGCCTGGAGAATCCAGCCACACAAAAGAGCAACCCAAATTTGTGGAAAGGAAAGGAAAGGAAACAACATTAGAGCATTTGGCCTAGTAACAAAGAGCAGTGAACAGTTAGGTAATGCCTTCTCCGTGTCAGGCATTTGCTTCAGAACAGCTGTAGGAGAATAATATTTTGTGGTATTCCTTTTAAAGATAAGTGACAGCAGTTCCAAAGCATGTCCACAACTTGCAAATTCATACCAGCAGTCACTTACAGAACTAGGATTTCTACTCGTCTACGCTCAGAGCCCAAAGACATGAGAGACCACCATGTACCATGCCTGCCCCTCAGGTGAAGTCCTGTGACTGCATGCTTGTAACAGAGCAGGGCCCTATGGTCCTTTACCTCCTATGTCCTCAGCCTGCCTTTTGTCTGTGGAAAAACTTCAGCCAATGAATAAGTTTAATCAGAGAACTGAGAAAATGTAGTAACAAAGGAAAACAGGCAAAAGAGGCCAAATAATAATAATGATACTACTAATAATAATGTGTTCTCACTAAGCGTAGTCAAGAACTTTTGGTTCTGTCTCATGGGCTATAAATAATAATCTGAGCCATGTCCTGTGAGCTGTCTTATAGATACTGAAACCTCTGCACCAGGTGGATAAGTTAACTACATGATGACCAGGCTGTAGTCATGACACAAGCTGCCACAATTCTGAGAACTGTCCTCAAGGAAATGGGATCAAACCAACACTGAAACTGAAGATTGAAACTGTGCTTAAAATAATCAAGATGCTGCTGGTCAGACCACCGATGACCAACTTGAAGATGACCGTCAGAGCTGACTGTGCTGTTTCTCCATGTAGCTCCCTCCCTCAGCCTATGACAGCTCTTGTCCACTGACCATCATTGGCTGGGAGGGGAGTCCGCCTTTGGACAGATGTCCACCCTCCTCATTGGATGCTGGCATGAAAATCAAGCAAACTTTCCTTCCCACCAACCTGGCCTCTTTACTGACTTTAGAGTGGGGAGCAGCTGGAACCCCGCTTTTGGTAAACATGCTCTCACTGAGGCTGGATGCAGAGAGCAGTTGTCAGGGGGTGAGTAATTAGCAAGTGGAGACATAGGTGGGCTTTCACGTGATACCAGAGCGACGGGTCATTTTGCATATATAATTAAGCTATTGTTCCATGGGTGTGGGAGAGAAGTAGGATTAATCAGAAGAATTATGTGACTGAGCTGGCTCCTGCTGAACAAGTGTGTCGGATGTCTAACAGGCAGTCCCATGTATATTTGCTTGTGTGAAAAGATCAAAAACACTGCAACAAACCTTCCTCTGATGAAAAACATCTAACCTGCTTTTTCTCAAGAAAAAGCACTGCTGTCTCATATTCTGGATAACTGTGTCTTTCAGGATGGCTGGGGGAATTGGAGACAGCTGTACTGTAATTATTAGCAAAACAGTCATTAATACCTAGGCAACCCAAACCCAAACTGACAATCAAGGAACCAGGAATGCACATGCCTCTTTCCTGTTTTAAAATTTCATGTTTAGGAGTATATTTATAGATTACACAACTTGTCAGAAAAACCCAGTGTGGTACTATATGTTCAGTTCAGTCACTAGTGTCTGACTCTTTGTGGCCCCATGAACCACAGCACGCCAGGCCTCCCTGTCCATCACCAACTCCTGGAGTCCACCCAAACCCATGTCCATCGAGTCGATGATGCCATCCAACCATCCCATCCTCTGTCATCCCCTTCTCCTCCTGCCCTCAATCTTTCCCAGCATCAGGGTCTTTTCCAATGAGTCAGCTCTTCACATCAGGTGGCCAAAGTATTGGAGTTTCAGCTTCAACATCAGTCCTTCCAATGAACACCCAGGACTGATCTCCTTTAGGATGGACTGGTTGGATCTCCTTGCAGTCCAAGGGACTCTCAAGAGTCTTCTCCAACACCACAGTTCAAAAGCATCAATTCTTCGGTGCTCAGCTTTCTTTATAGTCCAACTCTCACATCCATACATAACCACAGGAAAAACCATAGCCTTGACTAGACGGACCTCTGTTGGCAAAGTAATGTCTCTGCTTTTTAATATGCTGTCTAGGTTGGTCACGGAGAAGGCAATGGCACCCCACTCCAGTACTCTTGCCTGCAAACTTCCATGGATGGAGGAGCCTGGTGGGCTGCAATCTATGGGGTCGTGAAGAGTTGGACACGACTGAGCAACTTCCCTTTCACTTTTCACTTTCATGCATTGGAGAAGGAAATGGCAACCCACTCCAGTGTTCTTGCCAGGAGAATCTGGGGATGGCAGAACCTGGGGGGCTGCCGTCTATGGGGTTGCACAGAGTTGGACACGACTGATGTGATTTAGCAGCAGCAGCAGCAGTAGGTTGGTCATAACTTTCCTTCCAAAGAGTAAGTGTCTTTAATTTCATTGCTGCAATCACCATCTGCAGTGATTTTGGAGCCCAGAAACATAAAGTCAGCCACTGTTTTCACTGTTTCCCCATCTATTTGCCATGAAGTGATTGGACCGGATGCCATGGTCTTAGTTTTCTGAATGTTGAGCTTTAAGCCAACTTTTCCACTCTCCTCTTCACTTTCATCAAGAGGCTTTTTAGTTCCTCTTCACTTTCTTCCATAAGGGTGGTGTTATCTGCATATCTGAGGTTATTGATATTTCTCCTGGCAATCTTGATTCCAGATTGTGCTTCCTCCAGCCCAGCGTTTCTCATGATGTACTCTGCATGTAAGTTAAATAAGCAGGGTGACAATATACAGCCTTGGCGTACTTCTTTTCCTGTTTGGAACCAGTCTGTTGTTCCATGTCCAGTTCTAACTGTTGCTTCCTGACTTGCATACAGGTTTCTCAAGAGGCAGGCCAGGTGGTCTGGTATTCCTATCTCTTTCAGAATTTTCCACAGTTTATTGTGATCCACACAGTCAAAGGCTTTGGCATAGTCAATAAAGCAGAAATAGATGTTTTTCTGGAACTCTCTTGCTTTTTCCATGATCCAGTGGATGTTGGCAATTTGATCTCTGGTTCCTCTGCCTTTTCTAAAACCAGCTTGAACATCTGGAAGTTCATGGTTCACGTACTGCTGAAGCCTGGCTTGGAGAATTTTGAGCATTACCTTACTAGTGTGTGAGATGAATGCAATTGTGTGGTAGTTTGAGCTTTCTTTTGCATTGCCTTTCTTTGGGATTGGAATGAAAACTGACCTTTTCCAGTCCTGTGGCCACTGCTGAGTTTTCCAAATTTGCTGGCATATTGAGTGCAGAACTTTCACAGCGTCAACTTTCAGGATTTGAAATAGCTCAACTGGAATTCCATCACCTCCATCAGCTTTGTTCGTAGTGATGCTTCCTAAGGCCCACTTGACTTCATATTCCAGGATGTCCGGCTGTAATCTGTAGCAAATTATTCTGAAGCATAACTGTATCTATTCTAAAAAGCTAGGGACAGTCATACTATTTTGCATGTATTTAGGATTTCAGGCATAAAGTTCCTTTTTGGTTATTCAAGATGCTTTTTCAAGCCTAGTGCTAGGCAATATTAAACATTTTAAAGACAACTAGTTTTAATTATAATATTCCATAAATCTTTTTAACATTTAAACCTTTCTTGAAATAAATGCTTTCTTACGCTCATAGATCATGATCATGAAGTCAGAAGATCCCTGTTCTTTTTTTCCCTGAATTACTGTCTTGTGTACTGGTTTCTCAGTGAGAGAACAGTGAAAGGAAGCATGCTGACCAGCAGCCTTCTCACACCATGAAACAGTGAGGCTGGGAAAATAAGTTAATAAAATGTACATATCCATTCATGAGTAAACTGTTTCTAATGAGGTTTGAAAGAAAAGTGGGAAGTATTTGAAATAACAATTTAAAAACCAGCTAGCATTTTGCTGTTGTTATTTACAACATGCCAAGCCCTATACTAAATTTCTCGCCTGAGCTGTTTCAGTGAATCCTCCGTAACCCTGTGTGGTTATTTCATTTTTAGAGATGCGGAAAGTGAGATTCCTGGGGTTCACTCAGTTCAGTAGCCTACACTATTATTATTTTCCTTGTAAGTTTGTGGCCCCCAAGATGCTGAGGCCCTGCTGGAACCTTGCGGATCAACTGTAACTCCAATCCAGCCCCTGACATCTGACTCCAAACACGGAACCGACCCTGTCCAGATCTTGAGATTCTCAGGGCGAAAAAACAGACCAGGCTTTGTGGATGGCTGAGCCAACATTGGTTAAAGTCAAAGGCCTCTGTTTGGTATAGCACAGGGCAGAATTATAGCCTCTCTGCCCAGAGAGTTCACTGTTTAAAAAATAAAATTTAAAAACCTGGAACAAATAGAGCACCTCCATGACCCCTGTGAACTGTCCCCCCTTCCTTATGCCCCCACATGCTGGGGCCCCTTCAGGGGTCATGGAGCTGAATCTCATGTGTGCTTTCCCCAGTGGGGGCCCCTTTCCTTGCACGCCCTCTTTACTCTGGTGGCTGTACACCCTCCCTTTTAGCTGCTCTCAGCTGAGCAGGTAGACTTCCCCCAACCCCTTCCTCCTCCTGGAACAGACTCTTAAAGCAAAAGCTTTGAAAACTTAATTAAAATATATAACCTTCTTCCAGGGCAATGATTTCCACTTATGCTTCTGTTCACCCATCATTCAGCTAACATTTATTTAGTGCATAAGTACTCAATTACTGTGGACATTCTGGGACATTCCCTGAGTAACTAATCTGGCACCCTCATCACAGTGTGTACTTTTAGGACAATTGCAGGTGGGGAAAATCCAAGTTAATGAACTAAAATATAAGGAAACCACGAGGCAGATGAGGAAAGGTATGACAGAGAATTAAAATTTCACAAAGACTGTGCATTTCTGAAGCAGGCCAAGAATGGGATTTTAGTGTATATAACAATTAAAATTATGAATTATTTAAGGTAGGTAACCTGGAAGTTCATAACTAAATGTGATTTTTATCATTTAGGTAATTTTCATAAACCTAAATCAATGTAAGGAATAATGATAAAATTTTATAAGATAATACTAAAATGAATCATAACCTGAAAAACACCTTAATAATTATTTAAAAGAAACCACTACCATTATTGACTTCCGGTGATAGATTATTGAAGGTGGTATTATGAATAAAGAGGTTGGTGATTGAATTAGGGATGCTACATTTTGCACTTCATGTGACTACTATATCATCATTCTGCCAATTTAGTTTGCCTTGAAAAGATGTGTATGGCCGAATGACTTTTCAAATAACTTTCTATTCTCAAAGTTATTCTGCCAATGCTTTATTTAAATCTGTAAGCCATATTCAATTAAAGACACAGTTAGGTCAACAGAATAAGGCTCGCTTTTTACTTAGTCTTATTCTTTGCAAGGAATATATTAAAAAGTTGGGTCTTGAGGAATTAAAAGATGTCATCACTCACCATAGCCTATGGGCAGGGAGATCTTCCAGGTGCAGTCCAGGTTGTTGGGGTAGGTGCCAGGGAACCCGGGGCTCAGGACCACTCCCCCCATGCTGTTCAAGGTGCCCCCGCAGGTCGCTGTTAGAACGACAAGTGGAGTGAGTGCCTGGGGGCCATGGCTTTCTAGGACAATTCACTCCCCCCACCCCCATGTAAGTGTGCCACCCTGAAGCAAGTCTTCAGAAATGGATTTGCCCCTAGCTTCAGCACATACATAAATGGGATGCCCTTTAGTTACTTCTGGGTCTAGTTCTCTCTGCTGAGCATTCACTGATTAAGAATAAAGACAGGTCTTCGTAGTTTATCTCCTTCTGGTCCACAGAGGCTCTCAGTACAGCTTGGTCAAGCTTACACACTTTGGTCAGTATCCCATTGTCTTCCAGGTTCTGAGTGCTTGTACCAGTTACTACTTACTGATCGTTAGCCATGTGCTCACCTATGGGCTGAGATAAACACAGTTCACTGCTTGATTCTTATCACAACCCTAAAGGGTGAGTATTATTATCATCCCACTTTACAGACAAGGAAACCAAGCATGAGGAGATTAAGGAATTTGTCTAAGGGCACACACCTAGCAAACAGCACAACCAAAATTTTATTTCAGCTCTGTCTGGTTCTCGAATCCAAGTTTGTTTGCTTTAAGATTTATTTTATTTATTTAATGTTTGATTGCATTGAGCCTTAGTCGCTGTATGTGGGCTTTCTCTAGCTGTAGTAAGGGGTGGGGGCTACTCTTCATTGCAGTGCATGGGCTTCTCATTGTGGTGGCTTCTCCTGTTGCAAAGCACAGGCCCTAGGGTGTGCAGGCTTCAGCAGTTGCAGCTCTAGAGCATGGGCTCAGTAGCTGTGGTGCACGGGCTTAGTTGCCCTGCAGCCGGTGGGATCTTCCTGGAGCAGGGATCAAACCTGTGTTCCCTGCATTGGCAGGTGGATTCCTAACCACTGGACTGCCAGGAAGCCCCTAGATTCCAAGTTTTAACCTGGATATGCTACCTTCAAAATTCTTCCCAGCTTTGTAATGCACCTAACTGAGACCACTTGTTCTGCAAGAAATCTCACCCTGTGAATATGGGTGTGACTGTATGTTCCCATCCCTGGGCTTACCTTGGTTATGCACATTTTACACTGTTAATGCTGAGGTTTGACAGTAAAGAAACATGACTGACTTTATAACGCACATGCCAAATAATATAGAATGAAGTTCTAATACTTGGACTTGACCATTTCCAACCTGTTAAAATGGTGATTTCTTGTATTTCAAACCAATCATGCAAATGATGTTGTTTCTTTCAAGGAAGCCACAGGAAAAGGCTTTACTCATAGTCTAACAATGCTCTTACTAGGCAAAATAATTTCAGGAGCCTGATTTCAGAGACCCTCAAGATTTTTTTTTTTTTTTTTAATTACGGAGGTAGAAAGACTTTATCTATTTTGGGTAAATTTGATATGAGGGAAAACCTAAACATCTTATAAAATGTCTAATGAATATGGTAATTGTTCAAGCTAGGGAACCCTAGTCTGAGTGTCAACGTGTGCAAGTTAAAAATGTAAGTTTTTAAAAACACTTTAAATGTATGTTTGTGGGTGAGTGAAAATTCCAGTAAAGTGTTGAACATTAAGTGTTTTTATCTAGAAAATAACTTATCAGGTTAATTCTTTGCAGGAGACACCACGTGTTTGAGAATAAAGTCTCTGGCCTGCTTTTACCCACAAGTCTGTGGGTGCTGTTGTGGACACTGGTGGGTCTGAGCAGCGAGCCTGCCTTCATTTGGCAGTGATGTTCCCCCAACCCCCCCAGGACTCTTACAACCTGCACTGAGGTTAAACATGCAGGTCCAAGCACAAACCACATCAATGATGGAAACACCAAAACCACTGAAATATAAGTGACATTTTTGCCATTTTGATTTTGAGCATGGTTTGTACCAAGAAGAGAAAAAAGATTGGAAATTATAAAATATGAAAACATCTGTGTATATCTTCACTGAGGACTGAGACTTTCTTGCAGGAGCAGCTGACCCAGTGCCTGAATGATGGAACTGATCATCAAGACCCACGTCTTTAAATCAGGACCATGATGATCATCCCGGGAGAGAGAAAGGGCCTGATAGGAGTGTAACTCCTGTAGGCACACAGAGACAACCTAATTCCTTGAGTGCTTAGTTACTGTAGCGTGTGATTGTGCCTTTGTTTGTCTCAAAACACAAGAGCCACTGGATGAGTGCACAAACACAACCCCGAAAGCCATGCATCAATCTTTTTTCCTTTGTGATATTTAAAAAACCCCATCAATGGGCTGCTCTTATTTTATATTCATCTAGTGATACCATTATGTTCCTTCAGCCCTACCTTCAAGTTTCAGTCTCCTCCCCAGGCTCACTGTCACCAGCAGTTGGTGGCCTGACTTCCAGTCTCCTGCTGGAGAAACTCCCTCCCTGCCAGATCCTTTCTTATTGTTAAATAGTGTATTCAAAGAGCTACTGGTAAAGTGCTATCGCTAAAGGACAAAGTGTTTATCTTTATACATGAGCAAGGGATCTTGGGTTTTAACTGGGTTTATGTGTCTCATTTTATGTAGATTCCTGATTTTCTGGTGAGAATATATGGAATTTTTGTTCCAAGTTATAGGCCATGCCCTGTCTGAGGGACCCCATGGTACAGGGAATGCCATCTCAGAGCAGGGCCCTGACCAACAGCTTGGCCATCCTGGGACTTGTCATGATGCTTAAAATAATTAATGTTGGGTAGGCTCTGAGCTTCCCAAGTGGTGCTAGTGGTAAAGAACCCACTTGCCAATGCAGCAAGCACAAGTAGGAGGGCACAGCAACCCACAGTATTCTCTCCTGGGAAATCCCATGGATAGAGGAGCTGCTAGGCTACGTCCATGGGGTTGCAAAGAGTTGGACATGACTCAGTGACTAAACACCAACAACATATGAAACATGCAAAATAAAGAACAGAATTAATTTTATTTGGCTAATATAGGTAAGCTATTTGAATAAAATATCTCCTCACATAATACAGAGTGCCAGCAATGGCACATCATTTGATTGAATATCCACTGTGAGTTGATTTCATTTCAAAGCTTAAAGTATTTGAATCCCCAAGTCTAAGGGAAAGTTCTTCACTTAAAAATAAGTAGGGAGATGGATGTTCTATGCCTGAGTCCCATTCCTGATGAGCCCCTCCACAGGAGCGGCTGCCTTTATATCAAATACTTTTTGATATAAAATACTGTCCATCCAACTCCATGCCACTTATTGGCACTTCTGAATTTTGTTTCTGGAGATATGATTTTCCTGAGGCTAATGGCATAAACAGAACCCTTCTCAGACTCTCAGACCAGATACGTTCGTTCCTTCTCATGCATTAATTCACTGGCTTCTGACATGCATGTGGTGTGTGTTAGTGCCTGGAGCTAGCAATCTTGCATCTAATCCCTGCCGGTTGGTCCAGGGATGCTGAGCACCCACATCCAGGGGGAGAAGATGTCCAATCTCAGTTACACCTCTACTGCATTATTAAGTTATCTTGTCACAGATGTTTGAAGGGAATTTAAAAGTTCATCTTTGAAGCCCAAAAGTTGCTCAAGAAGATCACCATTACATTATTGAGAATGTGCACAGTGACTCAAGGATGGAAGGCATGTCCGTACCAATGCAGAGGGGAGACGGGTAGTTCCAACGCCGCACGGTCCCCGGCATACAGGAGATGTGGGAACGGCCCTGCTCGAGAAAAGATGGAACAAAACTCACTAGCTGAACATGGAGTACTGGAGGCTTCAGTGTTTGCAAGAATATCTGTATTCTCTTTGGTTTTCCCTTTTGATTTAATTACAAATGTAAAAAATATCAAACCCGTGAAATCTATTCTACTAATGTGTATTAATGAATCTCATATTTGGAATCAAAATAGAAAAAAAAAGCCATAATCACTGTACTTCTTGTCACTAAAATAAAAATCTTGTAATGTGCCTTTCAATGGTCTGTATTTCTGCCAAGATGCTTTCCTAATGCTTAAGATGCTGAACTGAATTGACCAAAGTAAGTCTTCTTCTTTTTTTTAAGTCATCAAAAGTTTTGGTCAAATGATTAGGAAATATTAGGTGTTGAAGGGTGAAATGTCAGTGGTAAGTAATCTGCTTATGCAAAGGTAACTTTCATGGTTGCCTATGGTTCACAAGCAACTCACACAAGCTTTATGGTTCAGCAAAAAATTGGGTCAGTTCCTCCTTTGTTGGAGAAAAAGGGAGACTTAATATTCATTTTATTATCAGCTTCACAAGCTGTCAAATTAATACTTCTGCAATGAAATTAATCCTCATTGCTCAGGGTCTCTTTAGCCTTTAAATATATGAAGTTTTCAACTTTCAACCTTCAAAAAATTTGTCCTGTTCTTCCTCTTTCAAAAATCAGACAGCAGTGGGTTAAATTCTCAGTGCTTTGGGTTAAAATTTCTTTTATGATGAAAGAGAAAGTAGCAAATGGGCATCTCTGTGTACAGACTATTCATGTTTACTTTCTTCCTCATTGTGACTTGGTGGGCTTATGTGACACGTGTGCTAACCTTGTGAATTTCCATTTGCCAAACAAAATTGGCACAGAGGCAGATGACAAACACATCTTTAGCTCATGTTAAATAATCCCAGCCATGTTGGGAACGCATCAAACAAGAATTTGCACTAAGGCTGTTATCAATGACAAACCAATTCCCCAAGCTTAGGAAGATTTCACACTCGATTTGTCTGCCACAGAACTCATTTACTCCTATTTCCTAACATTCTTAAAAGTTGCTACAGTACAGGAAGACTACATTTATACTTAAAGAAGACACTCAGGACAATGCTTTTCCTGCCAAATTTCATGCTCTGTGTCTTCTCATTCTCTGATCTATTATGTTATCTTTAACAAATTTATTTCTGAATTTTAGATAAACACAAAGTATAAAAGCCTTTAGAGACATTTATGGAAGACTACTAATAAAATGGTTATATACAGGGTACATTTTGTTATTGATTCCAACAAAGATATTTCATATTAGTGATTCCAGCTAAAATTTTTATACTGGATCCAAAACAAGACAGGAATTTGTGTATTTATTTATTAGCTTAAAATGGGAATTTTCTTTTCTTCATCTTTTAAAAGAAAAGCGAAACAGGTTTAGAGAAAAGGAAATCATTAATCCTGCAGATATCCGGGATTGATTTTTGATGCATCCCGTCTCTGCAGTTTTAGCATGAATCACACTAGGCAGATGCATTTATAGACATTTGTGCATAAATCATACAAGGAACAGTGCTTTTCATGAATACTGTAATTTATGCACACTGCCAGTCCAAATATACTAGTATGTTAGCAAAATTCCCAATTGTTAGTAATTTTTTGAAAAGTCTAGCATCCTTTTTAACTCATGTGAGTGAGAGAAAGTCACAGCTTGTATACTCAATGCTTGATGCTGTTATGAAGGGAAATAAAAAAATCTTAGTTTGCATTTGAAAACCTGAGCCAAGTGGCCTGCCTGGGCTCCACAGATGTGTGCCTGCAGGCTTTTATCTCCAAGTAGCACATTAAACAATTCATTATAAGAAATGTCTTTACTAAATAACCCTTTCTAGTTTCTTCTCTGAGGGCTGGAGAAGTCTCCCTCATAAAAGGATGCTGGCAGTAACTGCAAAGTGTCATCATAAAAGTGTAGAAAGAAGGGGAACACAAGTGAGGGAGACCAAGTTACAGCCCGTGGGATCTGGAGAAACGGAGCCAAAATGGTATTTACATGGTTTACATAAATTTATGAAGGCCCCTCCCAAAAAAACAACAACCAAAGACATATTAATAAAAAGGCTTGTCAGTATAGAATGAGGTGTTCCTCTAAATGAAACCCTTGGGCTGTGACTTATAATTCTTTTTACTGTAACACATGAAATGGGAAATTTCTGTCTTAAACAATCAGTTACCACTGCCTTCATGTGCTTGGTTACAAACTTGCTTCCATGGCAGACCTTTCAGCAAAGCTTTTTCAGTAACTGTCCTACTTTCCAAGTGTCTGCTCACCTTTCTCCAGAGCCAAGCATTACTATAATACCCACCAAGATCTATACAGGCAGGTGGTAGGCTGTTTTGGTGAAGGTGTCTACGTATCTTGATGTTTACTTACAATAGTAGCAATGCTGGCTTTCATTTACTGAAGTATCAGGCATTTTGCCAATGTTTTCTCAGACTGAGAACCCAGGCTGACTTCTGCACACGGCCCCTGTGGATCTGCCGGCTACTCTCCCCCTGATTCCTTCCAGGTCCTGGCTCACTTCCCCCTGCCCATCAAAGATGAGCCCCCAGCGTCCACACCATGAAGCTGTGTGAGACTAATGCGGGTTTGTACACAAAGCACTTGACAGGCAGGCCATCAACTTCCTGCAATTGCTGTTGCTGCTCTGATTTGTCTCAGTTCTGCAAAAGATTTACTCCAGCACACACACAGAAATGCAATCACATACTACACTGTCATTTCACTGCTGTGTCATTAAGACTTCTTTCTGATGATTACTCAAGCTTTATTTAAGTCGGTTACAGAATATGACTAAAAATAATGCTCTTGAAATACTATCAGCTTCAGTGTTATAATAAGCAAACAGCAAAAAGTACTCTTTTACTTGAATTAACTGAAACATAGAAACATAAGTAGGCTTAAATATTTCTATTGGACTTCGGAAACAATATACTTGTTTCAATTGCAGTGTCCACTGTTGGTAAGAATTATACATGAATTACGCTAAAGGACAGAGATAAACTATTCTGGGAATATACTTATTTGTGGTTAACTCATAAAAATAAATAACTGGAAAAGAAGTAATGTTACTATACACTGATTTATAAAATGTTTATTACAACTTTAATATAAAAAAACTTTTAATAAAAAAACCAATAAAATATTATTAGAAATCTGCTTAATGTTTCTCGAAAATTGTTTAAGTCTATCATTTGAGCCCCATATTTACCTGACACACAAATGGACCCTTGATGATTTGCTGAACTAAATCATAAGAGCAGCTTAAAATGCAGGACCAGCACGAGACTCAGAGCCAGTCCAATAATCGGGTTGCTGGGATGATACTCTTAACTAGACTGTGTCACTGCTTTGTCCCTTAGAATTTTATCTGTATAGTTACTGGGAGACTACACATTTCATTTTGAAATAAAATTATTATGACTAGAATATACTCAACCTTGAAAGGATCTTTTATCATTTAGAAGCTATTTCCACATCATCATTGAATTTACCTGTATGCACAGTTAATTCAAGAGCTCTGATTCACAAACTGAGTGAGAAACTAAGTTAGGTCTCTGTGTGCACATCGTGGGCTTTGTCTTAGGTGAGCTGGTTGAGGATCACCATGCTGAGTCCATTATCAAGAACTTCAACAACAGAAGGAAGTACCTGCAGTGTGTACCCAGGCTCGCACTGGAAGGACAGCACATCATTCACCATGTATCGGTCTCCAGTTTTGATGCCGTTACTGGGAAGGGCTGGCTCTTGGCAAGCCGCGAGACCCACGGCTATGAAAATGCAAGACACAGACTCATAAGCCATGTAGAATAAACAGTGTTCTTATTATTCAAATAGCAGAACAGTGTTTCTCTGTTGCTTTTCTCCTGTAGAAATGAACAAAGATGTTAACTCTCTCTTGTTTACCAAGAAAATTTTAACTTCCAATAAGCTATGAGCTAAATCATAAATATTGGTTTGTTTCATTTTCATCATGTATTGAATCTAGCATTTCTTGAAAGAATAAAATTATTTCTTTCCACGTTTAGCATAAAACACACCAATTCTAATGCATACACATTTTAAAAGATCTTTAAAGAAACTGCTTCCTAGATGCAAACACCTATGATACGGCTCCTTTGTTTTTTGTTTTTCAAGCATATTTAGCAGTCTTTTTGAAAAAGTTTAACTGTGAATCTTGGAATTCTATCTTTCTGGAAAAATATGAGAACAAATATTTTATATTCAGTCTATCTCTTTCTTATTTAAAGACAACAACACAACTAAGTGGGACCTTTCCTAAATGGAGTTGCCTGTAGTTAAGGCGCTAACAAACATGTTTTAATTGCATCATATAGTATTGGAATTAAGCTTAGAATATCAGACAAATGAACTCTAAGGAACATTTAACATTGACAGTTATTTGTATAAACTGTCCTACATTTTGAAGTGTGATGAGCATGGGATCCTGTAAAAGATACACACTCTGAGCCATACCCCAGAACTCCTGGCTCAGAATCTGCTTGGTAACATCATCCCTGGTGATTCTTATGCATTAAAGTTTGAGAACAATTTCAAGCCACGAGACACACAAATTTTGTCTGTGATAAGTGGGTGTGAAGTGTATTATAATATTTTCCTAAGTTGAAATTGATTTTTCCTTAAATGGTTGTATATCAAAAACTATAAAACACCACAGGCATTAAGTGGCAATATTTTTTATTCCTAGCATAATATTTTAAGCCATTTGGGATTTTCATATATGATAAAATTGCTAAATATGAAAAATATCATCACTTATACTCTTAATGTTTTTTTATTTGTATAAGTCTAATTTATCTCCCTCTTTTTTGTAACTTTAGAACATAAAATGCAACTATTCAGTATATTTAAATTTCACCTTTTTTTTCTTCCAATCACAGATTGGCATGAACTCCTATTGTATGCCATTTATTTTTTATTTGACCCTTAATAGATATTTAAATTGACTTTGGTACAAAATTTCTAACTATAATTTGAAATACCAAAATGATACATTATGATTTTGAAAACACATGATAAATATGCATTTATTTTTGTCTAATATTTAAAGCACAGAAGAACTATACAAAAAAGATTGTCATGACCCAGACAACCACAATGCAAAGTCAAGTGGGCTTTAGAAAGTATCACTATGAACAAAGCTAGTGGAGGTGATGGAATTCCAGTTGAGCTATTTCAAATCCTAAAAGATGACACTGTAAAAGTGCTGCCACTCAATATGCCAGCAAATTTGGAAAACTCAACAGCCACAGGACTGGAAAAGCTGTTTTCATTCCAATCCCAAAGAAAGAAAATGCCAAAGAATGCATTTTTTGCATTCTACTGCACACTTGCACTCATATCAAACACTAGCAAAGTAATGTTCAAAACCCTCCAAGCTAGGCTTCAACAGTATGTGAACCATGAACTTCCAGATGTTCAAGGGGGATTTAAAAGGCAGAGACACCAGATATTAAATTGCCAACATCCAATGTATTAGTGAAAAAGCAAGAGAGTTTCAGAAAAACATTGACTTCTGCTTTATTGACTATGCCAAAGCCTTTGACTATGTGGATCACAACAAACTGAAGAAAATTCTTAAAGAGATGGGAGTACCAGACCACCTCACCTGCCTCCTGAAAAATCTGTATGCAGGTCAAGAGGCAACAGTTAGAATGGGACATGGAACAATAGACTGGTTCCAAATTGGGAAAGGATCATGTCAAGGCTATGTATAGTCACCCTGCATATTTAACGTATACGCAGAGTACATCACGTGAAATGCTGGTCTGGATGGATGAAGCACAAGCTGGAATCAAGGCTGCTGGGAGAAATATCAATAACCTCAGATATGCAGAGGACACAACCCTTATGGCAGAAAGTGAGGAAGAACTAAAGAGCCTCTTGATGAAAGTGAAAGAGGTGTTTAAAAACTAAACATTCAACATAAAAGGAGTCCAGATTGGAAAAGAAGTAAAACTCTCACTGTTTTCAGATGACATGATCCTCTACATAGAAAACCCTAAAGACATCACCAGAAAATTATTAGCACTCATCAATGAATATAGCAAAGTTTCAGGATTCAAAATTAGCACACAGAATCCCTTGCATTCCTATATACTAACAATGAGAAAACAGAAAGAGAAATTAAGGAAACAATCCCATTCACCATTGTGATGAAAAGAATAAATCACTTAGGAATAAATCTACCTAAAGAAACAAAAGACATATACATAGAAAACTATAAAACACTGGTGAAAGAAATCAAAGAGGACACAAATAGATAAAGAAATATACCATTTTCATGGATTGGAAGAATCAATATAGTAAAAATGAGTATACTACCCAAAGCAATTTATAGATTAAATGCAACCCCTATCAAGATACCAAAGGTATTTTTCACAGAACTAGAACAAATAATTTCACAATTTGTATGGAATTACAAAAAGCCTTGAATAGCCAAAGCAATCTTGAGAAAGAAGAATGGAACTGGAGGAATCAACCTGCCTGATTTCAGACTACACTACAAAGCAACAGTCATCAAGACAGTATGGTACTGGCACAAAGACAGAAATATAGATCAATAGAACAAAATAGAAAGCCCAGAGATAAGTCCATGCACCTATGGACACCTTATCTTTGACAAAAGAGGCAAGAATATACAATGGAAAAAAGACAATCTCTTTAACAAGTGGTGCTGGGAAAACTGGTCAACCACTTGTAAAAGAATGAAACGAACACTTTCTAACACCATACACAAAAATAAACTCAAAATGGATTAAAGATCTAAATGTAAGACCAGAAACTAAACTCCTAGAGGAAAACATAGGGAAAACACTGACATAAATCACATCAGGATCCTCTATGACCCACCTCCCAGAGTAATGGAAATAAAAGCAAAAATAAACAAATGGGACCTAATTAAACTTAAAAGCTTTTGCACAACCAAGGGAACTATAAGCAAGGTGAAAAGACAGCCTTCAGAATGGGAGAAAATAATAGCAAATGAAGCAACTGACAAAGAATTGATCTCAAAAATATATAAGCAGCTCCTGCAGCTTAATTCCAGAAAAATAAATGATCCAATCGAAAGATGGGCCAAAGAACTAAACAGACATTTCTCCAAAGAAGACATATAGATGGCTAACAAACACATGAAAAGATGCTCAACATCACTTATTATCAGAGAAATGCAAATCAAACCCACAATGAGGTACCATCTCATGCCAGTCAGAATGGCTGCTATACAAAAGTCTACAAAAAATAAATGCTGGAGAGGATGTGGAGAAAAGGGAACCCTCTTACACTGTTGGGAGGAATGCAAACTAGTGCAGCCACTATGGAGAACAGTGTGGAGATTCCTTAAAAAACTGGAAATAGAACTGCCTTATGACCCAGCAATCCCACTGCTGAGCATACATACTTAGGAAACCAGAATTGAAAGAGACACATGTACCCCAGTGTTCATTGCAGCACTGTTTACAATAGCTAGGACATGGAAGCAACCTAGATGTCCATTCGCAGATGAATGGATAAGAAAGCTGTGGTACATATACACAATGGAATATTACTCCACTATTAAAAACAATGCGTTTGAATCAGTTCTAATGAGGTGGATGAAACTGGAGCCTATTAAACAAGAGTGAAATAAATCAGAAAGAAAAACACAAGTACAGTATAGTAATGCATATATATGGAATTTAGAAAGATGTTAACAACGACCCTATATGAGAGATAGCAAAAAAGACACAGATGTAAAGAACAGATTTTGTACTCTGTGGGAGAAGGTGAAGGTGGGAAGATTTGAGAGAATAGCATTGAAACATGTGTATTACCATATGTGAAACAGATCGCCAGTTCAGGATTGATGCATGAGACAGGGCACTCAGGGCCGGTGCACTGGGATGACCCTGAGGGATGGGATGGGGAGGGAGGTGGGTGGGGGGTTTAGGATGGGGGACACATGTACACCTGTGGCTGATTCATGTCAATGTATGGTAAAAACCACCACAATATTGTAAAGTAACTAGCCTCCAATTAAAATAAATGAATGAATCAAAAAAAAAAAAAAAAACTCTACATTCAGAAATCTGAGATCATGGCATCCAGTCCCATCACTTGATGGGGAAACAATGGAAACAGTGAAAGACTTTATTTTAGGGGGCTCCATTATCACTGCAGATGGTGACTGCAGCCATGAAATGAAAAGACTCTTGCTTCTTGGAAGAAAAGCTATGACCAACCTAGACAGCATATTAAAAAACAGAGACATTACTTTGCCAACAAAGGTCCATCTAGTCAAAGCTATGGTTTCTCCAGGAGTCATGTATGGATGTGAGAGTTAGACTATAAAGAAAACTGAGCACCAAAGAACTGATGTTTTTGAACTGTGGTGTTGGAGAAGACTCTTGAAAGTCCCTTGAACTACATGGAAATACAACCAGTCTATCCTAAAGGAAATCAGTCCTGAATATTCATTGGAAGGACTGATGCTGAAGGTGAGACTCCAATATATTGGCCACCTTATGCAAAGAACTGACTCATTTGAAAAGACCCTGATGATGGGAAAGATTGAAGGTGGGAGTAGAAGGGGACGGCAGAGGATTAGATGGTTAGATAGCATCACCAACTCAATGGACATGAGTTTGAGCAAGTTCTGGGAGTTGGTGATGGACAGGGAAGCCCGGTGTGCTGCAGTCCATGTGGTCACAAAGAGTCAGGTATGACTGAGCAACTGAATTGAACTGAGCATTTAGAGCAAGATACAGAGGATCTTTGTAGATATAGTTAAAATGAGCATATTTTTTTCTCAACTTATCATACTTGTCGTTTCACCTTGCATTGTGTATGGTTTCCAAACTTCAAAAATAATATGGTATTCTAACAAGACAGCTTAAAATAATAATGAAGATAATAATCAAAGAGAGAGGAAAGCAGATCCAATAGACAGCTTGGTACAGTTGCATTATCTGGCACAGCAAAGAGGTTGAAGGACAGATAATGCTGATGTATGAGCCTTTGGTATACAGCAGGTCCTCATAAACAACCTATGGAATACATAGGTTATGCCTTAATTCTGGAAAGCAAAAGAAAATTTCCAAGCATATTGTTCACTGTAACCAATTATGCAACAATCATTCTTTTGGATAATACAGAAGTGTTGTTCACAATCCCTGTAAACCCATAATCCAAAAATGGTATTAAACGTCAGACAACATGCTGTAAAACAGGTGAAGAAAGAACTCAAAACTTCACTTGAGGAGATCTCTTGAGAGGTTGACAGAAAGTGAAATAACTGTTAAATGTCATGATCACATAGACCTAAACCTTCATGTGTCACCCGGACACACTCAGGCTTCTATACAACACTGCTTAATGTCCGCACTGTTCCTGACAGCAAAGAGTATCTATAAAGAAAGGGCCTTAATTAAGTAAACAGTATGCAAAGAAAAGAAACTACTTGTTTAAGTCATTTTCTAAGAAGTTTAGCATATGTGTAGAGCTAAAAATTATTTTATCTGTAAACTGTGGGCAGGTTTAGTCCACAGAATAAATGCTATTCTATTCCTTCTATTTAACAGATTATAAGATCTGTCTGAAAAACAGATCTTTTCAAAGCATAGGGACTGTATGTCTAATGTCAAGAAAAGAGATCCCATGAAATTGGGGGGAGTAGAATTTTTAAATGTGACTGAAGTAATCTTAAAGCTCAACATTCAGAAAACAAAGATCATGCCATCTGGTCCCATCACTTCATGGGAAATAGATGGGGAAACAGTGGAAACAGTGTCAGACTTTATTTTTGGGGGCTCCAAAATCACTGCAGATGGTGACTGCAGCCATGAAATTAAAAGACACTTACTCCTTGGAAGGAAAGTTATGACCATCCTAGATAGCACATTCAAAAGCAGAGACATTACTTTGCCAACAAAGGTCCTTCTAGTCAAGGCTATGATTTTTCCAGTGGTCATGTATGGATGTGAGAGTTGGACTGTGAAGAAGGCTGAGCACCGAAGAATTGATGCTTTTGAACTGTGGTGCTGGAGAAGACTCTTGAGAGTCCCTTGGACTGCAAGGAGATCCAACCAGTCCATTCTGAAGGAGATCAGCCCTGGGATTTCTTTGGAAAGAATGATGCTGAAGCTGAAACTCCAGTACTTTGGCCACCTCATGCGAAGAGTTGACTCATTGGAAAAGACTCTGATGCTGGGAGGGATTGGGGGCAGGAGGAGAAGGGGATGACAAAGGATGAGATGGCTGGAGGCATCACTGACTCGATGGATGTGAGTCTGAGTGAACTCTGGGAGTTGGTGATGGACAGGGAGGCCTGGCGTGCTGCGATTCATGGGGTCGCAAAGAGTTGTACATGACTGAGTGACTGAACTGAACTGAACTGAAGTAATTATTAGTTTAAAACATTATTATAACTTTATTTTTTTATTTATTTTTTTTTAGTAACAATTTTATTTTATTCTTTTCAGAGTTCCAGTAAAGTTCAAAACTATCACATGGACTAACTAGGTTTTATTATCTGGAAAATTTCAGTGATATTGAAATTTATTATTAGTATATTATCTTGCTGCTAGATTTTACTGTAACCTTGATCCAAGAACAATTAATCCACTATGGTCAGATAACTGAGTACCAAGCATCATAAGAGGAAATGAATTTGAATTTGTTAACTTCTGTAATTTCCCTATACTTATATGATTTTACAACTTTATCAGAATGCACTTTAAAATATTTTTATGAATGTATAAATTATTCTAGTCTAAAAATCACTCTAAAAAATTTCTAGTTGGTTGTTTAATTAATGTACATTTTAACTAAGTTTTTGTTAATGCACAATAATTGAGAAATAGGTTATTGATCTCCCCAATAACAGCAGCAAAACCATGGATTAAAAATGTGACAGTCAATTGCCAGAGCTCTTTCTTACTGCACTTTCTTTTAATTTAGGTGGTAAAGCCTACAGTGGTTTTTTAAATGGTGCTTTAGCTATTTAGAATTTTACAATGGTATGACAGGTAAGGTAAAAGGCATTTTAATGAAGTGCTGGACATTATACCTGATAGGCATAATATTGCCTGAGGTCTAAGAAATGAATGACCATGTTCTGATCATGATCTTAGGTTTTTATCTATGCAACCTAGTCCCTACCATTGAGTTTACTTTTCAGTTTTAACGATTGCTTTAAAATAATCATGATCTCTTCAAATAAGTCTTTAACAATAAAGAATGTTCCATCTGTTCATTACTTAGCTCTTTATAGTTCCTAAATGTGTATTTTTGTTGTAATGATCTATACGGGGCTTTCTGATTAGTTATATTCAATGAATAGTGATAGCATCTTATAGTTGTAAGTGCTCTTAAAAATGATTCAATCTGAGGGTAGTGATGTACCCTTCTCCAGCCATTTCTTCATCATGTCTTACCCTGGCACACATTACTATTTGGTTACAGTCTGCTTTCCTAATGAGGTCCAAGCAGCCTGGGAATCTTCCTCAACACAATATTGACTGTCCTCCAACTAATAATTCCTAGATCCTAGTTCTTCATTTTATAGATGAGGAAACTGAATTTCAGTCATTTTAAATAATTTGTTAAGACTGACAAAGCCAACTAATTAATGGCCAAGCTAGAACAAGAAGGTAAGTCAGCTGACTCCCAATTAGATCCTGTTTGTTTTATGTAATTGCAATGATAATAACAAAGAAAACATTTCTCTAATACACATAAAGAGAAATGAGAAAGAAAATAAAATGTCACTACAAAAAAACCTATGAGACCAATAAATGGAGTATAAGAGGAAAATAGAGACAAAAATGCTATGATATACAGAAAACTATTTTTTTCCCAGTAGTTATGTATGGTTGTGGGAGTTGGACCATCAGAAGGCTGAGTGCTGAATAACTGATGCTTTTGAATTGTGGTGCTGGAGAATACTGTAGAGAGTCCCTTGGACACCAGGGAGATCAAACCAGTCAATCTTAATGGAAATCAACCCTAAATATCCATTGAAAGGACTGATGCTCAAGCTGAAACTCCAAAACTTTGGCCTCCTGATGCTAACAGCTGACTCACTTTATCTGTAGAGTCAAAGGTAGGTATCCTTTGTAGATATCCTTATCAAAATCACAAATGGCATTTGGGGCTGAAATAGGAAAAAAAAAATCCTAAATTTCACATGGAATCTCAAGGGACACCAGACAGCCAAAACAATCTTGAGAGAAAACAAACTTGGGGGCCTTGTGCTTCCCAATTTCAGAAAATACTTATGAAGCAGCAATCAAACAAGTGTGATACTGGCATTAAGATAGATACATAGACTGATGGAACAGAAGAGAGTGCTAAAAATAAATTCTTACATATATGACATATGTAATGATCTTCTCCTAGGTGCTAAGATTACACCCTGGAGAAATGAGAGTCTCTCCAACAGATAGTGTTGGAAAAACTGGATAGGAAGGTGCAAAAGAATAGAGCTGGGATCTTACATTACACCATGTACCAAAATTAACTCAAAATGAATGAAAGATCTAGACAAAGACTTGAAACTCTAAAACTAAAATAAAACAGGGGAAAAGCTTCTGCACATTAGATTTGGCAATGATTTCTTGAATACAACACAAAAGCACAGGCAACAGAAGCATAAAGAGACAAATGGGATTATATCAAACTGAAAAACTTCTGTGTATCAAAAAAACAATCAATAGAGCAAGAGTCAACCTATGCATTGAGAGAAAATGTTTGCAAACCATATATCTAATAATGGTTGATATCTAGAGCATGCAAGGAACTTCCTACAACTAAACAACAAAAAATCCTCATTTTAAAAAATGAACAAAAGACTTGAACAATTATCCAAAAATACAAGTGTGTGTAACAAGCATATGAAAAGATGCTCAACATCACTAATTATTGGAATAATGCAAACTTAAACCACAATGAGATACCACCTCACACTCATTAGGATGACCATTAACAAAAGGAAAAAACAAGTGCTGGCAAGTTGTACAGAAACTAGACCCCTTGTGTACTGTCACTGACAACAGGAAATGTTGTAGCAGTTATTAAAAACAGTATGGAGCTTTCTCAGAAAACTGAAATATAATTAATGCATGGTCCAGCAACCCTATTTCTGGGTGTATATCCAAAAGAGGTGAAGTCAAGAGTACAGTGAGGTATTGTGTTGAAAAAGGCAGAGATAGTAAAACCTGAAGGAAATCATGGCTAAAGTTCATGAGAATGTCAAGGTTTAGAGGAACTGACATTTAAAAATGAAAAGATAAATAGATGCTCAAATTAGGATTTAAAAAAAAATGTGTTCTTGCTGATTCCACAGCTGTTATGAAGTATTGCAAAATCCCATGGTGAACTCTGGTAAAAATCCTCCAGGAAAGGAAATTTTGCTTCATTTGCATTTATTACATGGCACATAAAGACAACACTGATATAGGAAATTCAATAGTTTAGACAGTGGGAAGTAGCCCTGTCTCATTTTGCCTTCCAAAACTGCTTTGCTTCTTGACACTTGAAACTTTTCTCATCACCCACTTCATCCACTGATGTGACTGGCATCCACTCCCCTGAATCTACTGCCTTGATCAAAAGTCTGATAGGACTAAGGCTCTCATAAGTGATTAGCTGCTGGCTGGCTAAGTCACAGAGCCCCTAGTCATTACTTATTCCATTTCTTCCCTAGTTACCAAGAAAAATTTGTGAGACTGGCTGTAGAATAGAGAATTCTTTCAAGTTTTAACATCCAAAGGATGAATTTGATAGAATAGTCATGAACTTTAAGCAAGTGAGAAGACTCTGAAACCAAAGTAATGGTTAGAAAAATGGAATACTCATAATTTTCAAGTGACCACAATTTATCAATAAAATCCTATTTTTTTTGCATGTATGACTCGTCTGCAGTATGTTCTCTATAAGAACAAATACTCTCCACACTCACCCATTATTAAGGCATAGAGAATTTAAACGTGTATACATAAAACCACTTCAAAAACTGATTAATACTTTCATGTCATTTTTCTACATTTGGACTCAGAAACCCACTAGGACTCAACAATTTTGCTTGTCCATAATATTCATAAACTCAGTTCACCTAAATGATATAGTATTTAATGAAAGTGAACACACTCAGACACTAAATGATCTATAAAATCATAATGAGGGTTGTGAATTTAAGTTCAGTCACTCAGTCATGTCTGACTCTTTGTGACTTCATGGACTACAGCATGCCTGGAGATTCTCAAACTCATGTCCAACAAGTCAGTGATGCCTTCCAACCATCTCATCCTCTGTCATCCCCTTTTCCTCCTGCCTTCAATCTTTCCCAGCATCAGAGTCAGTTCTTTGCGTCAGGTGGCCAAAGTATTGGAGTCTTAGCTTCAGCATCAGTTCTTCCAATGAATAGTCAGGACTGATTTCCTTTAGGACTGACTGGCTTGATCTCCTTGCAGTCCAAGGGACTCTCAAGAGTCTTCTCCAACACCACAGTTCAAAAGCATCAATTCTTTGGCACTCAGTTATCTTTATGGTGTAACTCTCACATGCATACATGACTACTGGAAAAACCATAGCTTTGACTGGATGGACCTTTGTTGACAAAGTAATGTCTCTGCTTTTTAATATGTTCTCTAGGTTGGTCATAGCTTTTCTTCCAAGGAACAAGTGTTTTTTTCATTTCATGGCTTCAGTAACCATCTGCAGTGACTTTGGAGCCCAAGAAAGTAAAGTCTGTCACTGTTTACATTGTTTCTCCATCTATTTGGCATGGAGTTATGGTAGCGGATGCCATGATCTTCGTTTTTTGAATGTTGAGTTTTAAGCCAGCTTTTTCACTCTCCTCTTTCACTTTCATCAAGAGGCTCTTCAGTCCTTCTTCACTTTCTACCCTAAGGGTGGTGTCATCTGCATATCTGAGGTTATTGATATTTCTCCTGGCAATCTTGATTCCAGCTTGTGCTTCATTCATCCAGCCCAGCATTTCACATGATGTACTCTGCGTATAAGTTAAATAAGCAGGGTAACAATATGCAGCCTTGACATACTCCTTTCCTGATATTGAACTAGTTTGTTGTTTCACATCCATTTCTAACTGTTTCTCCTTGACCTGCATACAGATTTCTCAGGAGGCAGGTAAGGTAGTCTGGTATTCCCATCTCTTGAAGAACTTTCCACAGTTTGTTGTGATCTACACAGTCAAAAGCTTTGGCATAATCAATAAAGCAGAAGTTGATGTTTTTCTGGAACTTTTTCTATGATCCAACAGATGTTGGCAATTTGATCTTTGGTTCCTCTGCCTTTTCTAAATCCAGCTTGAATATCTGGAAGCTCATGGTTCACATACTGTTGAAGCCTGGCTTGGAGAATTTTGGGGGGTTGCTTGCTATTGTAAATCAAGCTCTTTGCCATTCTCATAAAAATGTAGTCACATGGTAGTCTTCAACTGCAAATATCTCAATCAGTTTTTTTCATACATTTGTGTGCAACCATTATCAAGGATTATGAGGAAAAATGGAGATGGAAATGGCAACCCACTCCAGTATTCTTGCTTGGGAAATCCAATGGACAGAAGAGCTTAGGGAGCTACAGTCCATGGGGTCACAAGTGTCAGACACAACTGAAGCAACTAAACCACCAAATTGAGAGGAAAAATACGGCTATAAATGAGAGGTACATTTGCAACAGACTCAGATAAGAAAATCAGCAATGCCAACAGCAACTAATCCATAATTGAGCATAAAGTAATTAAAAAGGTCTACGTGACTTTCATTTGCAAAGTTTATTAGCGCCACACTTTTAAATAGTTTTTACTCATAAAATCATAAGATTCAATACAAATCTAATGTTTTGAGTATTGATAAAAAATAACCATAAAAAATGTATTTGCTTTCTTTATTGCAGCTGCTAAGTCGCTTCAGTCATGTCCGAATCTGTGCAACCCCATAGACAGCAGCCCACCAGGCTCCTCCGTCCCTGGGATTCTCCAGGCAAGAACACTGGAGTGGGTTGCCATTTCCTTCTCCAATGCATGAAAATAAAAAGTGAAAGTGAAGTCGCTCAGTCGTGTCCAACTCTTCATGACCCCATGGACTGCAGCCTACCAGGCTCCTCCATCCATGGGATTTTCCAGGCAAGAGTACTGGAGTGGGGTGCCATTGCCTTCTCCTGTTTTGTCTATTACTCCTCATTTGAAAATAACTGGATGTAACTTCAGAAATCTGACTATGAGTGGGATGGATGGACCCCATGGAGAAGTCAGTATTTTAAGTCACCATATCTTCGCAAAAAGTACTCAGATCAAATACACTTTCAAGGCCAGGCCCGAGGGCCTTATTTTGAGTTTGACCCAACTCTGCATCCATCAGCACTGCTGACTCCTCTGAGCCAGAGTACTAAACTGATGACTCCTGTGCCAATCACTTCTCCTGTGAGGATGCCCGCTCTCCTGTTGCTGTCCAGGTAGGTCTCTACTCAACAACCTAGTTGATCTGTTTGAAAAATAAGTCAGGGGATGTCACTTCCCTGACAGAAACCATTCAGTGTCTTCCAATTGTTTTCACAACAAAACCCTGGGCTGTGAGGTGGGAAACACTCTTCAACCAGCTCCTTCTTTCGCTCTTGTTACCTGCCTCTCCTTCAAGTGTTCTAAAGGCTCCCTCTGAGGTTGACATTTCTTCAGGAGTATAACAAGTGCTTTCCACCTGGGGTGCCCACTGATTGTTTCCTTTGGCTGCAATATGTTTCTGTAAGTTTCTTTGTGACTGAATGTTGGGTATTGTCTCATTCTTCCTTCCATAAATATTTTCAGTCTAAGAGCATTGCAGTTATTTGTACCTAAGAACTCTGTTCATTTGCGTCAAGGTTCTGAACACAATCTACAACCATCACAGTGCTTTCTTGTATATTATGCTCCCACAACTAAAATTTGAGTTCTGCATAAGCTGAGACCATACCTGGTTGCCCCATGACACCATCTACAGAGGTTGGAGGACAGAGCAGGCATACATGAAATGCTCCAACAATTGGGGATGGATACAGTGACACCTACCATTTATTTTAGGGGGACAAGAATAGGGAAGGGGGAAAATTATCACCAAAAGGAGATGGAATCACAGCAAATGTGGACACTCTATGAAAACCATTCAAAATGGAAAATAATCAAACACAAAAATAGTCTCAAATGAGACACAAGTAGGGGTATGCACCAACTGACAACTTGAGTTCCAAAATTACTGTGGAATCGGACAGGAGCCATGAAATTAAGAGATGCTTGTTCCTTGGAAGGAAAGTTATGAGAAACCTACACAGCACATTAAAAAGCAGAGGCATCACTTTGCTGATAACAGTCCATGTAGTCAAAGCTGTAGTTTTTCCAGTAATCGTGTATAGATCTGAAAGTTGGACCTTCTTTATAGAAGGCTGAGTGCTGAAGAACTGATGCTTTAGAATTGTGGTTCTGAGCAGAAGACTCTTGAGAGATCCTTGGACTGCAAGGGGATCAAACCAGTCAATCTTAAAGGAAATCAATCCTGAATAGTCATTGGAAGGAGTGATGCTGAAGCCAAAGCTCCAACAGTTCAGCCACCTTATGCAAAGAGCTGACTCATTGGAAAAGATTCTGATGTTGGGAAAGATTGAGGGCAGGAGGAGAAGGGCATGACAGAGGATAAGATAGTTATATAGCCTTGCTGTTCAGTGGACCTGAGTTTGAGCAAACTCTAGGAAATAGTCAAGGACAAGGAAGCCTGGCATTCTGCAGTCTATGGGGTTGTGAAGAGTCAGACATGGCTTAGAGACTGAACAACAATAACAATTTGAAAGCAAACTCCTTTTTGTGTAGGCAACTCTCCGAGTCACGGTCTGAACAAGTAGCAGCAGAATTTGTCCAATGATTGATGATTCTCTCAACAGCAACCAGAGACTAGCTGATAAATAGAGTTAATGATGAGACCCACCTCTGAAATCAGTGTGGGGACAGTAGGTGGTGGTCAGCAGAGCTTAAGATTAAGCTTCAGTTCTGTACACTCTACCCTTTCCTTCCCAAATCTGTTAATGCCTGAAATTCCAAAGACATATCCAGGGACAACTGGAAAACTGAATTTCAATCCCTTTATTTTAGAAGACATCCAACTAAACACCCCAGGGATTAAGTAATTAAATCACATCTTTCACTTAAATGTGATACTTGGTAAAATGCCAAAATATCACTGTTAGTAGGAAAGTTTTAATCAGTTACCAGATTTTTGTGTGTATTATTTTCAACCTCAAATAAAGTTAGGATTCTCCTGTCACCCAACAAAGGTCTGTTACTATTGAATGCCTAAAATAGTCCTGTAAGAGAGACCTCATGTTACCAGAAGGGGCTCTGGAGCTGTCTGGAGTGTTAGATAGAAGTCAGGATATGCAAGACTTTAAACTCGCCCATGGTTCCTGGTGCAAGGACCATGGCAGGAGATAAAGAAGACATGAATTGTCAATTGGTGCTAATGATATAAATTTTAACAGGAGGCAGGAGTTGAGAGGGTCTCCGAATATATGGATCAACAAATGATTAACATACAGTTAAATACAAAAATGGGCTCAAACTGACATGATTAAGAAGATCAACTTATTACATGACTGAACGGCATGGCTTACTGGACACCCACTCTGGTGGAAGTACAGAGCTGTCATATCTGGGTGCACAGAATGAAATACTCATAGATGCACCCTGGGACATATGAGGTGCCATCCTGTGCAATGTGTCATTGGACTGTGAAGTTTATTTACACTCACCATTCAAGTTGAGAAACTTTATTAGTATTTTTAACATAGTACTTACAAGTGCCGTTAATATATGTATTATTATAATCGGCTAAACCCCAAAACAAAATTTTTCATGTTTAAATAAATTTTTAAAATGTATTTTTAAAATATAAATTTATTTTAATTGGAGGTTAATTAATGTGAAAAAAAATCTCCATTTGACTCTACCTTGTTAAGGATAAGCATGCATTTCAAACAAAGAAGGAGTCATTATTCTTACTTTTCCCTGAGTTTTTATTTTTTTCATAATAACAACAAATCACTAATTCCTTTTTTCCAAATAAATGTGCTACTACAATACTACTGTCTCTTTTTCTCTATCACATGAGGCTGTCATGGCCACAGCTTAGATGTTCCAGAGTCTGACCCATCTGTATATTGTCCTGAATCAAAGGGCCAGAGTCTGAGACATGGGAGATTAGCTTCCACATCGGAATACATCCTCTGTTGGGCTACTGTTTAAAGAATAGCTAACTTTTCGGCTCTGTAGAACATTTGAAATTCACACTTCACAGTAGCTTCTCTATTTCATTTGCCTTCCAGGGGTCAAATATCATATCTCATAGACTCCAAAAATATTTTGTTAACTCCAATGGGTTTCCCAATAGTGAACATGAGAGGAAGAAGGTCTTTTGAGAAAGCTAGTACATAAAGAAAAGAAATTATTATGAAAATACTTCATAAATAGAATTATTTTGGTGCTGTTTAGACTCAGCGCCACATATTAGCACTAAAGAGGCTTGAATAATTGCAGTGGCCCTCATTGGAGGTCAAATACAGTCATTGGGTTTATGGCATTAACTTGGCATAGGTGCCACTAGATGAAGTCTTATATGGTTCCCTGTGGACCCAGAAATTATCTTCCAACTTAGCAAGATAGAGTGGTGAGTAAGCTCAGTCACAGTAGTGGGTCTAATTTAATAACCAAGGTGTTAGTAATGTGAAGTATGATCATTCAACAAGCATTGCCATCTGCACGAATCAGGATAAACAGTTTCTAATTCAAGCAATCTTTCAATGGAAAGTAATTCTCAACTAGATAAATTTATTCTAATAATATATTTATAATGTAAATATATTAAATTTAATTCTATATCATTTATCTGTAAATATCTCTGTACTTTGTCACAGCTATGAAGAAACCTATCTTACTAACTTAAAGTTATGTGTATTACATGCTTAGTTTATGAGACTGTAGCAGTGTGTGTGTCTTTATGTGCCATTCGGTTCAGTTCAGTTCAGTTGCCCAGTCATGTCCGACTCTTTGCGACCCCATGGACCACAGCACGCCAGGCCTCCTGTCCATCACCAACTCCCAGAGTTTACCCAAACTCTTGTCCACTGAGTCGGTGATGCCATCCAACCATCTCATCCTCTGTCATCTCCTTCTCCTCCTGCCTTCAATCTTTCCCAGCATCAGGGTCTTTGCAAATGAGTCAGCTCTTCGCATCAGGTAGCCAAAGTATTGGAGTTTCAGCTTCAACATCAGTCCTTCCAATGAACACCCAGGACTGATCTCCTTTAGGATGAACTGGTTAGATCTTCTTGCAGTCCAAGAGACTCTCAAGGGTCTTCTCCAACACAACAGTTCAAAAGCATCAATTCCTCGGTGCTCAGCTTTCTTTACAGTCCAACTCTCACATCTATACGTGACTACTGGAAAAACCATAGCCTTAACTATGTGCCATTAGGAGGTATTTTTTGGTTTTTGTTGTTAAACAAGAAAGGATAAAGAATGTGCATTAGATAGACAGATTATATTTATAGATAGATGATTTTGTTTAAATCTGGTCATTCTAGAAAAACTTCTTCATGGTCAATCTAAATAAATAATTTGAGTACTCATCTATTTCCTGGTGGCTCAGACGGTAAAGCATCTGCCTACAATGAGGGAGACCCGAGTTCGATCCTTGGGTTGGGAAGATCCCTGGAGAACGAAATGGCAACCCACTCCAGTATTCTTGTCTGGAAAAATCCCATGGATGGAGAGGCCTGGTTGGCTACTGTCCATGGGGTCGCCAAGATTTGGACACGACTGAGCGACTTCACTATCTATCTATCTATCCTTGAAGCAGAGCAATTTTAACACCCACAAAAGACTTCCGTTTCTACCTTGGATATAGAAATATGTAAAATAAAGTCTCAAGTCCACTTTAACAGTGAGAAAATTTAAACTACAAAATCATAGCCATTGTTGAACTCATCGGGGAGCTGAGGTTTCAAGTACCTAGGTAACATCAGTTCCCAAGGATTAGTGCCTCCAAGGGGAGGCAGGGCACATGAACTGTCACTGTGATGGATCACAGGAGAGAAAGGACCGACTTCCAGAGGCAAGGATAGATTAGCTATCATCTTAGCAATGGCCAGTGCCCAGCATGGGTCTCCAGCTGCTCAGGGTCCCAGACAGAGGGAGGGTCTGCCCTTCTGTCCTTGTATCTCTGCCAAGTAATTAAGAGAAACACTGGGGGCCTGGTAGAGCCTAGAATCAGCCTCTCCCTTACCAACCCTCACCACCACCAAATATCATTGTTTCTGTGGACAGGGGCATGGAATCCCATGCATTTCCCCACATTTTCCTCTTTCAGAAAAGAAAGTTCAACCACTTTCAGTAGCAAAAACCTGTTGTCTCCAGGGCACAAGAAGAGAGTACTGCAGCTTGGAGAAAGTTATATAGAGAAAGTCTACATCTGGGGTGTAGTAGGAGAATCTGTGGGCTTAAGATCCTCTATTAGTACCAAGACCACGGTCTTCTGACACTAGGGGACAGTCAGGAAATTCTCTTCAAATACAAGCGATAGGTAGAAGCTTACAACCTCAGGAGGGTGGGCAAGATTGCTGAGAACACCCCATCCCACCATGCATAGACTCTCAGGGTCTGACTTCGGCTGGGAGAGAACTACCTTGATACCAGTGTAAGCTTAACACGGAGTAACAAGCAGCAGCATCTACTACTGGGGAGATACAGAAGTCTGGAAAGATACCATCTCTTTGGGAAAGGCATTTAGGGAAGACTGATAGCTAAAGTTGGAGTAATGACTGAGAAAAAACCTCCAACTAGGACTTGGCAGTTGCAGCTCACCACTGAGGGATCTGATGCTCTGAAAGTAACCATAGCAACAACAGAACTCAAACCCACGGCAACTCCTGATTCGACAGGCTAACATAAGTGGTGCCCATTCCTAGCACAAATATTAATAGCATCACTGATTCAATGGACATGTGTTTGAGCAGACTTAAGGAGATAGTCAACAACAGAGGAGTCTGTCGTGCTGCAACCCATGGAATCACAGAGTCAGACACGACTTAGCAACTGAACAACAATAAAGTGGTGCGCATCTACTCATGGTGCCCATCTTTAATAAAGTATTCAAGAAAAAAAAACACTTTGTCTAGAGATAAAGTGGTCAGACTTTGCACAGTCATATAGTGGTATATTGGGCAGATACATCAAATACAAAAATGTGTTAAAATGCCTAGTGGACAAGATAGCATTCAGGAAGAGATGGAGAAATTATGGCAGAGAGACTAAGTATAAGAAAGTGGCAAGTGGAAATTCAAGGGGGAAAACACAATATCTGAGATGAATTATTTCAGTGGACTCATTAGCAGACTTAACATAGCCAAGGAAAGACTCAGAGAATCAAAGGTTAATAGCAACTACAAAAACTGGAACACATACATAGAGTGTGAATAAAACAGAATTGCAACCAAGAATTGTGATACAATATCAACATGTCCAATAGACATGCAATGGAGTTGCCCAAAAAAAACAGGAAAGGAGAATGGGGGAAAGAAACATTTGTAATGATAATGGTCAAGACTTTTTTCATAAATATTATAATGGAAGACATTAAACCTTAGATCCAAGAATGTAAGGGTCACTGAACAGGATGAATATCACGTGTGCATGCACATGTGCGTGTGCACACACACACCTAGACACACCACAGTCTATCTGATGAAAATAAAAGATAAAGAGAAATTTGTAAAGGAAGCCAGAAAACAGGGACAAACACATAGCCAGAAGAATCAAAGCTTACTTCTCATCACAAACTAAGCAACGAGAAGACCATGAAGTGGCGTATCTTACGTGTGCGTGTGCATCACGTGCTAAGTTGCGTCTGCCTCTTTGTGACCCTGTGGACTGTAGCCCCCCAGGCTCCTCTGTCCATGGGATTCTCCCAGCAAGAATACCGGAGTGGGTTGCTGTTTTCTCCTTCAAGGGCTCTTCCTGATGCAGGGATTGAACCTTTGTCTCCTGTACTGGTAGGCAGATTCTTTACCACTTAGCCACCAGAGGAGCCCTACTTTTTAACATACTGAAAAATGACTTCTGACCCAGATTTCCAAACCCAGCCAAAATATCTTTCAAAAAATGAAGGTAAAATGAAAAACAATAGCTGGGAAAATTCATTGTCAGCAGACCTGCCCTATAAGAAGAATTGAAGGAAGTTCTTTAAACAGAAAAAAATTAAATGAAAACTTGGATTCACCCCAAGAAAGAGCTTCATAGATGCTAAAAATAAGGTAAATATAAAACATTTATTTTCTTATTTTATTCACTATGAAAGATAAATATTTAAAGCAAAAAGTAGAAAAATATTTGTAGGTTTTATAATATGCAACTTAAAAACTTGTACTTCTAATTTCTTCTATCCATCCTTCATGTTATTGTTATTTTACATTTTATTTTTGCAAAAACAACAATAACATGAGGGATGGATAGAAGAAATTAGAAGTACAAGTTTATAAGTTTCACTAGACACAAAGTGAAATAATATTATTTGAAGGTAAGATGGGTTATATTAAAGAATATATTTTAAACTTGTCTAGAGAGACCCTTAACGTTTTTAAGACTTTTCTCTAATAAGACCATAGTGGAGATAAATTGGAACTTAAATAAAAGATTCAATTAAACAAAATGCTATCAGAAAAAGAGGGAAAACATCAATAAAATACAAATAGTATCAATAGCAACACTCCATCAGGGTTTGGGTGTTTAATCTTATTTGTCCTCTTCCCACCAAATTTCAAATAAAAGTGTTTGCTTTTTGTTTGAAAAATTCCTGTCAGTGTTCATTTGGAATTATGGACTGTTATGATTAACAGGGGGTTTCTCTGTTGGCTCAGTGGTAAAGAATCTGCCTGCACTGCAGGAGCTGCAGGAGACTTGGGTTCAATCTGTGGGTTGGGAAGATCCCCTAGAGAAGGAAATGGCAACCTGCTCCATGATTCTTGCCTGGAGAATCCCATGGATAGAAGAGCCTGGAGGGCAAAGGTTCATAGGGTTTCAAAGAGTCGACATGACTAAAGTGACGTGCACACAAGCACCTAATTAACAGTATCTGGCCTTCATTTCATGTGAGAAACTCACACTTCTCAGATGGAAGCAGAAGTGGACTAGCTGTAACAGCTCAGGTTTCAGGATCAGACCACCTGCATCTCCAAGATTGAGTCCCAAGCCCCTTTCTCTTCCACACACCATTCAGCTACTAGCGGCAGGCGGTGTCTCCCTTAGTACAGAAGGGCGGTCTGTGTGCTCTTCCTGATTGGACGGTTGTGATTCTTGGGCAGGTGCTCATTTGCGATGAAACACATCTGTGTCTACATGTGTTCCTTCTGTAAGTCGTTAGCAGTCCGACTCTGACCTGAGCGGGCTGAACGCATGAGGGGCTCTGTTTCTTCTCCTTAAAGGCCTAGTGTTAGTCGCTCAGTCATGACTGACTCCTTAAGATCCCATGGGCTGTTGCCCACCAGGCTCCTCTGTCCATAGGATTTCCCAGGCAAGAATACTGGGGTGAGTAGCCATTCCCTTCTCCATGGGATCTTCCTAACCCAGGTCTCCTGCATTGCAGGCAGATTCTTTACCATCTAAGCCACAGAGAAGACCTTTTAAAACCTAAGCATACCTCATGGAGTTGTTTTGAGGAGAATTGAATAAATAGCTGTAACACGTTTATGGCAGGACCAGGAACAGAGCTTGTTGCTGCTTTTACTCTTATTTCATGGGTATATATTTTAGTGAAAAATCTGAATTGAAAGATGTGCAGACTGGAAATACACAATTTAAGGTAGATGTAAAAATCTGTTAATGGATATATATGGCTAAGTCCCTTTGCTGTCCACCTGAAACTATCACAGCATTGTTAATCAGCTATATACTCCAGTACAAAATTTAAAAAAAAATTAAAAAGAAAGGGCCAGAGAGCAAAAAAAAAATGTTAGAAGGTTATGAATATTATACAATTTTTGACAACTTACTTCAACAATCCTTATGTTGTTTGATATTCACCTTAATAAGAGTAATTCTACAAACACTTTGTATAATCCAAATTTTACACTGACACATAGAACAGAGAAATGACTGCCTTGAAACACACAGAAGATAATGGCATGATCCTCAGAATACTATTAGTGTCCAAAAACAATGACTCAGTAAAGAAACTCAACAAAAGAAAACATAGCATTCTGTGTGGCCAAGTAAAAAAATAAGTAGATTAAGTAATGAAACAAGGCCTTAGATCCTTGAACAAGATTAATTTCAGTGAGCAATACATTCATCTTTCTTTTAATAAATTTAATTGAGAATGAGATGAAATGCAGGTGATTACTATTAATATATTGTTGGAGCTGAGGTATGTGTGAGTCATGGATAATATTTCATGGTAATTGTAGACTAATTATTTCAGTAGCTCCTCTTTCTATAAGGAGTGAATGAAGAGTCAGAAGCCACAAGATCACTTTGAGAGGAAGAGATGGGCACATTGATCAAATCTAACGCTGCTAAAAATATTAGTGAATTTACTGACACTATCATAAATAAGGTTTATAGTTTCCTATCTACAGATGTTCACCATATGTATCAAAGTAGTGATTTTTCCAGACATATTCTACATAAATAACATCCACAGTATCATTTTATGCTGTCACTAATGCAGTCCCATTCAAATAAATTGGAATAAACTTGCATACAAATGCCGGTAATAAGTAAGGAAATTCAACCAGAATGCAAAACAGCCCTGTGGTTTGTGTCTGGTTCAGAATATTTATCATCAGCTGGAAATCTGGCCATTCAAATACATGCACGCATTTACATCCCAGCAAACTGTTTATCTCAATTCAAAGGATCACTTATTAAAGCTTATCCATGTATTTGCTTATTTGCAACTGCTTATTAAACGAGATGAATATCAACATTAAGCATTTTTAGTGCTTGAAAACACGTCCTAAAATAAACTTCACTCTCATTGGAAATTCTGATTTCGCTTTTACAAGGTTTACCTGCATAATCAAACGTCAAAGTGGATTTGTGAATCTGACCTTTGTCATCCCATTTATCAGACTATTAACTCAGTCTCACATCCATTTTTTAAAAGGTTAACATCTCCTTTGCGTTACCTTCTTCCAATTAAAATGAATAATACACAAATGTAGGCACTGAAGGGGCTGCTCTGTGCCGGTCCCATTCTAACAGCCTCTGAGACTAGAAATAGAAAGAGCTTATGACCATAATCTATTTGGAAATTATGACTTCTACATTTTTGGATCCTTATCTGAGTATTTTCTACCACTCACAAGAAAAACTAGCAATATTACCAATGGGTATTTTGAACTTTTTCTCTTTTTAACACAAACAGCCTGAAAGCAAAGCCAATGTTTTATCGAATTATTCCAGATCCTAACTTCTTCATTTCCCTATAAATTTTTCTTTCACAATATAATTATGTTATACAATATAATATAATAAGATACAGTTCAAATAACGATATATTATTATAGTATTATGATATAATTATGTAACAAAATATTATATTAATATTTATGTAATAACAATATAGTTCATAGAGATTGGTTTTGTAACACTCAACTACATGGAACTTCTAAACATAACTTTAGAACAAAATTTCTGTGTAATAAGGGCAGGGATCCATTTCCCCTTTAAGAAAATCACTCAGTGTCACAGGGAAAGCCAGATGCAGAGACAGGGGAGCTTACTTTTGTACTCCAGGTGGAAGCCAGCAGCGGCCACACTGATGTCTGACTGGAAGTGCAGGTAGAGCTGGTTGGATGTGCTATTGAGCAGCGCTGGCACCGTGGTACCTGCGGGAAGGGACGCAGGCTGGGCTTTAATATCAGGCATGCATTCACTTCTCCCATTAGAAAATCATAAGAATATCACACTAAGTGCTGTAAGTCAGAGAAGGATATATATGCTATCACTTACATGTGCAATCTAAAGCAGAATACAAATGGGTCTAATTACAAAATAGAAACACACTCACAGATACAGAGAATACATTCAAGTTTCCCAAAGTAGAAAGGGAGGCAGGGAGGGATAAATTCAGAGTTTGAGATTAGCAGATACACATTCATGTATAAAATAGACAAACAACAATGATAAACTGTTTAGCACAGGGAACTATATGCAGTAACTTATAGTAACCTGTGATAGAAAATAATCTGGAAAAATACACAGTATTCAAGAGAATCACTTTGCTGTACACTGAAGCAAACATCATACTGTAAGTCAATTATATTTCCACAAAAAAGAAAACACTGAGGACATTTGTTTCGGTGTACAGATCCCCTTAGCTTGTCTGATCGTCACATATTTAATCCAAGTATTGGCTTTGATCATTACAGTTTGAGCTACTCTCTTTTTCCAGGCATGGTAAGAAGTTCCTTTTCTTTTTTTTCACTTTGAGATGGTTTTATTCCTTGCCTCCTATACAATATTATGGACCTCTGTCCACTGCTCTTCAGGCACTCTGTTTACAAGATCCAATCCTTTGAATCTGTTCATCATCTCCACCGCATAACATAGAGGATTGATTTATCCTGTACCTAACTGGCTGAGTGGTTTTCCCCACTTTCTTTAGTTTAAGACTGAATTTAGATATGAGGACAGATGATCTGAGCCACAGTCAGCTCCAGGTCTTGTTTTTGCTGACTGTATACAGCTTCTCCATTTTCAGTTACAAAGAATGTAATCAATCTGATTTCAGAATTGACCATTTGGTGATGTCTATGTGTAAAGCCATCTCCTGTGTTGTTGAAAAAGGGTGTTTGCTATGACCAGTGTACTCTTTTGGCAGAATTCTGGTAGCCTTTGCCCTGCTTTATTTTGTACCCTAAAGTCAAAAATGCCTGTTACTCCAGGTATCTCTTGACTTCCTACTTTTGCATTCTAATCCCCTATGATGATTGGAAAATAATTTTTTGGTATTAGTTTTAGGAGGTTTTCTAAGTCTTCATAGAACTGATCAATTTCAGCATCAGTGGTTGGGGCATAGACTTGGATTACTGTGATGTTGAATGGTTTGCCTTGGAAATGAACCGAGATCATTCTGTTATTTTTAAGTCTGTACCCAAGTATAGCATTTTGCACTCTTGTTGATTATGAGGGCTATTCATTTCTTCTATGGGATTCTTGCCCACAGTAGTAGATAAAATGTCATCTGAATTAAATCCACCCATTCTCATCCGTTTTAGTTCACTGATTCCTAAGATGTCCATTTTACTCTTGCCATCTCCTGCTTGACCATGTCCAGTTTACCTTGATTCATGGACCTAACATTCCAGGTTCCTATGCAAAACTGTTGTTTACAGCATCAGATTTTGCTTTCATCACCAGACAGATCCACAGCTGAGCACCGTTTTGCTTTGGCCCGGCCGCTTCGTTCTTTCTGGAGCTGTTAGCGGTTGTCCTCTGCTCTTCTCCAGTAGCACGTTGGGCACCTTCTGACCTGGGGGCTCATCTTTCGGTGTCATATCTTTTTGCCTTTTTATACAGTTCATAGGGTTCTCACAGCTAACATACTGGAGTGGTTTGCCATTCCCTCCTCCAGAGGTCTGTCATATTGTACAGGAGGCAGTGGATAAAACCATCCACCAAAAAAGAAATGCAAGAAGGCAAAGTGCTTGTCTGAGGAGGCTTTACAAATAGCGGAGGAAAGAAGAGAAGTGAAAGCAAAGGAGAAAGGGAAAGGTATACCCAACTAAATGCAGAGTTCCAGAGAATAACAAGGAGAGACAAGGGGGCCTTCTCCAATGAACAATGCAAAAAAAAGAGGAAAACAACAGAAAGGGGAAGACTAGAGATCTCTTCAAGAAAATTAGAAATCTCAAAGGAACATTTCATCCAAAGAGGGGCACAGTAAAGGACAGAAATGGTAAAGACCTAATAGAAGCAGAAGAGATCAAGAAAAGGTAGAAAGAATACACAGAAAAATTGTACAACAGTGATTTTAATGACCCAGATAACCATGATGGTGTTGTCTCTCACTCAGAGCCAGACATTCTGGAGTGTGAAGTGTGGGCCTTAGGAAGAACTGTTGCCAATAAAGCTAGTGGAGGTGGTGGAATTTCAGCACATCTATTTAAAATCCTAAAAGATGAATTGTAAAAGTGTTGCACTTAATATGTTAGGAAATTTGGAAGACCCAGCAGTGGCCACAGGACTGGAAAAGGTCAATCCTCATCCCAATTCCCAATAAGGGCAGTACTAAAGAATGTTCAAACCACCAGACAATTGCACTCATCTCCTATGTTAGTAAGGTTATGCTAAAAATCCTCCAAGCTAGTCTTCAGCATTATGTGAACTGAGAACTTCCACGTTTCAGTGGGTTTAGAAAAGGTAGAAGAACCAGAGATCAAATTGCCAACATTCGCTGTATCCCAGAGAAAGCAAGGGAATTCCAGAAAAACATCTACCTCTGTTTCATTGACTATGCTAAAGCCTTTGACTGTGTGGATCATAACAAACTGTGGAAAACTCTTGGAGAGATAGAAATACCAGGATATTTTATCTGTCTCCTGAGAAACCTGTATGCAGGTCAAAAGCAATAGAACTGGACATGGAAAATGGACTGGTTCAAAACTGGGAAAGGAGTGCATCAAGGCTGTGTATTGTCACCTAGCTTATTTAACTTATATGCAGAGTAAATCATGTGAAATGCCAGACTACAGACTAGATGAGGTGCAAGCTGGAATCAAGATTGCAGGGAGAAATATAAAAAACCTCAGAGAGTAGATGATACCACTCTAATGGCAGAAGATGAAGAGGAACTAAATAGCCTCTTGGTGAGGGTGAAGGAGGAAAGTGAAAAGGCTGGCTTAAAACTCAATATTAAAAAGCAAAACAAAACAAAACAAAAAAACAACCTAAGATCATGGCATCTAGTCCCATCACTTCATGGCAAATAGACGGGCAAAAGGTGGAATCAATGGCAAATTTCCTCTTCTTGGACTCTAAAATCACAGCAGATGGTGACTCCAGCCATGAAATTAGAAGATGACTCCTTCTTGGCAGGAAACTATGACAAACCTAAACAAGTGTGTTAAATAGCAAAGACAGCACTTGGTGACAAACGTCCATGTAGTCAAGGCTATGGTCTTTCCAGGAGTCATGTACAGATGAGAGAGCTGGACATAAAGAAGGAAGCCTGATGCTTTCGAACTGTGATGTTGAAGGCTCTTGAGAGTTCCTTGAACTGCAAGGAGATCCAACTAGTCCATCCTAAAGGAAAACAAGCCTGAATATTCATTGGAAAGACTGATGCTGAAGCTGAAGCTGCAATACTTTGGCCACCTGATACAAAGAGCTGACTCACTGGAAAAGATCCTGATGCTGGAAAAGATTGAAGGCAGGAGGAGAAGGGAACAAGAGAAGATGAGATGGTTGAATGGCATCACTGACTCAATGGACATGAATTTGAGCAAAGTCCAGGAGATGGTGAAGGATAGGGAAGCCTGGAGCGTTGCACTCCATGAGGTCACAAACAGACATGACTGAGCAACTGAAGGACAACAAGAAGCTCCATATTTCATCTGCCCTCCTCAGACAGATGCAGCATGTCTTCATCGTATCAGTGAAAACACATATATTCTTATGCTTTACCATGCATTTGACTATTCACATTGTTTTTTTTTTTTTTTATCAATGTAACCATCTGCCTTTTTTTTTTCTGACTTGCCATGAACAAAGAAGGGTAAAGCCTCAACATGCAAGTCATATGGAAGTTGGGGAAACAGTTAGACTATAGATTTGATGTAATGTTATTCAGAAGAGGTTGCTTTTGATCATATATTCTCTTCTTTATCCCTGTGTGATTCATACTGAATAATGTTCCCTCTGAAATCTGCAAATGATTTCAATGAAACATATAAGGAAAGGAAAATGCAGGTTTATTTTATATAATGCTTCCTTTAATTAAAATGTTCTAGCTTGCATTGTAGCAACTGACAAGTAGGGAAATTTAGAGATGCTAAGGACAAGGGTGAAAACAGAGCCATGGTGCTGCAAGGTCCTGAGGAAAAGGAAATGTCCTTCAGCCAGACATTTAGAATGCATTACCAGAATGCATTATACTATGGGAAAGCAATAAGCTAGCCTAAGCCCCTTGTTACCCAAGGGGTACATGCTTGATATTCTACTGTATCCAAGTCATTTCCTGAATAAATACACATTTCCTATGTGTGAAGGAGCCATCTCTCAGGTAAAACTCCTCCCCATGGTGCAGGCAAATTCATGGATGATTATGATGCTAATGTATAAATATTATACATTATAGACATACATAGTATAAATACTATTTTAAATAACAAAATAAGGAAATAAGCTGGTGATTATCCAAGACAGATGAACAATGTTGCAAGGGCAAGATCCTGGTTGCCCTTCACTTTCTACTCAAACAATTCTACGACCCTCAAACAGCTGTAAGCAAACCAATGACTCCAGGTAAGAACTGCATCCTGAGGACGTCTCATTAACTTTGGATTAACATGTAGTCTTTCAGAAACTCTTTGGGTTTATAAAAGTTCACCCTCAGTTTGACAATATGCTGGGACTAGTAATGTGTATACTGGCTGGGTCTTTGGATAATCAGTATACAAAGTATTACCTGACTGTTTTGGAAGAAGAACAGGCATAAATGGAGGACAAAAGAAAATACCAGGTACACTCTCTAATGATTGTGTGTGTGTCTTTGGAAGACGAATTTCCCACTTGAGATCTGGGGCCAGTGCCTCAAACCATTTTCCCTGAATATCCAGGTGGGGTTGTCTGTGGGAGGCGGAGTCGTTTCAGACCTGAACTGTGAGTATACAATTCACTATGAGACAATGTAAGTGTTTGCTGAATGATAAACAGAAAATGACTGCAGATTTAACCCCTTTGTTACTCAAACTTGGTTTGATGGATAAAGATAGATAGACAGAGAGGCAGACTTTTAAGAAACTGAGTCACGGAGAGGGAAAACATAAGCCTATCCCTATGGTCAGCAGACACATTTAAAGAGGTCATTCTTTGAAACTAATTAATAGTTAACACTGCAGATGGGGGAAACCTGCAAGGTGAGGTGACCTTGCCTGTTTCAGAAAGTCTTCTGTCTGAGCATCACCTTTTCCCCATCTAGGCTGTACCAGAAGCAGCATGCTGTCTGCTCAGCAGCGAACAGGGCACACCCGGGCACGTGGGGATGGACTTGTGAGGAGGAGGAAAGGGGGCCTGAAGGTCAGGGTGCTGCCTGCACCTGCTTGCTGGGCCAGCTCGACCCACCCCCCACATCGAGACAAGAAGGAAACACCAAATAGAAACTCCAGTTTTAATCCACTTTCGTTCAAATTGTGTGATGCTTGCTGTCCTCTCATTCACCTTTTATTTCTGTATATTTTGGGTGATGCCTACAGAAAGTACAAAGCTAATGTAATGTTATTACAATGATCTAACTCATCCAAAAAGTAAGTTCTTGTTACAGCATTTGTATAACTTTCTGCCTGGTTTTGCCTATGATTTCAGATAATCAGTGTATTTAACCGCCTCCAGCCCCCAGCCAAGTTGTTTCCACATGTGCGTTCTCAACACACACTTCTGACTTTTTGTCTTTCCTGACTGTGTTGCAGCGCAATCGGAAAAGTCACTTCCACTGCTGACTGTGACATAAACCAGTCCTGTTACTGAAAGCACTTGAAGATGTTCCAATTCTGTGAAACCAAAATAATAGTCCAGTTCTTATGTGTGAGTCATGCATGCACTGTGTGTATGAAAGGGCTTAGTGGCTCATCACCGTCCCTCTAAACATTACTATTAATTGCAGCAACTATATTGATGAATGACGGTCCTGTCTGTACTTCCGTACTTCTACATATAATCATTTGTTTTCCTAAACAGATGCTGGGTTTCGGCGCCCCGGGCGCATAAGCGATGCGCACCTGCTGTGGCCAATGCCCACCCCTTGCAGCGGCATCCGCCTGGGACTCTGCTCAGAATGGGCGCACAGAAGAAGCGTATTCCCCCGGTTCAAAATGCAGCTCAGGGATTTTTGAAAAACTGTTGCCACAGGCGGAATACCTTTGATGGCACTGCTTCACTGACCTAGATAGAACCGCACGTGCGGGAAGCTGAGCGACTGTGCTCCAGGTTCGGCAGACGCTGCTCCAGCCACTGCTATTTACTCTCCCTTAATCCTGCTTGTCAGCGACAGATTGGTATGACTTTTGCTCTATCGTGTCCATTTATAATTTATCAACTGTCTACTTCCAAAAATGATTTCAAATAGCTTACAATATAAGTCCTACATACACATGGCTATCCAGACAGAAAATCAAAACCCTGAATTTATTCAAGAAGTCAGTCAATCATTTTTCTGGAAATGTGTACCTCTAGCAACTACTCATTCTTCTTTGCTTATAGTCAACAGCTAACTTTTAAAAATGGGTTCAGATTCTCCTTTTTAATTATTTTGAAATTATCACAGGAACAAAAAAGTGTAAACATGTATTACGTTTTGAAATATATTCAGACTTGATGGCTGATGTGTCATTTCTTCCATATAAAGTTTATAAAATACTCCTTTTGAAATATTTTAAGTAGCGTTTAACTTAAAATTGCAAATATGGTACAAAAAACTCCCATATACCCACTGTCTTGCCATATATTACAGAATAATGATATCTAGCTCTCTCCACATACAGATATAAGTGTGAAGTGATCTCTATCTACAATACAGGTATGTGTAGAGTTATTTCATTCTAAACCCTTTGGCTTCCCTGGTAAGTTCAGTCGGTAAAGAATACACCTGCAATGCAGAAGACCACCTGCAGTGCAGGATACCGGGCTTGCTCCCTGGGTCTGGAAAACCTTCTGGAGAAGGGAATGACAACCCAATCTCAAGGAGAGAGGAGCCTGGCAGGCTACAGTCCATTGCGTCGCAAAGAGTCAGATACAACTGAGCAACTAAATCCTTTGAGAGCAAGTTGCAGACATTGTGACATATTTTTAATAAAAATTTAGTGTGCATTTCTTAAAACAAAGGTGTTTATAAAAAAAAAAAAAACACACTAACATAGAGGCAGCAGGACCATATATCCCACAGAAATCACTGGAATTTCGACAATCTGCCAATAACAGCTTTTCCATCTATGATTGTGTCCATCTATGATTGTGTCCCTTTAGTTTTGTGAGGGTTTTTTTTTTGGTTTGTAAAAATTTCTTAGTCTTCCTTTCCCTTTCAGGAACTCAATACTTTTGAAAGATATGAGTTACTTTTTGTGTGCAGAATATTTTTCAAAATCAATTTTTATTTTAGAAAATTAGAATTTAAAATTTTTACAAATTATAGTATATAAAACTTAATAAAATTGCTCATGTGTAATATTTTTCTTTAAAGTTTTATAAGTTAATCAAATGCACACTACAAAGGATTTTTGTCATTGTTTACATAGGAGATTCTCATGCTTTTAGTATTATACATTAATATATATTAATGAATATGTATTAATATATTATTTATATATTTAAGCTGAGACTACACTCAGACATAAGTTCAGGAAATGAGATTGCAAAAGATTGGGAGTAGTTAAAAACCAAAACACACAGGGGTGGTGTGCAGTAACAAGTCATGTCTTTGCCCTGCCGTAAGTCTTGGTGCAGGCAAACTTGAAAATGAGTTCTCCAAAAAAAGATGAACACATTTTGAAAAAAAAAAATGCTTTTTTTTAAAGCAACATAACCTCAAAGAGAATGTTTGATGTTCTTCATGACTAGATTCAGGTGGTGATACATTTTTGGCAAAAATATCAAAATATGATGCTGTATTCTCCCCTGTTGTTCAGTCGCTAAGTCAGGTTCTACTCTCTGCGACCCCATGAACTACAGCACACCAGGTTCCCTGTCCTTCACTGTCTCCTGGAGTTTGCTCAAATTCATATCCATTGAGTTACTCATCTTCTGCTGTCCTATGTTTCTGCCTTTTCACACTAGGATTCTCCAGTTCATAGGATTCTCCAGGCAAGAATACTGGAGTGGGTTGCCATCTCCTTCTCTAGTGGACCACATTTTGCCAGAAATCTTCACTGTGACTGGTTCACCGTGGGTGGCCCAGCACAGCATGGCTCACAGCTTCTTTGAGTTACTCGAGCCCCTTTGCCACAACAAGGCTGTGATTCATGCAAAGGGTATTCTCCTGAGGCCACTCTGTTTGCCCGCTCTCAGAGGTGTGAGGGATTTGACTCAGAGGCTTCCGGACTCTACTTCAAGGCATTTCCTCCCAAACTCAGCTTTAGTGACATCATGCTGGCTACTTGAAATCAGCTCTGGTGGAGAAGGGCTTACTAGCTTCCCAGGTTGTGCTAGTGATAAAGAACCTGCCTCTAATGCAGGAGACGTAAGAGATGCAGTTTCGATCCCTGGGTCTGGAAGATTCCCTGGATGAGGACATGGCAACCCACTCCAGTATTCTTGCCTAGGAAATGCCATGGACAGACTGAAGCGACTCAGTGTGCATGCACTGGAGGATTTATACCATGGCAACCGCAATTCTAAGTCAAATATAACCTTTCTGTTCTTCTGTTTGCTTATTTTGAAAGCAGGCTTATCAGTATACCAGTGCATACCTCGTCCCGCTACTGGAAATCTTGACATGACTGCCTTAGGAAGGTGGTGTCTGCCAGGCTTCTCACTGTGAATGACTTTGTTCCTCCTTTGCAGCGAGTGCATGAGAACCAGGTGAGGAGGTGCATGGAGACTGTGGCTGTCTGTCCTCATCAACCTCATATGCTACCTTCAGCCTCCACTGAGCTCCCCACGTGGCTCGTGTATGTCCTAATAGCCACCAGCGGCAGCTCTAATTCCATCTCCTTCCGATTTGTTAGTTTAGATTTATTATAGTTTGGGAAGGCTTTCTCTCCCACTTCTTACACTCATGCATGTGTCTACGCATATCAGCGTGGATCCACATATTTCTATTATGTACAAAGTGGCTCATCATGCATATTTTCTCTCCCAGAGCTTCAGAGTCAGTGGCTCTCCAAAAAGCACTAGTGCCTTTAAGGGAGAATGGTACTTCAAGTGATTTCAGAAACACACAATTGGGTTCTAGGTGGGCAACTCCTTGCTGAGGGGTTATTGTTTTACACCTCACAGGATACAGAGGTGGGAAATATGTACACACACACACACACACATTTCTATGTCTATAGCTGTACAGTTGTACATAGGGCTTCCCAAGTGGCTCAGGGGTAAAAAACTTGCCTGCGAATACAGGAGATGTGGGTTCGATCCCTGGATTGGGAAGATCCCCTGGAGAAGGAAATGGCCACCCAGTCCAGAATTCTTGCCTGGGAAATTCCATGGACAGAGGAGCCTTGCAGGCTACAGTCCATGGGGTTGCAAAGACTTGGACATGACTTAGTGACTGGACAGGCATGCACAGCTATACATGTGAAGACCATGAGTTCACACCAGTGTCTCTAGTTCAAATCCATCACAACCAGCTCCACGCCAGCTTTCTCATCCCTATGTATCTAACTCCCCGCCCAGTCATGAGAAACCCTGTCCCCATCCTCCATATGTTTACTTCGGTTCTCAGTTTCCACGTCTGCCCCCGACCTTCCATCTGGACCCCAACCGCCTTGCTCCCTGACCTCAGTGCTTGGTCCCCAACTCCATCAAACACTTCTAACAAGTGCAAGAGAAAAGGAAGTCAGCCAACCCAATGTTCATTGTCCAAGCCACCCCCACACAAAACTGACTTCAGTGAAGACACCCTGTTGCATCCACAGGGTAATAACCCATGTTCTCCCAGCGCGGGGCCCACCACCCCTCAGCCTGCTGCTTGCAGGGGATGGTGCTCCCCTTCCAAGCCTCCCAACACTAGAGAAACTTGTTAGCACAGAGAAGAGTCTCCCAGGGAGAGGTCGGCACTGAGTGTTCTCCTGCAGTCCGTCATGGCGTGATGACTTGGATTCACAGAAACTCGGGGACGGGGTCACCTCACCTGAAAAGCTCCCCAGCCTCGGCGCGCTCGCGTCACCACCGTCATAAATCTCCAGAGAGTCCCAGTTCTGCTCCGTGGCAAAGCTGATCACTTGAATCTACCAAAGAAGCCAATATTTGTCCTTCACTTAATAAAATCAGAAGAAAACAGAATGGAAACATATATGTAGTGTATATGTAAAATAGATAGCCAATGGGAATTTGCTGTATGACTCAGGGAGCTCAAGCTATCTAGAAGAGTGGGGTGGGTGGAAGGTGGGAGGGAGCTTCAAGAGGAAGGGGACGCATGTATACCAATAGCAGATTCATGTTGATCTGTGCCAGAAGCCAGCACAATATTGTAAATCAATTATCCTTCAATTAAAAATAAATAAATTTAAAAAATTATGGACTCTGTTGGAGAGGGAGAGGGTGGGAAGATTTGAGAGAAGGGCATTGAAACATGTAAAATATCAAGTGTGAAATGAGTCGCCAGTCCAGGTTCCATGCACGATACTGGATGCTTGGGGCTGGTGCACTGGGACGACCCAGAGGGATGGTATGGGGAGGGAGGAGGGAGGAGGGTTCAGGATGGGGAACACATGTATACCTGTGGCGGATTCATTTTGATATTTGGCAAAACTAATACAATTTTGTAAAGTTTAAAAATAAAATAAAATAAAAAAAAAATAGACTAGTCCAATGGGGTTTTCATGACATTAAAAATATACATGTGAGAGAAAGGCAAAACCAAAGAAGATGAACCATCGAAATGACATCCACAAAACTTCCACAATGGCACTTTTGATAGATTTTATTCTAAAAGTCTATCACCTTAATCTCAAATGTAGACACATGATTAGAAACACTTGGTAGCAATGGTTAGAGAAGAGAAACAGGTTACAGTTTGTATATTTAGAGTAACCAATACAAAAAGAGGGAAACAAAGAAGGGAAAAGCCTGTGGGCAGAGCTCTGTTTCTTAGGAGTCTCTGGGCTTTGCGAACATACCTGGATTCCTGACCCTTCTGTAACGATGATCTTCCATATGCAGTTTAAGTTGTTGCCATAAGGTTCAGGGAAGCCGGGGGATAAAATGGTACCTCTCCGCTGAGTGAAATTGCCACTGCACGGGACTGAAAGCCAAACCCACACTTAGTGTAAATAAAGTACAGTGAAGAACACTAATTGTACTCAGTGCCCCTTCGCTGTGTGATCAGCTATTAAGAGATATTACATGGACTATGATACTTGAAAAGGCATTTGTAGCCAAAGTCAGACTTAGTCTGTTTTCTTTTAAATGATCAATACCATAGATGATCATCTGCTCTGCTGCTAAGTCTCAGACATTGTACCCAACAACAGCATCTCTGAAGTGAACTCTGTTTAGAGTAATTGCTCTACTACAAGTTAAGAAGCTCTGTGGAGTTTTCTCTTCCATATACAGACAGGCAGCTCCAACGGATACTAATGGGATTTGTGAGCAAATCCAGAGAGAAGAGATGCTTAAAAGGCACAGATGAATTCAAGTGCTAATCATGATTGCCCTGGAGGTCCTTACACAAAATGAAGCAAATAAACTATCACCAACAATGTCTTTGTTATTTGGGATGTATTAACCTACTATTTTTCAGATCTTCATCAGCACCAATTTATTAAAAGGGCATTACACAAGTCATGTAACAAATCAACGTTATAATGATTTTTCCCCCAAACGAAATTATGTTGAATACCCATGGCTTGTGATGGCATACTTAATAAGTATCAAAAAGGAAAACACATTTCATACTTGTTAATCTGATGACTTGCTTCATGAAACACAGTAATTTTTAGGATTTGGCTGCTACTCAATTATTTCTGATAAAATAATTTGCCCTTTAAACAGATCTGGAGCAAGAGTCCGCTTACGTGGACCAGAGTCCTTAGTGAACTGGGACTGCGGACCCCGTGCAGGTGATCACACCGTGGGGACACACACTTACCCACGCAGCTGGGGATCGTGTCATTCCACTGAGCCAGAGCGTTGGGCACAGACTGGCAGCGGATGGCCGTGGAGCCCTGGAGCAGGTAGCCCGGGCTACACTCGAAGCGGACGATGGACCCTGCGGAGAACTCCGAGCCGATTCTCCTCCCGTACCTAGGCTCGGGGACAGAGCTGCACTGCGTGTCACTGGTCCTCGGGACAGCTAGAGGCAAGCACACAGCACAAGCATCTGTGTCTGCAGCACAAAGCCACGATAGCTCCTTGGAAACAGATCTAAGATGAATCCAGGGAGAGTTTCTGCTGATGTGGAAATTAATAATGTCTTTTGCAGACTCTATGAGGAATGGCTCAGGGAGCACTGCCACATCTACATGCCTCCTCAAGTCAACCCTGAGGACCACCTCAGATTCCCATCACAGATGGGGAGAACATGGCCCATGGAGAACTGGCGCTTTATGAGGACAGAGTGATATTCAGGCACTGAATTTAACTAAGTACCCAGATTATTGTGCCGGTGATAATGAGATGACTAAGAACTTGCGCTCATCCTTAAGGACCTCAGACTCTAGTGAGAAGAGCTGCTATATAAAGGATTACTTATAATGTGACCATGGTGATTAAAAAGCAAAATTAAAAACAGAACTACCATATGATCCAGCAATTCTACTTCTGTGTGTTTGTCTGAAGGAAATGAAATCCCTCCCCTGGAAAGGCATCTGCACCCCCATGTGCGTCAGGGTATTATTCGCCATAGCCAACTTACGGAAACAACCTCCATGCCCACCAATGAATAAGCAATGTCGTATATACATATGATAGAATACTATTCAGCTGTCTAAAAAGGAAGGAAGTTGAGCTACTTGCAACAACATGGACGGACCCACAGGACATGGAAGTGGAACAAGTCTGTCATAGAAGGACAAATACTGCATAGTTCCACAGATAGGAAGCAATTAAGAGACAAACTTAGAGAAGCAGAGAGCAGATGGTGGTTGCCAGGAGATGGGGGGAGGGGTGCGGGGAAGGCAGAGCTACCATCCAACGGCAGACATTCAAGACGCCCAAGTTCTAAAGATCAGATCAGCTGACAAAGCTGTGCCAACAGTTAACAATGCTGTATTGCCTGAGTGCTAAGTTGTGTCTGACTCTTTGCTACCCCATGGACCACAGCCCACCAGGTTCCTCTGTCCTTGGGATTCTCCAGGCAAGAATACTGGAGTGGGTTTCCATGCCCTCCTCCAGGGGTCTTGCCAACCCAGAGATCAAACCCGCATCTCTCACGCCTCCTGCATTGACAGGCAGGTTCTTCACCACTGTGGCTCCTGGGAAGCCCCGAGGTGCCGAATCATGCACTGTAAATTTTACAAAATGCTAACTGCTCATTTTAAACAATGATTGAAAGGACAGCATGAGAGGGTAAATCTCATGTTACCATAATAAAATTAAGAAAAAAATATACCATAAGAAAACATATAATTATGGGATTCATCCTGTCAGGAAAGACTTGAGAGGGAATAGAGGGGAACAGGAGTGGCTGAGGGCACAGCCAACCTTCTCCTTCCTAGGGTCTTCCCACTGGACCAGCAATTCTCCAGGGTGGGAGGAAGGGAACAGGGAGCCATCTGGGGCTGGAGGGGGCACTGACCCTTTCCCAGTGTCTAATATTACAACTGTATGTTTGGAAATGAAAAGAACAGATTACACAGCAAAGAGCAAAGCTTGGCAGTACACTCCAGCTGGCTGGACGTCACTTGCTGAAGGAGTGGGAAACATGAGGACTAGTCCTGACTCTGACACCTGGCTGCTGGCTTCCTGAGAGCTGGTTCCCTCTGTGGACCACACACAGTCTCGGAGGCCACTGCATATTCGTGATCACAGGCAATCCCGGGAGCACTGTGCGAGCCGCAAAAAGACTCCAAATCCCCCGCCCCAGATTCACAGGACTGCCACCTCTACTGATCCCAGTCAGCCCTGCTCCGTCCCTCCCACATCCACGAACGGATGAAGATGCCCACCACCACAGAGGGCCCTGACAGCGCTGAGCCCACGGCAGCACCTTCAGCTCCACCGCACAGGCCTGCCTCCTGCAGCCACCCCCCAGCTCTCTGCTTGTCCCCATGTTCTCCAGTGTATGGATCTCATGGTCTTTGACCCTGGGCACAGTAGGGAGCCTCCTTCCAGTGAGGCATCCACCCAGGCTGTAGATCAGAATTCACTGATATGCAGGGAGTGATCACTATAAGCGATTTTCCTGTTTACAAAAGGAGGCACGAGATCAAGTTTGAAAAACACTTCAGGGGCAAAGGGGTGGGTCACCCCAAACCGACACTCTGAGAAATAGATCCACCAGGTATGCACTTGGGAGTTTGCATATTGGCTTCTGTCTCTGCATTGAGAGTCAGTTCGTGTTGATCATCTTCGAGATCCCCATCTTCCTGTCCTTGAGTACCTTCTGTGAAAGTGCAGCCCTCTGAGGGGGACGTTTTGCTTACAAATAGTCTTTCTGTCTTTATGGTCCTTTTCTTAATACTCTGGCATCTTGGGTTCGATTGAACCCGAGCAATAACTGACACCATTTGGGTAAATTGCTGGAACCACTTCTATGAGAATGAAAGTCAGAACACTGCTTTGAATAAACTAAGCTTCAATTCTGTGTTGAAATATTTTTGCTCAGAAGGCAAAAGTTAATAAAATTGCATATTGTCTAATAACTATGAGAAAATTAACAATATTACAGAATATTTTTCTATAACTGAAAACAACACAGAATATAATACTCTATTGTAAACATATTGCTCACAGCTTATATTTGTCATATTTTAGTGTCTGCATATTGTGTTACAGTTGAACAGTAGCATGAGAGGGAGAAACAAACAAATAAATACAATGATACTCTACAGTCAATTCTTGACAATTTTTTTTTATAAATATGGAGAAATCTCTAATCTTAATTGGTCTATTTGTCTTGAACTATTTGAGAAGCACCATTGCTTGTGGCCAAGTTTCCACACTTGTCGAAGGGCCTCCAACAGTGTTTTTCCAGGGTCTCACGAATGAGGAGAAACACACCATCAAGGGTCATCTGTAAACATGTCACTATTAACCTTTTCTTCACAAACTTCCGAGTTGTGTATGTTTAAGGAAAATAACACTAAATGAATAATACCTGCATTTGAATGAAATGACGGAGAACATATTTTAGAGGAAGAAGTTGGAAAAGTGAAGAGACCAGTTTTAAGAATCTGAGAAAATGGAGCAGAGAAACCTAGAATCTTGAAGCATCAGAAGTGCCTGTGGCATCTGTGGGGAAATTCCAGCCACGCTGATCAGCTGCTCCCTTTCAGCCCATCCGCTAGGCATGTCCTCACCTGGAGATTTCAGGCCATACCACAGAGAAATTTCATGCCAGTAGCAATTATTCTAGTAGTCATGTATGGATGTGAGGGTTGGACCATAAAGAAGGCTGAGTGCCAAAGAATTGATGCTTTCCAATTGTGATCCTGGAGAAGACTCTTGAGAGTCCCTTGGACAGCAGGGAGATCAAACCTGTCCATCCTAAAGGAAATCAACCCTGAATATTCATTGGAAGGACTGATGCTGAAGCTAAAGCTCCAATACTTTGCCTACTTGATGCCAAGAGCTGACTCATTGGAAAAGACCCTGATGCTGGGAAAGATTGAAGGCAGGAGGAGAAGGGGGCGACAGAGGATGAGATGGTTAGATGGCATCACTAACCCAATAGACATGAGTTTCAACAAAGGCCGTGAAAAAGTGAAGGATAGGGAAGCCTGGTGTGCTGCAGTCCATGGGGTCACAAAGAGTGTGACACGACTTGGCAACTGAACAACAATGACAACAACAAGCGATTATTCTCCATGTTTCAGTGAATGCTGTGAGGCAAACTGAGATCAGCCAGGGCCGAGTGGAAGGGGATGAGGTTTGCCTGGAACAGAGGGTGGTAAACACGTGACTGGCTTCTCAGGCCATGGACTGTGCTGTGCAGAAACTGGGTGCTATTCTCTGGGACTTTCATGATCTGAAAACGGGCAATATTCTGACCATGGGGAAAACAGGAACAGGGAGTGGAAAAGCTTTTTCTAAGTTTGGGAGGAAGAATCTAGACTAAGGTTTTCTTTGCTTGACATCCTTTCTAGGCGAGCAGATACATGTTTTAGTTGATTTTCCCCAGGCCTCATCTTTTCTAAGATGGCATAAATTGTAAGTTAGTATTCCGGTTCTAAGAAATTCACATGTTGTATCAAGAGCTTATAAAACGCATACTTCTTACAAAGAAGATTGAGCATAAAGTGTTGTGCATAATTCAGTGATGTATGTTTGAATTCACAGACTAGTACTGGCTTGTCAGGACAGATTTTTCAACTATGAGAACCGAGTGACTTTGAGAAATAGAATATGTTCATCTGTCATTCAATGAAAAAGGAAAGACTGCTTTACTTGGATAAATTATTCTTGCCTGCCTTCAGGTTTATTTTATTGCTATCATTGTTTTCTTTTTTTTTTCTCCTTCAACCCTAAAAGAGGTGCAGTAAGACAGCTGTCTGCTCATGTCTATAGCTTAGAGAATTTGTGGTGGTGAAAGATTCCAACACCCTCTTACCTGCCTCACTTTACGAATGTATCCTTCTACCTGCAAGGAGCACGGGAAGCAAAATAATAATAATAGTAATAAAAAATAAAACCCCACAATAGTCAAAACTATGATTTTTCCAGTAGGTATGTATAGATGTGAGAGCTGGACCATAAAGAAGGCTGAATACTTAAGAACAGATGCTTTGGAACTGTGGTGCTGGGGAAGACTCCTGAGAGTCCCTTGGACAGCAGGGAGTTCAAACCAGTCAATCCTAAAGGAAATCAACCCTGGATAGTCATTTGAAGGACTGATGCTGAAGCTGAAGCTGCAATACTTTGGCCACCTGATGCCAAGAGCCGACTCACTGGAAAAGACTCTAATGCTGGGAAAGACTGAAGGCAGGAGGAGAAGGGGACAAGAGAGGACGAGATGGTTGTATGGCTTCACCGACTCAATGAACATGAACTTGAGCAAACTCCAGAAGATGGTGAGGGATGGGGAACCTGGTGAGCTGCAGTCCATGGGCTCGCAAAGAGTTGGACACAACTTAGTAACTGAACAAGAACAACAAAAACATAAAGTTACAATACTCTGTAAAAAATACAAATAATAAAGAAGCCTCCATACTTCCGTTGCTTCGCAAGATCAGAAGGACAGCAGCATCCTCACCAGCAATGTCTCTATGTTATTAACCAGGGCCACACAGAGGGGCAGGGAGCGTGCCTGGGTTACGTACAGGTCTTCTGTGCCTGACACCTGCACCCATTCTTCATGCAACCCTGAACAGCTCTTTACAACACGGCTGTCTGTGAACAAGGGCTAGACAGCCTACAGCCACGGAAGTCAGGAAGTCCCTGCACAATTTTAAGCATTAATAACTTATGGAGGAATGAAGCTGTAAGTGGCACATGGAAGCAATATTCAGAAAGTTTTTACACAATGGAGTTGTAATAATTTCTAGGCTTCCACTTAACTACTATCTTTCAGAAGGCAATGTTCAATTTCACTTTCAAGAGGGATTGAAAACTTTCCCATGTGCTTCTGAGTGATTGATAAATTGCATTCAAGATCCTAATTCTTTAGCTCCAAAGGATTGGGCTTTGATAAAAAGACATCAACTTTTGCATAAACTCATTGCAATAACAAAGCAAGAAAAGGAGATACATTGGAATCTTAGAAGAAATACTGAACACGTTATAGTCATTATATATTCTTTAGCACAAGGAAAATGCATTGCTTCTATAAAGGATTTGTTTCTTTCTACTTTCCTGAATTTCATACATTTTAATGATCCCTGGGTCAGGAAGACCCCCTGCAGAAGGAAATTGCAACCCACTCCAGTATTCTTGGCTGGGAAATCCTATGGACAGAGGAGCCTGGTGTGCTACAGTACAAAGGCTATCAAAGAGTTGGACACAACTGAGCCACCGAACACATCCAATTGTAAATTAATGATAATATGTTGTTTTAAACCAAGAAATGTCATTTTAAAAACCATGACTTCTAAAGATAGCATTTGCAAACAGGGTAGATGTAGGATCATGTGCCTCAGGTATTTTATCTGATAATCTGATCAGTTTTCTAATCTTTATAAGAAATTAAAGGAAGTCCCTAATCAGGCAGACAATGCCAGGCACTTGAAGTTTTCCAGGACAAAAATACGTACTTAACCCAAGTAGCCCAGTTTCCTTAGATGTCATATCAACTTAGTTTGGTTTGTGAATTTGCTTCTGCAAAGTAATATAGCATGTATTTAAAGAAAATTAGGATTTGGTGAGAAGTGAGTTGCCTAAATTGGACCCTCTACTATAAAGGCCATAATTACTGGTTTAGTTATTTACATTTTAACAAAAGTTCAATTTGAACAATGCAGTTAATTTTAATGTAATAGCATTGTCACACAAGCAAGTGCTTCTTAAACTGGATTAGAGGTACTTCTCCTGACCTGTCAAACATGCTCACTCTTTCCGTGACTTTTAAATCATCCTATTCTGAATACTGAAGGGTTTTTATAGTGAAATATTTTGAGGCCATGCATTTCTCAGTGTGTGATGATCATAAATGATTTATGAATGACATGACACATTGTTACTCTCTATAACTTGATGAAAACCATGATGTTGTTGAGGATGTTTTCTGGATAAATCCTTATTAAAGGAAAGAAATTTTTGCCAGGAAGTTATTCTCCTCCTCTGCTGAAGAAAATGTTCAAGAGCGGCCTGCAATAGCTCCAGCCTTCAGGAACACTGGGACCTAGAAACGCTAAGTATTCCTCTCACTTTGAACAGGAAGTTAGTGTATCTCTGAAAATGACAACCTCTGTCTGATCTCAGCTGGACAGTTATCACAGTTCAGATCTAGAGACTTTCCCTGTGCCTCTGAAAGTGGACAAACTTTTCAGTCCATGGGGGTGTATTCTCAAATTCACATAATGGATATGCAAACCAAAGGTGAACTAGAAACAGGAAAGAAATCTTCACGGTCCAGAACCTTTGAGCAATTTCAAGAATTTTGAATAAGCTCCAAGTTCAAAAATAAATATAAAGATGTGACTGTGCCTAAAGTTAGAACTTAAGCAAAATAAAATAGGTACCTCCGGTGATAGAAACATGGATGGTATTTTGGGTTTAGTTTGATTTTATTACATTTCGTTTTCAATTAGTTTTACAGCAAGGTTTGGAATCACACAATGTGTTTTAAGTATATTTCATTAAGATGGTTACTAAAATCTATTATGAAATATTTTACTTAATTAGGTTAAATGTTATAATATTGAAATTATTTTGCAAATTGTGGAGGGCTATACTAAGGTAATCTCATAAATATTTGTTCCCTGATCCTGTCAAATAAATGAAGCACAACTGTATCTTTGTCTTAGAAATATCATATTTAATTTTCAAAAGAAAAAACTTTAATATTTTTATCAAATAATGTTATTATAATTATACAGATACCCTCAAACTCTCAATTACTAAATAAAGTACAAGTCATGTTTTTGGTGCTGAAACCAGTGGTACGTGTGGTGTGGGAGGAGGGCAAAGAGGGCAGAGACGCACCTTGATACACGAAGTGAAAACCCCGCGCTGGAGCCCCGCTCTTTGCGCTGAATCGCAGCAGAATCTGGTTGGATGTGGCCAAAGGCAATGTCTCACCTGGAGGGAAAATCAGAGATCATCTATAGGACAGAAAATAACAGGGTGTTTATTTTCTGATATTTTTATTTTCTTCTGAGATAGGTATTAAATTTTCTGTGTTCTCGGGAAAAATAATGATAAAGTCAAGTGGTTTTATATGTGGGATAACAATGCATTTGAAATTTTACATTGAAAATAAGATTTTACTAAGCAAGCAAGCAAATTCAAAGATGATTAAATTTTTCCTCCACAAAATAAAATAAAAATAGACAAGCTTAATATTAATTCTCCTGGCTGTGTGACTAGAATGAAAGAGCTCACTGAAGGTTTACCTGAGTGAGACCCCGAGAGTGAGCTGAGCAGTCTGGCCTGTGGGTGCGTCCCATCAAACAGCTCTGCCAGGTCATTCAGCGCCGTCTGGAAATAGGCGAACTGCCCAAACACCACTGAAAATGAAGGGGTGGGTTGGCACAAAATGTTTTTTTTAAAATAAAGAAATGAATGAGGTCCCATCACTTCATGGAAAATAGATGGGAAAAAGTGGAAGCAATGACAGACTTTATTTTCTTGGGCTCCAAAATCACTGCAGGCAGTGACTGCAGCCATGAAATTAAAAGACGTTTGCTCCTTGGAAGGAGAGCTACGACAAACCTAGACAGCATATTAAAAAGCAGAAATGTTGCTTTGCTGACAAAGGTCCATATAGTGAAAGCTGTGTTTTTTCCAGTAGTCATGTACAGATGTGAGAGCTGGACCATAAAGAAGGCTGAGAGCTAAAGAATTAATGTCTTCAAACTGCAGTACAGAAGAAGTCTCTTGAGAGTCCCTTGGACAGCAGAGATATCAACCAGTCAGTCCTAAAGGAAATCAACCCTGAATATTCATTGGAAGGACTGATGCTAAAGCTGAAGCTCCAGTACTTTGGCTACCTGATGCCAAGGGCCAACTCATTCGAAAAGACCCTGATGCTGGAAAAGATTGAGGGCAGGAGGAGAAGGGGACAACAAAGGATGAGATGGTTGGATGGCATCATTGATTTAATGGACATGAATCTGAGCAAACCCTGGGGGACAGTGAAGGGCTGGGGAACCTGGTGTGCTGCAGTCCAAGGGGTCACAAAGAATTGGGCACGACTCAGGGACTCAACAACAACAACAACAAACACAGGATTTTAGAGGCATTGGTCATCCTCAAGAGTGGAAATCCAGTAAGTTTCACTGTTCATTTTTTATAACAAAATAAATATTTTGAAGCCAGTTTTTCAGTTTTTAAATTAAATTGGTATTCTCCATTTTCCACTTACTGACAGAGTCAGTGGACCTTCTTGGGAGTCTGGTCCCTCCGCCCTGGTTTCTGTGATCACATCCATCACCTTCTAAGTGTCAGACACCTGATTTTCTTAACACAGCAAGATGACACAAGGGAAGCCTTGCCTGGAAACTCAGTCACCCTTGAGAACTGCCTGAAAGAAGGAGCTTAAGATTCTGAGTATGCTTCCTTGCACTGTTCATGAGGTGATCTAAACTACCAGAGGCTGAAGTAAGTCCTTGGAGGAGGTTTTTATTAGATTTTTAGAAGCCTGTGATTAATATAAAAGAAGTTCATAGAAATAATCTGTCTCCCATATGCAAGTTTCTTGAGCAGCAATTAACTTTCTCATCACATAATTGTGTTTTTAAAATGTTTGCCCTCAAACAGAATGGAACCTTAGAATTTTTGTCAGTTTTATTTCTATGAGTGGTTGGCTGCTATTTTGGGTGTAAAGAAAAAAAATAATAGAGTATGTTAGGTTTTTACTTTTACTGTTGGGAGAAAGGAACTATTCCATAAAATTATAAAAGCTATTCTCTTCTGACTCCAGGAAAGAATCCAACACAGAGGTATCTTCCCGGTCTAGAGTGAGAGAGGAGACGTTGAGGGAGCCTCCAGGAGCCTGTCAGCATAGGGCCATCTAGACACGAAGCCGTCCCAGAAAAGTGGCTCAGGCTGGAAGCCAAGTTCAGGAAGGAAACTCGGGATGTCAGATTTGGAGGGATCAGACAGGGCACTGCCTGCTTTTACATCTGCAGTCACTCAAAGGTGGGTTCACTGACCCAGTGATTTCCAGAATAATCAATAACCAAATATACATGCCAGAATCTCACACACTGATCAGGTTCCCCTGGCCCACATGTGAGGAAATGATCTTCCTCACACACAAACAACCAAAAGAGAAAATGCTTCCTAACAAAAACAAGAACAAAGCCAAAATTATTCTGCTTATTCTGGATTGGAATCCGAGAAGGAAGCTTAAGCATTTTACATCACACTGATAAAGACCTGCAGTAGATCTTGTATGAGACACCTTTGGAAAACCTGTCACACATCATCTTCTTTTATATTATTTCATTAAATCAAGGGCTGATGTTTTTGTTCATAAAATGATGGAAATATTATCACAGAAAGAGATATGACAGTGAATTGAAAATAAGAAGAAAACCTTACCAAATTCCTTTGGTACCGTTATTGAATAGAGGCAGATCTGACCGGCGGTATAGTTGTGAGGGTAATTGGGTGACAAGACCACCCCCTCTGATCCCGTGTACTGGCCTCCGCAGGGGGCTGAAAGAGATCAACCGAGAATTATGTGCTGTGTGTAACCACACGGCAGGTGACAGGGACCTAAAAATGAGAGCATTGTGCAGTCAACATGAATATTCAAAGACCTAACAAAGTATCATGGTCAAAAATTGATTTTAATCTCCATCAAAAGTGAAATAAGAAGAAAAGCAAAGATTGAACAAGTGAGAATAAAAGTAACTCAAGAGGAGGACCTAATATTATTTTTAAGAACGTTCTCAGACACGCTAAAATAATAATGAAAACAGTTCTCATGAGAGTAGGAACAGATCGAATAAAGACAAATTCTTAATTTACTTCGAAAGTCTCACTAGAATTTTCCAGTTGATCTCAAACACCATATTAACTTAAGTGATACAAAGATTATTTCCATTTTCTAATTGTCTAATTACTATGAGACTAAAAGAAAAATAATCATTTTTTAGTCTTTCTATCTTTTCATCATAGATTCAGCTCAAGAGTGACAGGTATAGTTACTAGTGTATCTGGGGTTTCTTCTTGTAAGTCCCACTGAAAGCTGAAGGAACACAAAAGTAGAAAGTTAAGGCAGGTACACTGATGTGGTGCTACATGCACAACTCAATGAGAGACATTCTGTGTGTTTATTTTCCCTCTGATCATCTTTACTCTCAGCATTGCACTTGCTGAGAAAATAGAAAAAAATTGTAGCCTGGGTATTCAAAATACTATCGCTAAGCATCTTAAAGTAGACATCCAACTAAATTCCAGTTTTGAAAGACCCAGTTTTTGGATTAAATTGCAAGTCCTTCAATTTCTCCTGTTTTTACTTAAAAAGAGGTCCATGTCTACTCATCGGTTTAGAATACTATATATCCACTGAGGTGATACTGATTGTACCCTCTGTGGCCTGACTGCTGCTACTGCTGCTAAGTCACTTCAGTCGTGTCCGACTCTGTGCGACCCCATAGACGGCAGTCCACCAGGCTCCCCCGTCCCTGGGATTCTCCAGGCAAGAACACTGGAGTGGGTTGCCATTTCCTTCTCCAATGCAGGAAAGTGAAAAGTGAAAGTCAAGTCACTCAGTCGTGTCTGACTTTTAGCGACCGCGTGGACTGCAGCCTACCAGGCTCCTCCGTCCATGGGATTTTCCAGGCAAGAGTACTGGAGTGGGGTGCCACTGTGGACTTCATGCCTCCTTATCCTGGGTACACCTTCTGTGATCTGGATTCATAATTATTTTCAGTCTGTGGGAAAGTTTGTATTTCTATAGCTTATTTCTTCTCAGTGTGACAGCTTTCAAGCATTAAAAAGGATAGAAATCAGAGATAACGTGCTTAATCTTTTGATTAGCACACTGTTAAGTCCTAATGGATGGCCAGGATGAATAAAGCTCCTCAGAAGTTGATGCTGGTGTTAAAGCGCGTCACTGATGACCACAGATATCCCAGGGCCTGCTCTATGCGCCTGGAAAGAGAAGTCAAGCTCTGGAAAGTCAACGAGGACAGCTTAGACACCTGACAGCTTCACACTAGTAGAGATTTCACTTAACTGAACTAAGAGCAGCCTTCATGCTAATGTCTTAACTCAGAGCAATTTTATCACTCAAACAATTGCCATGACTTCTTTTTTGAACAACCTTAAATAGAAAAAAAAGTGTTTTTAGTTTAGATGGAGGAAATTCTCTATGATAAACTTCAAAGCCCAAGGTTTTCAGTGAAATGCTCGAAGACTCCTACCAGTTGAAATGGATCACTTAATTTTTAAAAAATCAACCATACAAATTCTACCACATTATTTCCAAAATACATATATATATGTATATACATTTATATTTATAAATACACATAAATTTTCTTAAACACTCAAAGTTCAGATTTTTAAAGATAAGTACAAATGAAGGACAGAAATGTATTCTATTTTAGACATATAAAATTCAAGCAGATCTTTTTACAAATATCCATTTTCTGTAAGAAAAAGTTAAACTATTTTGAATTTTAAGCAACAAGCATAAATGATAAGTGGAAATAAATCTTTACTGGGCTAATATTTGGATGACCAAATGATCACACAGAAATCTTATCAATCAGGAATCATATCTTCTGATATATTTGTTCAAGTGCAACTGTTGTGCTTAGTTGCTCAGTCATATCTGACTTTCTGAGACCCGGTGGACTGCAGCCCACCAGTCTGAAATATATATATTATATAAATATATATTTGTTATATTTATAACATATATTTACATTTATATAAAATATTTATATATTTATTTAAATATATATATATTTCAGAAATAACATGGTTGAATTTGTATGGCTGATTTCTTAAAAAATTAAGTGATACATCTAAACTGATAGAAGGAGTCTTCCAGTATTTCTCCAAAGATTTATTTGTTCACAAATAGGATAAAAGAATATTACTTTATGATAATAGGAAACAATGAAAACTAAAAAGGATGAAATGAAAGAAAACAGACGTGGCATTTTAGGTCCTCTGCTACCTTGATAAATTGCACTGTGCTTAAACATTCTTCCCCAGATTTGAAGATAAGCACCAAAACTGCATGATACACTCGAAGCAACCAAACATTGGTATAATTGAGAAAAATATACAGAGAGTTCTTGTTTAATTAGTAATAATTATTCTGCCCATGTTATTGTGTTAATCTGAGAAATAGGAATCACTTTTCTTATGCTAGAAATTCTTTTATATTATTATGATAATAATAGGAAAATAAATATGCTCTTGCCCTTTGGTAATTAATATATTAAACAGACCATTTCCTAAATGAATAAGGACATGCAACAGCATTCACTGCAGATGGTAACAAGAAGCTAACTCATCCATTTGGTTAATTGGAATATATGTAAACCCAAACCAACATAAACAGAAGCCATTTTGACCCATGCAGGGGACTCGAGGGTGTTTCCATTTCTGTTCTAACTCAGTAGGAAACCTCAATGAAAAAGAACTGTAGGCGACAGAAAGAAAAATTATGTCATGCCTTTAAAACAAACTAGTCCAAAATATGTCCTTTAATATACAAACTATGAAGATGTTTAAAATATAGCAACATTCACTTAGCTTAATTGGTGATCTGAGTAATTCACAGATATTAATTCAGCACAAATGCGCTGTTCTTCATGAGCTATCCAAAATAAAATATGGGAGAGGTCATTTCTGCTTAATGATTTGGAATTCTTGTTTTATTTAAATTTAAATAAATAAAGAAAATCATTCTTTGATGTTTTATGCACATAGATATGATGACTAGTTACCAGAAACTGTGCTTGATGGGTCTTCAGATATGGAAAAAAACTTTTAATTTAAATTAGATTATTTATCTATTGCCTAAACGTGACCTCTTTTTGTTTTTTCATTGAGTCTGTGGCTAGAGAATTTATTATCATCCCTCATAAGTTCAAAGTATGTTTGAATTTAATACAGTGCACAGTTTTCACAGTTGGAAATGCCCAACTATCTAAGTGAAAGAAAAATACTCTCCTCCCAGAACCCTGATAAATTAAATTAAACGGTCAAGGAAGTCCAAATCCTTATCCCACGTTGCTCTGTGGGGTCACCCCACTGATAGGGGTAGAGGACTGATGTGCAGACCCTCTTCCAAATGAGGGTCCGAGTTCCAGAGGGAAGTTATCCCTGAAGGCAGCTTTGGCCCCACATGTCGGTACATACCATTGCAGGAGGGCAAGACCCGGTTCCACGCGGGCTTTCCGTCCCCTCCAATCACACACGTGATGGAAGACGGGTCAGCGATCTTGTAGCCAGAGTCACACTGGTATGTGACAGTTGAGCCGAGCTTGAAGTCGGTCCCGATCCTTGTCCCATTCATTATGTTTCCAGGGTCAAAACAGGCTTCCCGTGGTTTCTCTGTGGGAGAAATGAATGCAAACTCCATGAGAGCAGGGATTTTATTTCTTTAAGTGTCCAGCAAAGGAAAAATGCTAAAAAAAAAATTGATTGACTCATGACCAAGTTGTTAATGTTCAAGTCAATGATTATCATAGAAAAACAGAAAAAAAACTCCTTTGATAAAATTACATTTCTCATTTTTCAAATGACAACAAACTGCAGAATTCCTGTTGCGGTTGATTTCCTGACTTTTATACTTTATTCATAGTAAAATGAAATCACACCACATTTTAGGAAGAGATGGGAGAATTGGCTTCTCAAAAGGAGTCTGGCTTAATTCATGTGAGTTAAGGGTGATTTTTTTTATGCTGGGAAGATGATCAAGGAAGGAAGTTCTGATCTTGTACTACCCTCACTGAATCAAGGATGCCAAATTTAGCTGGAAAACATGTTTCCTGATCCATAAGGGCCAGGCCCTGTGCCTTGAATGTAATAATTACCCAAGACAGTTCCATTCTAATTGCAGTACCTGCTGCAAGGAAGTGGGGGTGGATCATGTATCAGGCATTGAGCTGGATATCTTGCATGTTTCATTCAAATGTTCACCCATTTCTGTGACATGAGGATGATCTGGGCACTGTTTTACATTTTGAGAATATGAAGCTCAAGATAGGCTAAATAACTTTCACAAAAAATTCCCTGCAAAGTCCTGTCCAGTTATAGGACCACTAAAGGACACATTTGCTAAAAACCTTGTTGTTTAGTCACTCAGTCATATCTGACTCTTTGTGACCCCATGGACTGCAGCATTTCAGGTTTCCTTATCCTTCACCATTTCCCAGAGTTTGCTCAAATTCCTGTCCATTGAGTCGGTGACGCCATTCAACCATCTCATCCTTTGCCATCCCCTTTTCCTCTTGCCTTCAATCTTTCCCAGCATCAGGGTTTTTTCCAATGAGTTGGCTCTTTGCATCAGGTGGCCAAAGTTTTGGAGCTTCAGCTTCAGCATCAGTCCTTTCAGCGAATATTCAGGGTTGATTTCCTTTAGAATTGACTGGTTTGATCTTCTTGCTGCCCTGGGGACTCTCAAGAGTCTTCTCCAGCACCATGATTCCAAAACATCAATCATTCAGCACTCAGCCTGCTTTATGGTCCAACTCTCACATCCATACATGACTATTGGAAAAACCATAGCTTTGACTAGATGAACCTGTGTCGGCAAAATGATGTCTCTGCTTTTTAATACACTTTCTAGGTAGGTGTGTCATAGCTTTTCTTCTAAGGCTAAAAACCTATCTTCTTCCAAATGTAAGTACAAAGCTGTCTTCTTTCTCTCACACAGTCTTGTAGCTGTGTCTTGTAGCTTGTGTCTTGGTAGCTTTAATATTGTAAATGTTCTATTTTTGCAGACCTTCCAAATATCTCTAAATCATGTATCTATATCTCCTTCTGTTGCATATAATTCCACCATTTGAATTGCTTTCTGTTTGTGCTTTTAAACTTTGTTCACTCCATCAGCAAAGCCCCTTGTAACATCAGAAACCTCTGGAATGGAATTTTACAGCTTTTCGGGTGATCAATATAGATGTTACACTGAAATGTTTTTCTTTTTTGGGTTACAGTTAAGAAAATGCTGTTTGTTATGAATATGTGTGAGTGTGTGTGTGGAATGGGGTTAACATTAATAATACAAATATAGGCTCAAGGATAACTTGAGTGCATCAAATAAATATGTTTCAGCTCTTTTCATTTTTTTGACAACCTATCCCCCAGGGCTAAGCACACACATAAAGGATTTCTGGAGAGTATAAATGCAAGGCTTTCATTTTACCTTTATGGGGAGTTGTGATCAATATGGATTATGTTCCCTTTTAAACATTTTCCCTCACTGAGTATCTGCCTACTGTGTATGAGTGTTTAGTCACATCTGACTCCTTGCAACCTCATGGACTGTAGCCCACCAGGCTCCTCTGTCCATGGAATTCTCCAGGCAAGAACGATGGAGTAGGTTGCCATTTCCTTCTCCAGGGAATCTTCCTGACTCAGGGATCAAAGAGACTCCCCTCTCTTGCATCTCCTGCATTGGCAGGAGGGTTCTTGATCACTGTGCCACCTGGCAAACTCACTGGAGTGAGTAAATCCACACAGTGGTGCTAGAGGATGCTCCTGGGAGATTGTGGCAGGGGAGCTAGCAAAGAGTGAAGACGAAATGAGCTCTGAAAACCACATCTTGAATCATCTGAGGAATGGTTTACATCAGCAGAAGAGGGAAAAGGCACAAACTTTGTGAAGTTCTGCAGGACAGAGAAGAGGCCTGTTAGGCTGCATTTATTCAATACTTCTCAGTATAGTTTTAATTGTCTCTGTATCAACATCAGCCAAACAGAGATCTCTTTGGCAATGTTGTCCCAATCTATTATAATCAACTATTAGAATATATTATTTACATACTTTTGTTAAAAGCACAACATAAATATATAAATATTATATTATCATGAGTATCACATGTGCTATATAATCATATATATCATAGATAATATAACAATTATCACATATCATACCTCATTATCATGTGTACTATATTATCACACATATTAAACATTACAATATGCATCATATGCCATATATACTATATTAGCATACATAACATATTGAACATTATCATACATCATACATATCATATGCCATGCATAATATTTCAATTATCATACATAATATATCATATGTATACATTTTGGAAACCCCTCTAGGTCTAGTTTGCTCTGGTTAGAGTCTCACAGCAAGAGCTGTGAACTCTGTTGGGACCCACGCTCTCTAATCACTTCATTAAAAACTGATTTGTTCAAGGAGCAGGGGACATTCTGATAATTCTTTGTAGCTTCCTCAAATCCCACAGAGCACAGATCATTTATTTTAATCAAATAAGGGATGAATAAGCAAAACTGTGGTCACCAGAATAATCTTTCCATCCGCTTCCTTCCAGGAGAACATACCTAGCATCTAATAAATACAAGCACTGGTCTAGGGTATACATTTTTCTCCTATAAAATAACAGAGAAAAAAATGCGTTTCTGATGCCTGGTCAGCCTTTTTGATAATTTTTTTGTTATAAATGTCTGTTGGTTTAGGGTATGTTTAGTTAAATAACACACCCTCATTTTCTGCTCCATGTTGCTAATGGAGAGCTCTGAGGCCAGTTTTTCTTCATTTCTCCAAATGAACTGCATCGAATCTTTTGGTTCCATTTACTCAGTTGTCAGTTCAGGATGTTTGGTGATAAATCACGGTACTTTCTCTGCTTATAATTTGTCACAATTTCTAAGGAGATGACTTCATTACACAGTTCCTGTCAGTTCTGCTTAAGGACGCTTCCCAGAACTCCTGCCCTAGAGCCATGTCGATGGACTCTGCAGGGTCTCTGGGGACACTGGCAGGACTGCCCCAAGGCTCCTTTGGGTCAAGTCCAAGCGCTGTGTCTGCTCTCTGCTTCCCTGACCAATGACAAATGCATAGTCTTTTTATTTTCCCTTGAAGTACAGTTGATTTACAATATTATATTAGTTTCAGGTGTACCAACAGTATGGTGATTCACTATTTTTGCAGATTGTATTCCATCATAAGTTATTACAAAATAATGGCTTCAATTTCCTGTGCTCTGAACAACAGAGGATGAGATGGTTGGATGGCATCCCAACTAAACAGACATGAGTTTGAGCGAACTCCTGGAGATAGTGAAGAACAGAGGAGTCTGCTCTGCTGCAACCCATGGGGTTGCAGAGTCAGATACCACTTAGCAGCTGAACGTCAACAAAATAGTGGCTAATTCCCTGTGCTGTAACAAATGTCCTTGCTGCTTATCTACTTTTATACATGTGCGTGTGTTAGTCACTCAGTCATGTCCAACTCTTTGTGACTCCATGCACAATAGCCTGCCAGTCTCCTCTGTCCATGGGATTTTCCAGGCAAGAATACTGGAGTGGGTTGCCATTTCCTTCTCCAGAGGATCTTCCCGACACAGGAATTGAACCCAGGTCTCCTGCACTGCAGGCAGATTCTTTACTCTCTGAGCCACCGGGGAAGTAGTAGTTAGTTAATCCTGTACCCCTAGTTGGTCTCTCCCCTCTTCCTTTTCCCATTTGGTAACCACAAGTTTGTTTCCTATGTCTGTGAGGCTGTTTCTGATTTGCTTATACATTAATTTATATTATTTTTTAGATTACACTTCAGTTCAGTTCAGCTCAGTTGCTCAGTAGTGCACAACTCTTTGTGACCCCCATGGACTACAGCACGCCAGGCCTCCCTGTTCATCACCAACTCTCGGATTTACTCAAACACATGCCTCATGAACAGTATGAAAAGGCAAAAAGATAGGGTACTGAAATATGAACTCCCCAGGTCAGTAGGTGCCCAATATGCTACTGGAGATCAGTGGAGAAATAACTCCAGGAAGAATGAAGAGACACAGACAAAGCAAAAACAACACCTAGTTGTGAATGTGACTGGTGATAAAAGTAAAGCCCAATGCTATAAAGAACAATATTGCATAGGAACTTGGAATGTTAGGTCCATGAATCAAGGCAAATTGGAAGTGGTCAAATGGGAGATGGCAAGAGCGAACGTTGACATTTTAGGACTCAGCGAACTAAAATGGACTGGAATGGGTGAATTTAGCTCAGCTCAGTTCAGTTCAGTTGCTCAGTCATGTCAGACTCTTTGCAACCCCATGAATTGCAGCACACCAGGCCTCCCTGTCCATCACCAACTCCCGGAGTTCATTCAAATTCATGTCCATCGAGTCGGTGACACCATCCAACCATCTCATCCTCTGTCGTCCCCTTCTCCTCCTGCCCGCAATCCCTCCCAGCATCAGAGTCTTTTCCAATGAGTCAACTCTTCACATGAGGTGGCCAAAGTACTGGAGTTTCAGCTTTAGCATCATTCCTTCCAAAGAACACCCAGGACATATCTCCTTTAGAATAGACTGGTTGGATCTCCTTGAAGTCCAAGGGACTCTCAAGAGTCTTCTCTAACACCACAGTTCAAAAGCATCAATTCTTCGTCACTCAGCTTTCTTTACAGTCCAACTCTCACATCCATACATGACCACTGGAAAAACCATAGCCTTGATTAGATGGACCTTTGTTGGCAAAGTAATGTCTCTGCTATTCAATATGCTATCTAGGTTGGTCATAACTTTCCTTCCAAGGAGGAAGTGTCTTTTAATTTCACAGCTGCAGTCACCATCTGCAGTGATTTTGGAGCCCAGAAAAATAAAGTCTGACACTGTTCCTGTTTCCCTATCTATTTCCCATGAAGTGATGGGACCAGAAGCCATGATCTTAGTTTTCTGCATGTTGAGCTTTAAGCCAACTTTTTCACTCTCCTCTTTCACTTTCATCAAGAGGCTTTTGAGTTCCTCTCCACTTTCTGCCATAAGGGTGGTGTCATCTGCATACCTGAGGTTATTGATATTTCTCCTGGCAATCTTGATTCCAGCTTGTGCTTCTTGCAGCCCAGCGTTTCTCATGATGTACTCTGCATATAAGTTAAATAAACAGGGTAACAATATACAGCCTTGATGTACTCCTTTCCCTATTTGGAACCAGTCTGTTGTTCCATGTCCAGTTCTAACTGTTGCTTTCTGACTTGCATATAGGTTTCTCAAGAGGCAGGTCAGGTGGTCTGGTATGCCCATCTCTTTCAGAATTTTCCACAGTTTATTGTGATCCACACAGTCAAAGGTTTTGGCATAGTCAATAAAGCAGAAATAGATGTTTTTCTGGATCTCTCTTGCTTTTTTGATGATCCAGCAGATGTTGGCAATTTGATCTCTGGTTCCTCTGCCTTTTCTAAAACCAGCTTCAACATCTGGAAGTTCACAGTTCACATATTGCTGAAGCCTGGCTTGGAGAATTTTGAGCATTACTTTACTCATGTGTGAGATGAGTGCAATTGTGCAGCAGTTTGAGCATTCTTTGGCATTGCCTTTCCTTGGGATTGGAATGAAAACTGACCTTTTCCAGTCCTGTGGCCACTACTGAGTTTTCCAAATTTGCTGGCATATTGAGTGCAGCACTTTCATAGCATCATCTTTCAGGGTTTGAAGTAGCTCAACTGGAATTCCATCACCTCCACTAGCTTTGTTTGTAGTGATGCTTTCTAAGGTCCAGTTGACTTCACATTCCAGGATGTCTGTCTCTAGGTGAGTGATCACACCATCATGATTATCTGGCTCAGATGACCATTATATCTACTCTTGTGGGCAATAATCCCTTAGAGGAAATGGAATAGCCATCATAGTCAACAAAAGACTCTGAAATGTAGTACTTGGATGCAATCTCAAAAATGACAGAATTATCTCTGTTTGTTTCCAAGGCAAACCATCCAATATCACAGTAATCCAAGTCTAGGCCCCAACCAGTAACACTGAAGAAACTGAAGTTGAACCTATATGAAGACCTATAAGACCTTTTAGATCTAACACCCCAAAAAGATGTCCTTTTCATTATAGGTGACTGGAATGCAAAAGTAGGAAGTCAAGAAACACCTGGCTGCTGCTAAGTCACTTCAGTCGTGTCCAACTCTGTGCGACCCCATAGAAGGCAGCCCACCAGGCTCCCCCGTCCCTGGAATTCTCCAAGCAAGAACACTGGAGTGGATTGCCATTTCCTTCTCCAATGCATGAAAGTGAAAAGGGAAAGTGAAGTCGCTCAGTCGTGTCCAACTCTTCGAGAGCCCATGGACTGCAGCCTACCAGGCTCTTCTGCCCATGGGATTTCCCAGGCAAGAGTACTGGAGTGGGGTGCCATTGCCTTCTCAGAAACCCTGGAATAACAGACAAATTTGGCCTTGGAGTACAGACTGAAGCAGGACAAAGGCTAATAGAGTTTTGCCAAGAGAACACACTGGTCATAGCAAACACCCTCTTCCAACAACACAAGAGAAGACTCTACACATGGACATCACCAGATGGTCAACACTAAAATCAGATTGATTATATTCTTTGCAGCCAAAGATGGAGAAGCTCCATACAGTCAGCAAAAACAAGACCAGGAGCTGACTGTGGCTCAGATCATGAACCCCTCATTGCCAAATTCAGACTTAAATTGAAGAAAGTAGGGAAAGCCACTAGACCATTAAGGTATGACCTAAATCAAATCCCTTATGATTATATAGTGGATATGAGAAATAGATTTAAGGGACTAGATCTGATAGACAGAGTGCCTAATGAAGTATGGATGGAGGTTCATGACATTGTACAGGAGACAGGGATCAAGACCATCCCCATGGAAAAGAAATGCAAAAAACCAATATGGCTGTCTGAGGAGGCCTTACAAATACCTGTGAAAAGAAGAGAAGCAAAAAGCAAAAGAGAAAAGGAAAGATATACCCATTTGAATGTAGAGTTCCAAAGAATAGCAAGGAGAGATAAGAAAGCCTTCCTCAGTGATCGGTGCAAAGAAATAGAGGAAAACAACAGAATGGGAAAGACTAGAGATCTCTTCAAGAAAATTAGAGATACCAAGGGAATATTTCATGTAAAACATGGACACAATAAAGATTCCATTTTCAAGTGATAAAATTATAAACTGTAATAAAGATCGTTAACTTTGTAGATGTTAGTGTTTTGGAAGAAGTAGATTAATTTTCTCCTTAAAAATCATATAAATAAATGCAAGTTCATTAAAAGCTTAACAAGAGTTGAAACAGTCTAAGTTTTATTTTACAATTCTGGTAACTAATAACTAATTCACACGCTTAAACAAACATATGCATACATATACATATTCATTATTTTTATAAAGCCCTCACTACTGTCAATTAATATGTTGGTAAGTCCTTTTCTCTAATTCTTTGTAAGGTGCCCCATGTTTTCCTTGTTAACATGAGAAATAGATTTGAAAAATATATATATTTATTTTCATTACCCCAAGGGCAAAATGCTTAGATTGGGGTGGTTTTTACTTGTGAGTTTTCTGTGTGTATTCTCTGGATGCTGGTGACAGTGGGTGGTAGACCCCAGAGAAGTGGGCAACACTCATCATGTGACCAAAGAAGAAAGACGTGAGCAGAATCAGTGCTTGTGTGTGCGTGTGTCCCTGTGTGCTCAGTCGCTCAGTCATGTCTGACTCTGCAACTCCATGGACTGTAGCCCACCAGGCTCCTCTGTCCATGGAATTCTCCAGGCAAGAATACCGGAGTGGGTTACCATTTCCTCCTCCAGGTATTTTCCTGACCCAGGGATCAAACCCGTGTTCTTTTGTTTCCTGCACTGGCAGGTAGGATTCTTTACCACTAGTGCCACCTGGAAAGCCCTGGGATCAGTACTTACTCCCCATCAAACCAACACCATGGGTGTAAGGACAGGGAAAGGGCAATCAATATTTTACATTTTGAAAAATACTGAGATAAAACTAAGCTGGTTGGTATACTTATATTGAGTCATCCTAGAGAAACAAGAGAGTAAAATAATCTTAAAATAGTTCTTAATTACTTCAATTATTCATTGCATGTGCTAAGTCACTTCAGTTGTGTCTGATTCTTTGAGACCCCATGGATTGTAGCTGCCACCTCCAGGCTCCTCTGCCCATGGGATTCTCCAGGAAAGAATACTGGAGTGGGTTGTCATTTCCTCCTCCAGGGGATCTTCCGGACCCAGGGATTGAACCCACATCTCTTATGTCTCCTGGATTGACGGGCAGGTTCTTTAGCACCAGCGCCAATCATAATTTATCTTTAAATGGCATGAATCTGGAGAAAAGACTAAAACAAAACTTCCTCCCCTACTTTCTTTTCTTTTGGCTAAGGTAGAAATGCATGTTGGAAATTTCTTCTCCTCTGGAGAGATTGGAATCTCTTCCCCAGACAGATGAGAAAGACGTCAGAATTTTATGCATGAGGCAAGACTTTATAAATAAATGTTTACAATGAAAGCAATTCTGATACAAATTACTTTCCTTGCTAGTTAAGCTGATCACAGTACCTTTAAATTCAATGGCAAACCCCGACAAGCCCACAGAAGCATCGCTTCGAAATGCCAGAAAAAGACTATTTCCGCTGCTCTCAATTCTTTCTGGGGCCTGAGAGCCCTGGAAACTTCCAATGAGAGGGCTGTTGGAGTCCTCTCCTTCATAGATGTGCAGGAAATCATAGCTGGGCTCCATGTTGAAACTGAAAGGAAAGAGTATTGATGAGTTTCCGTACCTCCTGTATGTCTCTCTTCTTCCCAACTATCAAGTCTCTGAGAGCACACAGCGATTGTATTTGCCTTTGTATTTTAACTTTTAAAAAGCAGGATGATCCAAAAGCTAAATGCAATAATAATCAAAATGGCAATAAATACAACAGACACCAGTTATAACAAATATTATTAGTATTTTACATAATAACCATTATCTTCAATACAGTATGATGTTGAAGATATATAAAGGAAAATGAGTCTTTGCAACATAGATACAATGTCTCTTCCCTGTAACTGTGATATTTCTAATGAATGCAGTTTAAAGGAAGGGGGTTCAGAAGTGATGTATTTCCACTGATATTTGATTTTTATGTGAAAATATTTTTAGTTGAATAATATATTATACTTGGTGTTTGGGCTTCCCTGGTGGCTCAGATGGTAAAGAGTCTGCCTGCTGTTAATCCTTGGTGTTGCTGATGATTCTTAAAGTTCAAAAATATTTTTGGTTCTTTACTTTTAAAATTATAATTGCCTCTGCTTGCTTAGGTAATTCGGCCAGTATTTGCAGTCCTTAAAAAGTGTGGAAGTCAAACCTCACGTTATTTCACCATGACTGGATGTTCCAATTTTCTCTCCCTTCTCCCTCCTTCTTCCTCTCTCCCCTTCCCACTCTCTGTATTTCTGTCTCTCTCGTACTGTGAACACCCTAATAATTTCCAGTGTCTGACAATTAAAGTCCAAAGCTCTCAAGTGGGATATGGTTTTAAATGTCTCTGCCACTTACGACAATAAGGATGACAATAATCTGGGAACTTGAAACATACGTCTACTCTCAAGTAAAAGACTGAACTTGGTTCAGGCATCTAAGAGTGGGGTCAGAATAGCAAATACACCAGACAGAGGCACTGCTGTAGTCCATTTTGCCTGGCCCTCCTCTGTCCCTGCACCTCTAAGTCAGATACTTCAGGGTCTTTAATGTGGACCAGCCCAGGCAGCTTCCACTCTCTTCCCTTTCCTTTGGTGGCATATTTGGATATACAAGGATGGAGAGAGTCAGGCATTTTTAGATATTATCACAAACACGTGCTGTTGTTTAAGTGGCTCAAATTCATCTGGAGATTCAAGTGATAAAGCATGAACCCTAGGTCCCTGCCAAAGCTGCCCCGTGCAACGTGGGGGGACAGCCATGGACCCCACATGAGTGTGATACCTGCATCTGCACTTCTCTGCCCTACTCCCTGTCAAGGTGCCCCTGCTCCCATGTGAGCACATTTACTCAAGGAGTTTGTTAAAGGTTTCAGAGCCTGTTTATCTGATAAGTTCCCTGAAGTTGGAAACGAAGAGGAAGTAAAAGATTGGAATGACTGCAGAGTGAATAAAGAGGCCAAAAGGAATCGCAGCAACCAAACAGAATTTGATGGTAATAACAATTTCAGTTAGAATAGTTTACAAGGATGTTTTTAGATTCTGGTCATGCGACACCCTTATAACTGGCAGAACTAATTATTATGATAGATTATTCTGAATGATGGAAATTCGATCGGGCACAAACAAGTACATTCTAACTGGCCTCTGCTTTGGATGCCCCATCACGTATGCACTGAGGTCTGGAGTGATTCCTATAAATAGTGATGGTGCCTTTGGTTAAATCCTGTGTTATATCTATCTACACCAGATGCATGGATCTACACACCCCAAGAATAGGTAGGCCTAAGTTTGGTATGCTTTTAAACCAAATTCAATTTGGGTTCCAATATGTGAGTGGCATCAACCCCGAAGTCTACAGAAGTTTTGATAAAACATTCCTCCCCAAAGACTCCTGAGTACAGGACGAGCCTTGAAGCTCACGTGTATGTGCTCCAGGCCCTGTCATTCTCTGTCCCCTTTGTTTCTGTCTCTGCCAGGCTCCCCCCACCCCCAGCTGACTGCAGTCTCATTCTTTAAAAGCGTGTCCTGGGCACCCTGTGCCAATAGCAGCCTCTTTGCCAGGGTCCTTGAGCATCTCTGCTCCCAGCTGGTACCCTGGCTTCCTCCCTCTGTCTACTCAGTAAATCTAAGAGCTAAGGTCCCAGAAAAATGTCCCACCCGAGCACACACAAGCTGTCTATTTCTTAGAAGATGTCCCAAACGTGCAAGTGTCTGTGACACCCAGCCAGCAAAGGATTCCAAACTCTTAGAATCAGAAGAAAACTTGGAGATTTTCTAGGTCAACCTTCTTCCAGGGAGGTGCACAACATTAAGTGAAAAACTACTTGCATAATATAAAACTGCCTTATATATTATCAGATGACTTGCGCTGTGGGAAACTTGATAATGAGTCACTTTCCGTGACCCGAGGCAGGAAACGCCTACAAAAAAGGTTTTGTGCCCTCTAAAAGGCTTTTAATTGTTAATTTACTTTTAATCCCCTGGCAGCAGAGGTGTCTCCTGGTTCTGAGAAAGGCTCCATCAGAATTTAGCATTAACAAAAATCATAAGGATACTCAAAAACATAACCTAGCAAATGTTCACAGCCTTTGTGTAATAGCCAAGTGGCATAATAAAGTAGTCGTCATTTGGTAAATTTATAGCAGCTTGAGTAAACTCAGGAAGTGATGGCTTATCAAACTACTTAAAATTCAGAGTCACAGAGGTTTAAAATTACCCTGAGTCAGATCTCATCAAGAGGAGAAAGCGGAGGAAGATGAGCACAGCCAGCCCTGGAATACTGATATAAACATCTCAATGAGAGAAAAGTGTTCAATTGACAGATAAATAAATACGATTAGACCACTCTGCCTTGGAGAGCTGAAACCAATAGGACAGCTTTTCTTTTATCACCTTATTTAGTTCAAAAGTCAAAATGTAAACTTGGAAAATACCTTGGGATTTGGAAAGATGCGATTATTGTATGCCAGATATTAATAATGTGATAGTTCTGTAGAATTTAATTTGTAATATAATCATATTATGATTTGAACTTTTACCATTTAATTTAGCAGAAAGAAGTTAGCATTTTTTAAAAAGGACTAATGTCTATTAATTGAAACTTTACAGCATTGAAATGTGGGGAATTTGTGTTTTCAGAGTTCTAGCAAGTCTTGAGTATTTGAATGATTATTAATAACAACACCACCTTGGGGATGTCAGACAGGATGCACTTGGAAATGGATTAGTACCCATGCACTAAGGGAAATATCAGACACTGATGAGAAATTACACCAAGTATACCCATGTGTCAGTCGCTCAGTTGTGTCTGACTCTTTGTGACCCCGTGGACTATAGCCCACCAGGCTCCTTTTGTCCATGGGAGTTTTCAGGCAAGAATCCTGGAATGGGCTATTTCCTCCTCCAGGACTTCTTCCTGACCCGGAGATTAAACCCTCCTCTCTTGCACTAGCAGGCGGAATCTTTACCACTGAGCCACCTGGGAAGCCGCAAGTATATCTAAATCACTCCTTTATTTTCTTGAATATTCTGTAAATTAAGCTCCCTCATGTGGAATACATTGCAAAAATGTGTGCAAGATAGTATTTATAAGTAATTCCTGCCACATCATGTGTATCCTAATTCAAGTAGAATATTGAAAAGCAAAACAACTGATTTCCAGGTTTGTCATCCTGCAGCCGGATGCTATCCCTTTTAGATACAAGACCTCGGGCTTCACTAGATGTGAAATTGAAAGCCCTCTGAAAGAATGAGTGCGTTCATCTCCAGGTATGACATTTAAAGTCCTGCTACAAGGAGGGAGTCCACAAAACACAGTACCTTTTGAATATCAGGGCAATGACGAAGTCCGGGTTCACCCTCACTCTCCAGTCGCACTCCTTCCCAGGCGGGTAGGGCTGTGGGTAGTTGGGGGACAGGATGACCCCCGCGGGCCCGGTTAGGTTCCCTCCACGCCGCTGCCGCAGGGAGAGAAGGACATGGTCAGTAGGAGCTTGTCAGAGGTTACACGCAGCATTATTAAGCTGACCCAGGAGGTCTGCACATTTTTAATGTGATCATTACCAAATTTTATATACCATCCCACTTCATTTTTAAGGAGGATTATCATTGCTGGCAAAGGAAATGTACATCCTATACATTCAAACTTTACCCAATTAAACTGGATAGGTTACCTGAATCCCCCACACTTCTGTCAAGTACACTATAAATATAAGAAAAAAAAAAAACCTTGGAGAGGGTAAAATATCCCCATTGATATCAGTTTATGGCCATGTCAATTCTTTGGTCATTTCTTGTGGTTTACAAAGAAGTCATTGCTCACTTACTCTCGGAAGTTTGCTTCAAATGGTATAATTGATCATTCACCTCCTGTTCACTTTTGTAACCCTAAGCCTAGGAGTTTTTGATCATAATAAGTATGCAGGAAATATATGATGAATAAATGAAGATTTGTTATTTCATAGATTTCTCACAGTCCTCTGCTATATGCAGGGCTTGGGGTACTGTGCCCAGATTTCAAAATGACAAAACTAACAAGATTTAGGTGATATCTAGTGACACATGATCAAGAGGAGGCTTGGCAGAAAGTTAAAACCCATAAAAATATCATTTTGTCACAGTGCTTAGTATGTTATTATCAGGAAGAAGCATTTTAGATTTAATCACAAGTGTTTATATAAGTCAATGATTATGTGGTTGATTCTTGAGCCTGAAAATTTGGGGGCTATTTACATTTAGTTAGATAAGACTTCTGTTAAAGCTTCTATGCTGTGAAAGTTATTAACACTGCAAAATTGACACACACTAATTTTAGATAGATTTGTTAAAATACTAGGTTAAAGGTTTTCATACTGAATACTGTGAATTGTCACCAAGTTGTTCTAAAAAAAATAAATTACCCTGATTAATGATAATAACTTTCTTTTTTAATTTTTTTTTTTTTACTTTACAATATTATATTGGTTTTTGGTATGGGGAGGGAGGTGGGAGGGGGGTTCAGGATGGGGAACACATGTACACCCTGATTAAATTGTACTGTTCCTTCTAAACTGTATACCTTATTTCACTTCATTGATTATGTACATGTTCAGGGGAAAAAACAAGTAGAGAAGGGAATATGCTAATTACTGATAATCCCCACACAAACACACAGGGACTTTTTGTGAAAATAAGATGAAGACGTACACTTTGTAATCTTCTGAGATGAATGTGTCTTTAAATACCCATTTAACATCCTGAAAACTTAACTTTCCATAAGACAAAATCTAACGAATCCCAAGACATTTTGTTATAACTTCAGTTTCATCAAAGGCAAACTCTGAATAATATCACAGGAAATATTTATAATAAATTCTTAAAGATGTACTCTCAAGAGCAATTCAATATAATTTTCTCAAAAATGATTTCAACCACATTTCCCCTAGCATGAAGTTTTATTTTAATAAATGGGGTGGAAACAATCAGCTAAGTGCGAAGAATCAGACAGGACTTAGTGACCGAACAGCAACCACAGAGTGGCTTTCGCAGGACGAGACGCCACCTCCCTGGAATCAAGTGGACCCTGACAGCGTGGAGCACCAGAGCCTGAACAAAAGAAGAGGTGGTGCTGAGGTGGGGAGGGAGGCACCTGAGGGTCTCAGGCAATGCTGCTCCGTCCAGGCTTGAAAAGAACAAACTTGGCAGATTCAGGGTACTGCGTACAAGGGTGCCACCAGCAGGAAGAGTTCAGGATGAGACCCAAATATTAATTTATAAGAAACAAAGGGAAGATCCTGTCTTATTCCCACGGTCTCAGGGGGCATTTTCAAATGAGGTTATTTAAACCTTGGTGTGGAATTAAGGAGGACTATCTTGCTGGGTTTGTTCTCTATTCTGATGGGGGACTCTTCATTTTAGTCTCATCAGGTTTTCATTAGCAAGCTTGCACAATATTTCGGATAGGATTAGATTCAGTATCAAATGCAATTCAGACACTCTAGAAATTCTCCAGGGGGAATGTACATAGAGATAAATCCTCAAACCCATATCAGCCAACAGGCCCTTGTTTGAAATCCTCAGGGTCACTCCTCCCGACATCCGGGATAACAAGTTCATCCACTGAGGTGTGCAGCAGCGCTCTTTAACTAGACACATCGCTACTTCTGCACCAAAACATTTCAATGTTCACACCACTAAATGGGATAAACAGTCTCAAAATAGTTTTCCCTGTAGACCAGGGCAGGATGGTGCCACCAAATTAAGTGTCTGCAAACTTAGAATGCATTTTTGCTTTGCAGAGCTCTTTAGAACTTGAACTTGGACAAAAGGTATTGTGGGCTACTTGAGAAATCTGAAACCGAGGAGATGGTCGAGAGACACTTTATTCAGAATCAGGAGGTAGTGAGAATCCTGTGGTCTGGAGAATCGGTCTTTTAAGTCTCAGTAGAAAGTCCCAGTTCCAGGGGTGCCTCCATCATGGGATTCCTTTGTGAAATGAAAAGAGTGTGGCATCCAAGCAAACCGTAGGAAGGGTGAGCAGTCAATGCTGGTGAACACTGGAGTAGCATACGAACAGGGGAGCAGCTGAGAGATTTTATGAAAGCATGCGAGAGAAAGAGAACAGCAAATAGGAGGGAAAAATACACTAAGAATAAAATGGAAAAACGCTAGCCTGTCAATAGGAAAGAGCAAACTCAAGCGGCCAATGAGACTATGAAATTAAAAACAGTTCAATCTCATGGCTAATTTAATATGCCAATTGAACCACCAAGGAATCTTCATGTCCTGCTCATATTATGAGATTAACAAATACCATATATAGCATTTTTTTTCTGAGTCGGGGAAAATAAACAATAATACGATGGCTGATGATGATTATGGAGAAGGAAATGGCAACCCACTCCAGTATTCTTGCCTAGAAAATCCCATGAACGGAGGAGCCTGGTGTCCATGGGGTTGCAAAGAGATGATGATGAAATTGGGCAATCTTTCCGGAAAAGTTTTGAAAATTCTAGAAATAGATAAGTTTGTAGAAATATGTCATTCATAAAAAATCATGGATGTGTTCTGCAGTGGTGTTCATTTCAGCAATTTCTGTGAGAGGGAAAAGGCTGAAACACCTAACTGTGCACGGAGGAGTGATTAGCGGGATCAATATTGGTCATTATTGATCCAGAGAGCAACTCTGTAGGCAGAAATGTTAATTAGTAAAAAAATAAGTAAGGACAGTAAAAGATACTCATCCTGTACTGGTAAGTAAAAAGCATATATTACAAAACAATCATTCAGGGTGCTATCATTTAAAAATATTTAAAATATAGGTTATATATACATAAAATAACTATGACACATATGCATGTTCACGTGAATAGCAGTTGCCCTTAGGTAAAAAGGGGACAGTGCTTTTTCATCTTTTTTCTTAACTGTAGCTTATAAAACTTACACAAAAACATAAGGAAGAAGCAAAAAAAAAAGTAAAAATTGTCTCATATCAGCAGAACAGAATTTAGATGAGCACCAAACCACGACCACCACTAAGGTGGACCACTATCTTACAAAAGCATTATCTCTTTTCTGAGGGAAAAATATTCACAATGGGATGAAGAGATACTCATTTATTCCTAGATATGTGCTTTCCATTTTTGTGTTACATAATATCTATGTGTGTGGGTGGTTTCTGTTGCCAATACAATTGATATTCTATTGCCTTGGAGTGATGTTAGCTTATCCATGGAGCTGATACTCAAGAAAGATGAAGTGTTATCTGTTTTCATTGCTGAGAACCCGTTTACCTAGTCACTGACCAAAGTTAGATAACTAAGAGGCAAACTCAAAAAAGACCATAGATTAGTTGGGAAGGTGGTCAAATTTTATAATGAATTGTTCAAATGAATGTAAACCAAGAAATTATCTTCAAGAGATTAACTGGTAATCATATTGCTTCTTTATATACTCGTCCATAAGCTTGCTGCTGCTGCTGCTGCTAAGTCGCTTCAGTCGTGTCCGACTCTGTGCGACCCCATAGACGGCAGCCCACCAGGCTCCCCCGTCCCTGGGATTCTCCAGGCAAGAACACTGGAGTGGGTTGCCATTTCCTTCTCCAATGCATGAAAGTGAAAAGTGAAAGTGAAGTCGCTCAGTCATGTTCAACTCTCAGCGACCCCATGGACTGCAGCCTATCAGGCTCCTCCATCCATAGGATTTTCCAAGCAAGAGTACTGGAGTGGGTTGCCATTGCCTTCTCCGGTCCATAAGCTTAAACTCATGCAAATTGAGGGAAAAAGTGCCTTTCCTGATTTAAAAACAGACCAATGGCTTAACATGTTGGTTGCATTTATAGGTAATTACTCCACTTTAAAAAAGGAACACGAAGAAATCTGGTGTATCTCCTGATGACTCAGCTTGAGATGAAATGTATGACAGTACTCATGAAAGTCATGAAATGTAAATACGGCGCAGAACTTTACACAAGCATGGTAGCTCTCTGACAGGCCTCCACGTGCTAAGAAGCAGAGCTGTCAATCTCATCTATCTCCAGACTCCTGCAAGCACTCTGTAATAAGTTAAGAGTTGCACATTATAGCACCATGGGACCACTGAGAATTTTTTCACTGCTGTGCATTATGACAATAGAAATCATTTTAAGTCACAAAATTCCCTCAAGGTCATCCGATGCAAAATGGGCCATTAACTATGAGCATATGACTTCATTATCACTTCCTCTCTTTGCAGATTAATTCAATTTTATATTTTTTAAACAGATTATAAGGAAGTACAAATTACCCTGTGACTGTTCATTAAAATAATAAAGGTTTTAAAAAAATTAAGATGGGCTACCATAAATAGGTATTTATGGCAAAATATTTAATTGAATGGTGAATAACTGTTTATAAAAAAATGTGTCTTTCCTTAAAACCATATTTGTAATAGAATAGGGGACTTCCCAGGTGGCTCAGTGGTAAAGAATCTGCCTGCTAATGCAGGAGACACAGGTTCGATCTCTGGATAGGGAAGATCCCCTGCAGGAGGGAAAGGCAACCCACTCCAGTATTCTTGCCTGGAGAACCCCAGGGACAGGGGATCCCGGCAGGCTACAGTCCATGGGGTCACAAAGAGTTAGACACGACTGAGTGACTAAGCATGCACAAGCAGGTATCTTGGATATTGGTTGTTCAGACTAAGGTCTGCAATACCGATTGTTTTCTTCTTAATAAGGTCAAACTGCAAAATTCTAGTAAGAATTCAGAAAGAAGTCTTTCCTTTTATCTGTATATTGACATAAGCAGTATAATTTCTAGGTTTTAGGATTCTATTAAAAATGTACTGCTATTACAGAAAAATTATCTAAAAAGAGAACATATTCTTTATTGAGTAGCCTTTGCTTAAGGGCACATTTCTATATTAAAAATGAGAACAACAATGGTAGGGTTATGAATTTTCAGCCACCCAAAATTTTAAATTACAGTAACTTGATTGATCTATATTTTTATAAGATTTGTTAAGGATAGGAAATTTTAGGGAAATGTCAATTACTGTACATTAAGTAAACTACTTCCTTTATTTCACCTAATAAAATAAAATTTAAAGGTTTATAATAAAATTTCAATGTAATCTCAGAAAACCTGAGGGTGTGCAAGAAACTCTTGAGAAATACTTCTGAAGAATAATGCATTTTATAGAGCAATTTTAATGATAACATGCACTCCTTCCCCAATTTAAAACTGCTATATTCCATTGCACAATACCTATGCATGTAGGAGGGTCTGGTTGCCAAAAGAATCGGTTATTCAGCTGCACACAGGTGATTTTAGCTTGCCCTTGGAGCTGGTACCCAGGGTCACACTGGAAGGTGATGGTGTCCCCAGGTTCTCTGCTGTCCCCGTAGCGGGTACCGTTTTGAGGCATACCCGGGTCATTGCAGGTGGATGCGATGGATGCTGGAACAAAGGGACATCACATTAGTGACTGGAGACGTGATCCCTACACTCTTACAGATGTGGAGCCCTGTGGCTGAAGCGCCTTTGATCGGCATAATGAGTCACTTGTCCACATGTGAACATTGTTTTTCCCTCAAGAATATATTCGATAACTTGCATCTTGATTATGCTTCCTTTGAACAGATGCTAGAAAAATCCTGATGAAAATTCAACCAATTATGGAAAATATTAAGGATTTATGTCATGCTATGCACACACACTCATTTCCCTTTGATTTTCTCAACAATATTTTAATGAAAATATATGCCACAATTTAAATGATTTGAGAACCCCAATCTCAAGGAAACTTGAGGAAAATAAGATAGGATACATTTTCTTTGGGTTGATGCCTTCTCATGGGACAACCAGCTAAGATGACCCAAACCCTCTTAAACTGTTTTGTCCAAAAATACCTTTAGTTCTTTAAAAATATTTTAAATTCTCCTTTAATCTAAAGAATATTTTTACTAACCTGATACTGTAGGATCAATAGATGTTTCTGTTCTCATTTCCCCCTCAATGCTGTTAACGTATTACAATTTTCTGCTTTCCAGTTTTCCTACTTAATCTCACAGTCTGGAATGACTTTAAGATCATCTATCTTTGATGTCCTAACATTTCACAATATGATGTCTATGCATGAATTGCCTTATATTTCTAAGGAAATAAAAGTTTTGCAATATCATGTCTATGAATGAACCTTCTTATATTAGTCCTGCTTGGAACACATTCAAAGTTTTAAATCTGAAGATTAAGCAACTATCTTATCAAATATCAGTTCCCTCCTATTATCTGTATTCCCCTCTTATGAACTAAAATTTGACAAATGTCTCTATCCTTCATGTCTCTTAACTTTTCATTTTTAAAAAATCTTTGTTCCATCTTCTGGGTAATTTTTTAGACCATTTTCCTATCATAATCTTCTCTCCATCTGCATCAAATTTATTATACTGTCATGTAGTTGAGTTTTAAACTTCCTTTCATTGTTTCTCTGCTAGCATTTTGTTCAAACATCTTTGGCCATTTATACAGTATTTTGTTCTCTACTCATAATTTTATTCACTTTTGTTTTTTACACTCTTATGGTCTGATCTGATAATGATTCCAATATCTCTCAGAGTCTAAGGTGCCCCTGAATTTTGATTTTGCTCTTCTATTTATGGGACTTCACTTGCAGTAATTCTTTTGAAGGTGCATTTATGCAGAGGGGATTCTCATTTGACTTTCCCATGTGCCTGGAAGAAGAGAAGCCTTCTACCTCTTTAAAATAAAGTCTCTGCTGAGGCATTTTGGACCACAGAGATGGCACAAATTCATTTATAAGCTAGTCTTAAACCTGCTTGTGGCTATGAGTTCTCTGTCCCTGTGTCTATTTCTATACCTGTGTCTATATCCGTATCTGTCCATCCGTCTGTCTATCTGTCTTTACCATCTAACTTTTCTCCCTTGTAGTGACAGCAGACCTCTCTTTGGAGTTCTGCTGCTGCAGCTGCTAAGTTGCTTCAGTCGTGTCCGACTCTGTGCGACCCCATAGATGGCAGCCCACCAGGCTCCCCCATCCCTGGGATTCTCCAGGCAAGAACACTGGAGTGGGTTGCCATTTCCTTCTTGGAGTTCTAGCAGTGTGTAAGCGGATCTGATTATATTTCCAATATTGAAAAGCTCTCAGATGTTTCTTCCTATCTTTTCAGCCCACAGACTCTCAGAAATGAAATTCAGTCTCACTAGGGTCCTACTGACAGATGCTTTCAGGGGAAAGTAAAGTGAGAAAGTCACCCAGTCGTGTTCAACTTTTTGCAGCCCCATGGACACCAGGCTCCTCTGTCCATAGAATTCTCCAAACAAGAGCACTGGAGTGGGTTGCCATTCCCTTCTCCAGGGGATTTTCCTGACCTAGAGATCAAACCTGGGTCTGCTCCCAGGACAAAGCCAACCCCTTAATTTCATGGCCTTTCTGCATCTCACATTACTTTGGTGACTCTGAGGATCCCTTACTGTCCTGCAGTTTCAGTGATACATTTTAAAAAGCTAAACTTAATCATGTCCAACACCTTTGGCATATTTTCAGTGGCTATGTTTCCAGAGAACTTACTTTACTGTCATACTGGGCCTTGCAGACCCTCCATTTCAGTTCTACCTTAATCCCACTGCACGAAGGCTGGCTTATCATGCCTGTCATCATTGCCATTGTAATTATTAGTGTTTTGAGTAGGGGAATTTTACTTGAAGGAGCGTTCTCAATAAGTATCAAAAAAGAGTAAGTTTTTCAATGGAAAGAGAGCAGGAAATGCTGAGTCAGAGCCACTGAGGAACATTCTTTCAGTTTCCACTCTCATCAGCTGCAAAGATCAGCAGGCAAGGCAGAAGGCAAGCACATCTCCCTGAAAGAAGACCAGTTCAGCAGTGGAATGCAGAATGGACCTGAGGACACAAAGCTTCTAGTTAGGATGCCAGGAGTGTCACACCCGTAACCCACAACTCTTTACAATAGAGAAGAGCAGTTAGAGAATTCAAGCACCAGAATCATAGCCCATTGTGGCCATCACCTAGGCAACACAATGGTGCTTCCATGGAACTAGTATTTTACAAATGATCAATCTTGAGTTTACTATTTGAGTAACTGAAGAATCTAAGATCTAACTGCTCTATTGTTGCTGAGATTTCTCTGGGCTTTAGGAAAAAAAATAAGCAAATCTTGTTGTACATTTTCAATCTTGTCCATTGGACTGAATTTCACATCTCCGAAAGAAACTTCATTCTTTATTCAAGCAAGTGGTCACATGGATGATTACATACTCATTTCCAAATGAGAATTAATTTAATATAGCATTAAAATAATTTAAAAATAAATACTTAGTATTAAAAGTTAATTGTCTATTAAGCAAAGAGATCAAACCAGTCAATCCTAAAGGAAATCAACCCTGAATATTCATTGGAAAAACTGGTGCTGAAGCTGAAGCTCCAATATTTTGGCCAACTGATGTGAAGAGCTGACTCACTGAAAAAGACCCTGATGATGGAGAAGATTGTAGGCAGGAGGATAAGGGTCAATAGAGGAGATAGCTGGATGGCTTCATCGACTCAATGGACATGAGTTTTAAGCAAACTCCAGGAGATACCAAAGTACAGGGAAGCCTGGCGTGCTGTAGTCCATGGGGTTGCAAAGAGTCAGACATGACTTGGCTGACATGCCAAGGCATAACTTGGCAACAACAGCTCTTAGTAAATATCCATAGTAATACTTCTATGATAAATAAGTATATAGTACTAAAATAATTTAAAAATAAATCTTTAGAAAAAAAGCCAAGGAGATCATCGATGAGTCTCATTGTAATTTTTTAAGAGATATGCTTTTATTACTTCTCTTTCCAAATTTTTATTCAATATTCATTAAAGCAAAAGCACATTACTCAGTGAAGAAGCTTTACACAAAGATGCACACAGATTTTGTACATAAGAAGAATTTCAAAAGACACATGAGTTTACAAGACAAGTGTTCTGCAGAACACTTTTCTGTAGGTTATTAATAAGTGTCTGGTCTAATAAGACTAATACCACATCCTCCAACTCTCTCTTGTTGGTCTCCATTGTATATCAGGGATTAAAGGCTCAGAGAATAAAGAAACTTAAAAAAATAATTTAATACAGTGTATTCTAAATAAATGTAATTATAGAGCATGTTTTTTCCATAGACTTATTCAAATCCTCCCAAATAAAGATCCACAGAATATCAGTATATAAAACAGTGGCTTGCACTAAGGGTTATATATCCTTTAATGGGATGAAATTTAATTCAGTTTTGAAAGAGTTTTCTACTTCTAAAGCAAATTTTCACTCTGAATATCTGTAATAATAATCATAGAGCATGGCATTAAAAATTTATGTACTCATGTAGTTCATATTGTATGAACTATAGCATCTATATACTCAACTGGAAAATCAATAAAAGGCATGAAAAAACATAAATACAGCATCTACATAATTAGCTAAACTTATGCCAATTACATGAAAATGTGACTTGTAGTAAAATAGTTCTACACATGGCCTTAGTCGGGGGCGGTGGGGGGGGAATGTTCTTCATATGGCTTGTGTATGTTTAAAGACTGAGATTTCCAATCATGATGGTTTAGCTGAATTGAACCCCAAACTCTTACTCTTCCCTTTTAGAATTACAAAATAAAAATTAAAAGTTCCTATGTTACTCCAGATTGGATTAAAAATAAAAAAACAAAAAACAATGAGATTACATGAGGAAAAAACAAACAATTTAAAACAATGCACCGGGAAATATATTGGCTGGTTTTTTTTTTTTTTAAATAAACTCCATTTTATTTCCCCCAGTTACACACTGTGGAAAAATGCTTTCTGGTAATGACAATAAAGCTTATTTGGAGACTAATATGAGAGCCTCCAACCAATGATATTTCTTTGGGGCAGAAATTTCTTTTCCACCTTCAGGGTCACACAGGGTCATGGATGTGACACGCGCTCATTTCCTTTTCATGACTGTATTCTTTTATGTGCCGTACGTCTGCTTCTTTCACTCAATTTTGTCTTAAATATTTTTTTTCTTCAAACAGGATTTTAATGACTGAATCTCCCCAGTTTTTTCTTCCATAAAAAGGAAAACAATAGTTTTAGTTGCAGCAGTCTTACCTCCTATCACCTGAGAAGAAGAAGATGCTATTCCTGAGGTGTATACATGGTGTTTTTCAATTTCCCCAGGCAGGGGTTCTCTAGAATGCTTCAAGTCATATAGAATCTTCCACAAGCCTAGTGGGATCTAAGAGATATCTCCACTCCTTGCCCCCTGAATCTAGAGCCACTCCAATAGGCTTGAGTGACCCGAACCTGTGCTTCACTTAGCATAAAAGCCACGGACCTGACATTTTGTTTGTACAAGGCAGCAATGATGATGTAGAACTACTGAATCATGAGAAATACAGTGGACTCAAATTTATTCCCAATTGGTTAAAGTCATTTTTGACACTGGAGACTGTATAGAATATACGCATTCAAAAATAATTTGCAAAGTTGTGTTCTCTTTCTATCCTAACTAAAAAAATTGAGCATTTGGACCATGTCTTGTTAAATGTGTCAAGTCCTCTTGCCTTTTTTTTTTACTTTCTAATTTGCTTTTTTTTTTGTTTTTAATTTAAATTTATTTATTTTACTTAGAGGCTAATTACTTTACAATATTGTATTGGTTTTGCCATACATCAACATGAATGTTCATCACAGCATTGTTTACAATAGCCAGGACATGGAAACAACCTAGCTGTCCATCAGCAGATGAATGGATAAGAAAGCTGTGGTACATATACACAATGGAGTATTACTCAGCTTTTTTTTTTAATTTAAACATCACTTAAAAGTATATTTACTGACTGGTAAATATTGCTTCATTCACAAAGCAAAGTCTGCTTTGTGTACATTTATTATCTCAAAATTCCCTTTCATAACGTACCAGAGAGAATGCTCACCACTGGTTATTCATTCACAGAAGCAAAGTCTGCTTTGTGTACATTTATTATCTTAAAATTCCCTTTCGTAACGTACCAGACAGCATGCTCACCACATACATGGAAAAGCACACGGTGACACCAGTGTGCTTCTCATCAGAGGCAGACATATTCTAATCTTCAGATCTTAACCTGTGCATGAAAAGCGCCTGTTCTTGGGTTAAGAAAGTTGAATGAATTCTTTGTGCAAGTGTCAGGTTACCATTTTCTCTGAAAAGTTGCTCTTTGGGTTAGATCATGGCACAGAAAATCTCCTTCTGGAGGGCCACTGACTGTGTTTGACAGGATAAACATGAGCTGGCCACCAGAACTCCATCAAGCATGCATTAGTGCTTCAGCGGCTGGAAAAGGTTTGAAAACACACAGGAAAGAGGAACCTCAATTCATCCAATGCAGTGTTTCCACTCAATCCCAGGCTCCACATTAAAGAAAGAAGGTGGGTCCAAATTCTACCAAGGTCCACTAATTTGATCTACATTCTTCCTCTCCCTCCTGACAACATCAAAGTGCTTCAGGAACTGGAGACACAGAGTTTTCTAAGATCTTCCAAGGTCAAGAACAGAAGTGATGGCTGCTCAAAGTGATGGATGCACATTTCACAGATCCTTCCCCCTGGATTTCAAAAGTAACACACGGCACTGGGGAAATAGCCAGCCTTGATGCAAGCCTCACATCTTCCACAGAAGTTAATTCATGGTTGATCACAGCTTTAAATACAGAATGTAAAACCATAAAACTTACAGAAAAATGTCTAGGAGAAAAATCTTGAGGATTTAGGGCTAGGCAAGGACATGGCAACAACATCACCATCTATAAAAGCAAAAATTAATAAACTAAACTTCAAAATTAAAAACTTTTTTCCCCAAAAAGACTTTGTTAAGAAGATGGATAGACAATATGAAGACCAAGAAAAGCAGTTTAAAATTCACATATCTGACAAAAGACTAGTATCTAAAACATATCAAGAATTCTGAAAATGCAAAAAAAAATAAAAGGAAAACATGAAAATATTCAACCAGAAAATGAATAAAAGACATGGAAAAACATGTCACTGAAGAGAATGTACAGATGGCAAATAAATATGTAATAAGATGTTCAAGATCACTGGCCATTCAGGAATTGCAAAGAGATATCACTACACACCTTTTAGTGCATCTAATTATATCATATAAGCATACAACATACCTATTAGTGCAGCTAATTATATCATATAAAAAGACAACATCAAATACTGGGTGAGGATACAGAGAAAAGGAGTCACTTATACATTGTTCGTAGAAATGTAAAATGGTACAGGCCCTCTGGACAATCATTTGGCCATTAAAATCTAAACATTCCATTGCCATTCAGCCCAGAAATTACACTTCTGTACATTTATCCTGGATAAATGAAAACTTAGGTTCACACAAAAACTTGTACATGAATGTTTATGGCAGCTCCGTTCATAATGGTCCCAAGCTAGAAACAAGCTAAATGTCCTTCAGTGAGTGAATGATTAAACAAGCTGGTACCTCCAGTCAATGGAATATCACTCAGCCACATAAAGGGATGAACCCAAGGCACACGTTGCAGCCCCAGTGAATCTCCTCAGCACTAAACTGAGAGAAAAAGTCAGTCCTGAGAGACTACAGCCTACACGATTCCTTTCATATGATGTTCTGGGAACGGCAGAGTTATGGAAATGGAGGGCACATTAGAGGTTGCCTGGAGGCAGCAGGAGGGCAGTGGGTGGCTGAAAGGACATCCTAAGGAACCTTTGGGTGATAGATGTTCCGCCTGTTGACTGGCCATTGTTGACAGCCTGGCTGTGATGTGTACACTAGTTCTGCAGGTTACCACTTGGGAGGAACTTCTTGAGGGTCCACAGGATCTGTTTTACTTCTTACATGGGCATGTGAATTTATAAGTACTTTTAAATAAAAAGTTTAAATTATATAGGGACTTCCTTGGTGGTCCAGTGGTTAAGAATTTGCCTTCTAATGCAGGGATCATGGGTTCGATCCCTGGTCAAGGAACTAAGATTCCATATGCCACAGGGCAACTAATCCTGAATGCTCTAGAGCCTATGGGCCAAAACTAGAGGGCCTGCATACTGCAACAAGAGAAAAGACCATGCGCTGCAATAAATACCAGTGCAGAAAAGAAAAAAAAGATTTATGTATATATATATAAGCTTTTTTATATGGATATATACACACACATGCATATGTATATGCCTGAATTGTAGTATTCACTTGAATCATATAAAATGAATACAAATCATTTTATATTTAAAATTATTTTTGTGTAGGTATATGTGTGTATGTCATTAGCTGCTCAGTCATGTCTGACTCTTTGCAACCCCATGGACTGTAGCCCACCAGGCTCCTCTGTTCATGGGATTCTCCAGGCAAGAATACTGGAGTGGGTTGCCATGGCTGCCTCCAGGGGTTCATGACCCAGGGATTGAACCTGAGTCTCCCACATTGCAAGCGGATTCTTTACCCAGTGAGCCACCAAGGAAGTTCCATGTAGGTATATACTCATGTTTAATTTCAAAACTTGAAGGGATGAAGAGTTAGGAGTCAGTATAGGAATTGTGTATTTCTGCATACTTCTTCATGACAGAAAGCAATGTGGGCTTCAGGATTGTGAAATTATGGGTGGATACCGGCAAATCTGAAGTTGCAGACTATATATTGTCAGTTTAACCAGTTCCTGGGGTTAATGACTATTTCAGAATTTTTAAAAAATATACTAAATCAAGCAAAAGTCCTTTCAAGTACACAATTACTACTTACTGAGAGGCTTCATTAATGCTATTACTGTGAGCCACAGGCAAGGAAAATAAATTTAAGGCCAAGATTCTTCAGATGGAATCACTGACTCGATGGACATGAGTTTGATCAAGCTCTGAGAGTTGGTGATGGACAGTGAAACCTGGTGTGCTGCAGTCCATGGGGTCGCAAAGAGTTGGACATGACTGAGCAACTGAATTGAACTGGTTCTTCAGATAGATACCTTGAAACCTCAGAATGCATGAAAGATTTTACTTTGTCAGTGAAAGCACAGGTATTAAAACACTTGACAGAAAGGGTAACATTATTATAAGAAAACATTAAATACCTTTTATGATCTGCTACTCAAATGTCCTCTGTAACAATGTTTCAAAAGTGGAACATTTGCTTTCATGGTCTTTGTACTGAATAAGCACTTAATAGCTATGAAAATATGTCATTAAAGTAGACTATCAAATGTAAGTGTAAATTGAATCCTACAATTAAAAAAAAAAAACTTCAACATGCAACAGAAATAAATCAATCACTTTGATTTTCCACAATGCAGAATGTGAATTCCATTAAAGCAAAAAAGCCCAAGTCCCATATTTCATGCTAATTAAATCCAAATATAATAATCCAAGAGCTATTTATATTGCAGCTATTAAACTAGATGATAAATCCCCTACACTACAGATTTTCATTTTCAAACTCAGAAGTCACTTTCTCATAACAATTGACCTTGTACCATTTCTGCTGCTTATAGTAGGGTCTGAGTCCACTACGTTTATATTATAACATTGGCTATTTTTTAATTATGCAAGCCCCATCACGACGACAAGGCAGTGATCCACAAAGAGGTCACTGGTCATAGCAAGCATCCTTTTTCAACAACACAGGAGATGACTTTACACATGGACATCACCAAATGGTCAATACTGAGACAAAATTGATTACATTCTTTGTAGCCAAAGATAAAAGTGAAAAAGCCAGCTTAAAACTCAACATTCAAAAAACTAAGATCACGACATCTGGTCCCATCACTGCATGGCAAATAGATGAGGAAACAATGGAAACAGTGAGAGACTTTTTTTTCTTGGGCTCCAAAATCACTGCATATGCTGACTGCAGCCATGAAATCAAAAGACACTTGCTCCTTGGAAGAAAATCTATGACCAACCTAGAGAGAGTATTAAAAAGCAGAGACATTACTTTGCAGACAAAGGTCCATCTAGTCAAAGCTATGGTTTTTCCAGTGGTCATGTATGGTAGCAACAGTTCAAACCCTGTATGAAACAGCTGACTGGTTCAGGATTGAGGAAGGAGTATGACAGGGCTGTCCATTTATTTAACCTAAACACTGAACACATCATGAGAAAGGCCAGGCTGGATGAGCTACAAGCTGGAATCACGATAGGCAGGAGAAACATCAACAATGTCAGATATGTGGATGATACCACTCTGATGGCAGAAAGTGAAGAGCCTCTTGATGAGGATAAAGGTAGAGAGTGAAAGATGGTGACCAGAGCCATGGAAGCAGAAGATGACTGCTTCTTGGCAGGAAAGCTGTGACAAATCTAGACAGTGTTTTGAAAAGCAGAGACATCACTCTGCCGACAAAGGTCCACATAGTTAAGGCTACCGTCTTCCCAGTGGTCATGTACAGTTATGAGAGCTGGACTATAAAGAGGCAGAGCACCAAAGAATGGATGCCTTTGCCCTGTAGTGCTGGAGAAGACTCCTGAGAGTTCCCTGGACAGCAAAGAGACCAAAACAGTCAGTCTTAGGGGAAATCAACTCTGAATACTCGTTGGAAGGACTGTTGCTGAAACTGAAGCCCCACTATTTTGGTCATCTGATGTGAACAGCCAACTCGTTGGAAAAGACCCTGATGCTGGGAAAGATTAAGGACAGAAGGAGAAGAGGGCATCTGAGGATGAGATGGCTGGATGGCATCATTGATACAATGAACACGAACTTGGGCAAACTTCTGGAGATGGTGAGGGATGGGAGACCTGGTGTGCTGCAGTCCATGGGGTTGCAAAGAGTTGGACACAACTGGGTGACTACACAACAAGAATTTTTTAATTAACTTGTTTTCAATGTTTCAAACTAGCTTTTAAAGTGATCTCAAAGATCCTCATAATCATTTATTGGAACTAGAACATTAGTGGGACATAATAAATGTCCAATTTAGGAGGTATCTGTAAGTCAAATAATGTTTCTATTCCTTGCAAATAAATGTTTTAATATTTATTTGCTAATTATAAAACTATATTTTTGAGTTCTGCATGCCACATGGTTGGTAAACATTGGACCAGGTATGTAAAAGAATGCACTTGGAAAATTTCTAAAACATATAAGAGTGTAACAGGTTACTCGCATTCACCATAGTATCTGAATCAGTTATGTTGGTTAAGTTCCAAAGATTGCACTGAGGACTAAGCTTAGCCCCTCCTATGTAAAGGAATAGTAAGTGCCCTGAAAAAAATACTAATGAACATAACTCCTTTCATCATGTCAAATATACCATGTATGGAAAGCCAAGTATGTCTGTTCCTGCAGATTTAAAAATATTTTAGCCTTTAGTTATTAAAAAAAAATCATTACATCTATTAGTAACAAAAATATGCAAATTTTGAACATATCATAAAATCCTATGTTTTGCATCCTCATAACAAAAAAGATTCCCTCATTCAGTTATTCAAAGAGATTTTAGTTTCTTTATATCTAGTCACACTCAAAACCTTCAACCCTCATCCTCCAAAGATTAATTTCTAAATGTCTATAACATTAGTCACCACAGTTAAATTGATTCTCAGTTCTCTGAGGTATGAAAAATAAAACAATCTGTATACATAAGATGGACTTGAGAGAAAAAGATGAGTATCACATTTTTCATTAGACACTCTGCAAATTCTTCACTGATAACAAGTACAGGGTTAACAACTTCAGTATGTTACAGAAATCTCTGATGGTTACAGCAATGCAAAGATCTGGTACTATATCATTAGGGTGATCAAGTGCTATTCACTTGTTTACCGTCTTTTCCTGTTTCTAAATCACAGCTTCACTATCTCCACACCTTCCAAGTATCAGGAGGATCTTGCTTTTGTCAGTGTGAACTGAGTGGTGTGAAACAGGAGGCAAGAGAGAGGGGGGATCTAATTTGAGAACCGCAGACTGTCTCATTTATCACATATACTTCCCCTGAGTCAATATGCCTCTAGAACTGAGAATAAATAATAGCAATCCCTTATATTGGGGAAAATCGATAAATCAAAGTGCTTTTGTGTTCCTTACTGTTGAGATTAGCCCTCATCAACACTGTGGGCAGCAAAAAGAGTATGATGAAAAAGAGTATGATGCCCTAATTTCACCTAATTCACACGAAAATCATACACATGCTTGTTTACAGAGCTGTGTAGATGGGGCTTAGCCCCAAGTCCTGGGTAGAAAACAGTGCCTCTGTGATGCCTATTCTAAAACTTATATAATATTACATGTGTGTGCACATGTTTGTGCACCTTTGAGGGTTATCTGATGCAGGATTATGCAGCTTGTTGTTGTTTTTCAGTCATCCAGTCATGTCCGACTCTTTGTAACCTGTGGACTTCAGCACACCAAGCTTTCCTGTCCCTCACCATCTCCCGAAGTTTGCCCAAGTTCATGTCCATTGCATTGGTGATGCCATCCAGCCATCTCATTCTCTGATGCCCTCTTCTCGTTCTGCCCTCAATCTTTCCCAGCATCAGGGTCTTTACCAATGAGTTGGCTCTTTGCATCAGGTGACCACAGTATTGGAGCTTCAACTTCAGCTCCAGCATCAGTCCTTCCAGTGAATATTCAGGGTTGATCTCCCTTAAGATAGACTGGTTTGATCTCCTAGCTGTCCAAGGCACTTTCAGGAGTCTTCTCCAGCGCCACAGTTTGAGGGCGTTAATTCTTTGGCTCTCTGCCTTCTTTACCATTCAGCTCTCACACCTGTACATGACCATGGGAAGACCGTGGCCTTAACTATACAGACCTTTGCTGGCAGAGTGATGTCTCTGCTTTTCAGCACACTGTGTAGGTTTGTCATAGCTTTCCCGCTAAGAAGCAACCGTCTTCTGATTTCAAGGCTGCAGTCACCGTCCGCAGTGGTTTTGGAGCCCAAGGAGAGGAAGTCTTTCACTACTTCCACCTTTTCCCCTGCTGTTTGCCATGAAGTAAGAGCCGGATGCCATGATCTTAATTTTTAATTTTTTTTTAATGCTTAGTTTTAAGCTGACTTTTTCACCCTCATCAAGATACAGGATTATGCAGCTTGGTGGTGTTGTTCAGTTGCCCTATCTGAGGTCCTGGGGGATCATGCTGGCACTCTGTACAGAAATCGCTGCTGTCTGAGGAATGGTTTACAAGCCTTCAGTATGAGTGGGATCGAGATTAGCAGAAAGTTAGGTGTAGATGATGCTCCAGCTGCAACCCATGGACTTCAGTGCCCAGGCTTCCCTGTCCCTCACCATCTCCCGAAGTTGGCCTCATCAAGACGTTCTTTAGTTCCTCTTTGGTTTCTGCCATTATCCATTAGAATGGTATGCAGCTTACTATAGTTTAAATGAGTCTCATAATACTTAAGATTACATGTGTATGTGTATGAAAGTGAAGTCACTCAGCCGTGTCCAACTCTTTGTGACCCCATAGACTGTAGCCTACCAGGCTCCTCTGTCCATGGGATTTTCCAGGCAATAGTACTGGAGTGTGTTGCCATTTCCTTCTCCAGGGGATCTTCCCAACCCAGAGCTCGAACCCGGGTCTCCTATATTGTAGACAGGTGCTTTACCGTCTGAGCCACCAGGGAAGTGTATATGTATACATATTTTTTTCCTTTCCACTCTAACAGTGTTGCTAAATCTGAATGCAGTGTGTGTTCCTGAGAGTGACGGGTGGATAGAGTGGAGACCACAGGGTGTGAGAGGTGCTGAGGACCTCGGAGGTGGCTGGTCACTCAAGGACAGCAGAGGTTGTCTCTGTGAGCCACAGTGGAGCAGAGTCCTGCCTAGGCAGCTGGGGTGCCAGGCGGGCTGTCCGGAGGAGGCAGACAGAGACCAGGAGAGAGACTGGGTGAACAGCATAAGCCTCAGGGGAGGTGAAATCCCCCTGCCTCTTCCATATCTTTTATGAAGACCAGGTAACATCTACATCTCAGCTCTGATCCTCCACATTCACAAAGCATCAGGAATGCAGCAGGAAGGGGCTGAATACTGGTTGGTGTTGTGAAATGCAAGGATCTTCTGCCATATCAATAAACAAGAAATGCCACCACCATCGGTGATTTCTGGCCTCTAAATGTGAATAAGCCTTCCCAAACTGTGATCCAGCGTAAGCTGTCACACTCCATGTGCTTGCCGAGGAGATGGGGGAATGCAGGAAGAGACGTGACCAAGGAAACTGGATTGGCCCCAGACAGCCGAGGTGCACACAAAAGGCATGCATTCAGGCAGCCCCGAGGCTTGCATCTTCTCATGCACAGAACACTGAGTTCCTTAACTCGCTACCCAGTCTTTGATGTTCAGACTGCCTGCTCCCTTTGCTGCAGACTTGTATATAGCCTGACTCCCCTGCCCACCTCCTTGGAGCAGTTTTCTCAGCGTTACTGAGATGCTGCCTCCTGGGCTGGAGTCCTAAACATTCTCACCCAATAAAATAACACTCTACTTTCAGGTTGTGACTAAATTTTTTTAGTTGTCAGTGTATAAATAAAAGAATACACAAATGAATGAATGAGTGGTCAGTTCATTAATTCCTAGTTATTACACCAATGTGATCACACACATTATGAAACTAAGGGTGACCTCTATTCTGGACAGAGTGGTCAGATGCTTAACCGCAATATTTGTGACAGTGACTCATTTTTTATGCTGTCCTCACTGACTCAGCTTATTTCTGAATGATGTTGTGATAATTCAGTCTATAAAATTTAGGAGCACTTCCTTCCCATTAAAGCAAGAAAGCATAACCCTGCCCAAAGCATCGTGTGTGACGCAGAGTTACATCTGAGGTCCTGGGGGAATCATGCTAGGACTCCGCACAGAAATTGCTGATGTCTGAGGAATGATTTATGAGCCTTCAGTATGAGTGGGATCGAGACTAGCAGAAAGGTAGGTGCAGATGACGCTCTGGCTGGTTGTATAGAAAAGGGCTCCTCTCTCTCTCATGCTGCTGCTGCTGCTAAGTCACTTCAGTCGTGTCCGACTCTGTGTGACCCCATAGATGGCAGCCCAGCAGGCTCCTTGTCCCTGGAATTCTCCAGGCAAGAACACTGGAGTGGGTTGCCATTTCCTTCTCCAATGCATGAAAGTGAAAAGTGAAAGTGAAGTCGCTCAGTCGTGTCCGACTCTTAGCGACCCCATGGACTGCAGCCTACCAGGCTCCTCTGTCCATGGGATTTTCCAGGCAAGAGTACTGGAGTGGGGTGCCATTGCCTTCTCCTCTCTCTCTCATGGTAAGTATTAAACACACCCTCAAGGAAAAGAACCCTTTGTGCACTGTTGGTGGGAATGTTAACTGGTGCAGTCACCATGGAAAACAGTGTGGAGGTTCCTGAAAACACTGAAACTACCACATGATCAAGCAATCCCACAGCTACACACACTCACATACATACATACACACATACACAGGACTATTATTCACCCATGAAAAAGAAGGGAATCCTGTCATTTGCCACAAGATGGATAGACCTTGAGGGCAGTGTGCTAAGTGAGATGTCAGAAGGAGAAAGACAAATACTGTATGATATCATATATTTGGAATCTGGAAAGGCTGAATTCACAGAATCAGAGGCTGGAATGGTGATTCCTAGGGGCCGGTGCTGTGGGGGGGTGGGATGGAGAGATGCTGGTCAGAGGGCACAGATCTCTAGCTACAGATGAGTAAGTGCTGTGGTCCAGTGCACAGCAAGATGGCTGTATGTGACTGCACTGTGTATCTGCAGGTTGCTCAGAGAGTAGCCCTTCACTGTTCTCACCACCAAAAACAGCGGTAAGCGATGTGAGGTGAGCAAAAGCTAAGGTGGTGATCATTCTGTTCAGTCCATAAATGTATCAAATCAACATGTTGTACACCTTAAACTTACACAATGCTATGTGTCAATTATTTTTATTATTTTTTAAATTCGAGGTATAGCTGATTTACAATATTAGTTTGGAGCATACAACACAGCAATTTGATATATTTTTTTAATTATACTTGAGTTAACACTATTACAAAACAATGACTATATTTCCCTGTACAGTATAACTTTGTGGCTTATCTATTTTATACATACTAGTCTGTGCCTCTTAATCCCATACCCCTGTCTTGCCTCTCCTTCTTTCCCTTTCCCCACTGGTAACCACTAGCTTGTTCTCTCTATCTATGAGTCTGCTTTTTTAAAATATTCACTAGTCTGCTTTATTTTTCAGATTGCAGAATCTAACTTATATGCAATAAGTCAATTATATTTCAATACAACTGGACAGGGGGAAAGACATGACCCCAAGAACAGGAGAAGTGTCATTCAGGTGTCCTGTTTCTCTCTGTTCCTCTTCCTATCAATCTTGGTGGCATTTGACAAAACTAACCACAGCTAAAAGGGCTTCCCTGATGGCTTAGTTGGTAAAGAATCTGTCTGTAATGTAGGAGACCCAGTTTTGACCCCTGGTTTGCAAAGGTCCCCTGGAGAAGGAAATGGCAAACCATTCCAGTATTCTTGCTGGGGAAACCCCATGACAAAAAGCCTGGCGGGCTGCAGCCCATGGGGCCTCAAAGAGTTGGACATGACTTAGCCACTAAACCACCACCAACCACAGCTAAAACCCCAGCACTCTGTGGAATCCAGAATTTAGAATTTCAGTTAAGCCAGCATCTTAGTCTCAGTAATTCAATGAACAACCATTCTACCTCTGTCGTGAGCTAGACCTGGTATCAAAGGTGGACAAAACTCTTTGGCCTCATTTACAATCTACGTGTGCATGTGGCCAAAGACAAGAATGTGTGGTCAACGTTCCACGGACCCCACGAGTCCTGAGAAAGCAGAGAGGGTGGGTGGCCATCTGGTGGCACCTGCCGTGTACTGTCTGCAGGTAGACAGGAGGCGCAGGAGCCCAGGGTTTATGACCGACTCATTCCTATAAAACAACCCTACTCTGCTCGGCAACTGGCAGCCCCAAGGGCCTCTCTTGCTATAAAAACAAATGATTTTTTAAAATGAAAATGTACCTATTAAATTATCTTCCAATAAAGTAAATTAGGGAGGGATGTCGTGTAGTTACGGCCGCTATTTACAGGAAATCCATCTTGGGACTCCGAGGAAGCGAGATCACCCTGGAGCCTGTCTTCCCTGGGGTGGGAGGGCCTAGAAGTCTGACCGCTGGAGGCTCAGCCGCCGTTTATTTAACCCCCCAGAGTAAAGGTCACTCCTGTGAACTGAACTCCATTTTCTTGCATTTTATGCATGATTAAATGGTAATTAAGCTTTAATGAAAAGTGTTAGGCTGATTACAAGTAACATAATTGCACTCGTCAGTTCTTGTCCTCATGCATTACATGCTGTGTGGAGCTGGCGGGACAATGGACCTTGAGCGGGCTTGAATACCTTGTGAGCACTGGTAGTTCTCCTTTCTAGGGGAGGGGTGCTGTTCTACAGCACAGGGCAGGTAAAGTGCACTGCAGGGAGGCGTGCTGTGCAGCTGCTCCATCAGCGGCCCGTCAAACCTGCACATGGACGTGCAGCACTGTGGTTAAGGGTCACCACCAATAACCAGTCGTTCCTCGCCCAAGGTTGCCTTAACGCTGGGAAGAATGATCATTTTTATAAAATAAAATAAGGAAATTTAACAAATCAGAGGTTAAACTATGTTCATTTAAAGTGGGTATTAATCTTTATAAAATGAAAATGGACTGCTTGGTTTCTACCTGGTATCAAAATAATTAGGTAAAGATAAATGTATAAAGAATTATAAAACTTAAAAAGGTCAACAAAGATGCATACGAAGGCAATGGCACCCCACTCCAGTACTCTTGCCTGGAAAATCCCATGGACAGAGGAGCCTGGTGGGCTGCAGTCCATGGGGTTGCTAAGAGTCGGACACGACTGAGCGACTTCACTTTCACTTTTCACTTTCATGCATTGGAGAAGGAAATAGCAACCCACTCCAGTGTTCTTGCCTGGAGAATCCCAGGGATGGGGGAGCCTGGTGGGCTGCCATCTATGGGGTTGCACAGAGTCGGACATGACTGAAGCGACTTAGCAGCAGCAGCAGCAATGTTTTTTAGCAGTAAAAACGGTCTATCCTGACCACTTCTACTGATAATAGATATTATATAAGGACTATTTATCTTAACTACTAACATTGGGATAGAAGATAACTCAGGGGTGGAAGAATCTTTATTATTAAAATTAGCATTCAAACATTTATTATTAAAGGCTTTTCTATTAACATCTTTGAATGAAGCTGATGTCAGTATTAAAACACAACCTTTTCAGAAGATCAGTAGATGATATGGTTCTTGTCACACAATCAAAATCATCCTAGTATTTTTAAGATTCGCATCACTAGAAAGTTTTCAAGTATATTCAGTTAGAAAACACTTTGTAACCACTGACTATATATCATGTTCTGGACATTCTGCCCTCCAGGAACTTAGTCTCATCATTCAGTCCAGGCAATTGTCTCAGTCATGTCTGATTCTTTGTGACCCATGGACTGTAGCTCACTAGGCTCCTCTATTCAAGGAATTCTCCAGGCATGAATACTTGAGTTTCATTCCTTTTCCAGGGAATCTTCCCAATCCAGGGATCGAAACTGGGTCTCCCGCATTGCAGGCAGATTCTTTACCATTTGAGCCACCAGGGAAGCCCAACCTTAGTCTTTTAGATTGCAAATAAGATGCTCACACACGATGGGGCACACACTGTATCAGAAACATGAGCATTGCATTTGGGGACTGCGAGTGACAATGCGATTAATTCTGATTAAGAGGCCTTAAAATATATTCTGTCCATGTGTGGATTCATTGAGCAAGCAAAGAGGAAAAGCATGCATAGAGGAAAATATTAGGTAAAGATATATGTATAAAGAATTATAAAGCTTAAAAGTTCAACAAAGATGCATACATGTTAGTAGATCTGTCTAATAACAGATATGTCCATTTACTCTGATGTAAAATGGACATATACCAAACATGTGCCTACCAAGCAGGGCTGGCCTCCTGCTGGCATGGATGCCACAGGAGGTTGATAGGGTTGGGGGGCAGTGATTGTGGATGAAAACTGAAAACATACAGAAGGGTTTTGCAGAAGTTTGCATACAAGCTTTGATAGCTGTTATTTCTGGCAAGAAGGAGAACCAGAACTCTCTCTGGCTGAGATGGGAAGACAGTGGAGAGTTCTGGCCAGAAGCAAGTTGCCTCATTAAGACCCAGCCTGGGACCTCCCTGGTGGCCCAATGATTAAGAATCCACCTTGTAATGCAGGGGGCACAGGTTTGATCCCAGGTCTGGGAACTAAGATCCCACAAGCTACAGAGTAACCAAGTCTGCATGCCATAACTACTGAGCCTGCACACCACAACCAGAGAGTCCATGTGCCACAACGAAAGATTCCTCGTGATGCAACGAAGATCCCATGTCTCATAACTAAGACCCAATACAGTCAAATAAATAAAGAAGCCGATATATTTTTTAAAAGACCTATCCTGGCTCCTTTGATCAGGAAACACTTATCTAAGAGTGGAGAGAAGCCCATCAGTAATCTGTGGAGGCTCAGTCCAGGCCAAAAGGACTCAGACCAAGGGGACATGTGTACAGTGGAGAGAACTGGCTGGATCTGGGACTTTGAATATGGGCCCTACTGAAAGTGATGCTGGAGTATATGGGGGGCAGAAGATGAAGGGGTTTATGAAAAAATGACTTCAAAGGCTCTCTCATGAGAAACTCTCAGAATGGAGCTAGCATTCACCGAGATGGGAAAGGCTTGGAGAAAACCAGGTTTGGGAGTGGAGAGAACTGGAATGTGGTCATGTTTCATGTGCTAAGTCACCTGTTTCTGTCTCCATGTGAAACCGGAGGGAGACCCCAGAGGCAGTTGAGGACCCCGGGGAGGGCTCAGGAGGCTGGCTGGTAAGGCCCAAGGAGAGACACTGACAGAAGAGAGCGACACAAGGATGTTCCTCATGGCATCCAGCCTTCACAGCTTGGGGAAGGAAAGATGAGAGCCAGGGAAAAGACTCTAATGGGGTGGCCACTGGAAGAAGGAGGACCAGGAGAGGGTGGGGATACGGAAGACAGCTGAAGAAGGTGTCTTAATAACAGACAAGCAGTCAAATTAAAAAGCCCCAGTCAGGTATGGGATTCTGTGACTGAGAAGGAGAGCAACACTGATGTTAAATTCTCCTGTTTTAAGTTTATTGAGGAAAATCTGATAATTCAAATGTCTGAGAAAACTATTCAAATAAGCTTCTCCCTTCAATGATTAAGTTACACCTACAATGCAGAGCTCACACAGTATTGGCATACTATCAAGTTAGAATGGTTTACCAAGAAAACTAATTTAAGACTATTGAATAAATGTCATTTTTGTTTTGCAACAAAGGTCATACTTGAAGTGTCAATTATTTGAGGAAAATATTTAAGTTCCACTATTTTTTAAAATTTTATTTTGAAATCATGAAAGTGAAACTGTTAGTTGCTCAGTCATGTCCAACTCTTTGTGACCCATGGACTATAGCCCACCAGGCTCCTTTGTCCATGGAATTCTCCAGGCAAGAATAGTGGAGTGGATTGCCATGCCCTCCTCCAGGGGATCTTTCCAACCCAGGGATCAAACCTGGGTTTCCCACATTGCAGCCAGATTCTTTACCACCTGAGTTACAAGGGAAGCCCCTTTGAAATCACAGATTAGTGCCAGTACTTCACAGTCTAACGTTAGCTTGTATTAGGAATGGCAGCATTATCTAACTTACATATAAAGTACCTCTTCTTTTTATGTTTCAGGATTATTAAGACAAATAAATGGGCTTTTCCCAGCTTCTACCTACAGAAGAGCAGCAAGGCTTCTTGGGCTCGAGGGATAGGCTCTTTCACATTTTTCAAGGGGATTCAAGCCTTTGTTTTAGAAAGGCTCCAGCCTGATTTAGTTTTATAGTTGGATTCCCCAATGGGGAAAAAATGGCTCAGAAACTGCACAAGTGGAAAGCTATACTTTTGGTCATGGGTACAAGGAGGTTGACCAGATATCCCAGCTTGATGCTGAAGGGGGTTCCTGGGACATGGGGATGTCAGTTTCATGGGTTTGACAATGTTCCTTTGGGAACTCTATCATTGAAAATCCAAAATGAAAGATATGACACACTTCCAGGGGATTATTTGAGAAGGTTTCCTTACAAATGTTGGATTTGGAAAAGTCCAAGTAGAAGTGTAGTTACTAGGTGTATAGAAACCTGGAAAGGAACTGTATGGATACAGCTTCTTGAGAAGAACAGTGAGCGCTGACTGAGGGAATCTGAAAGGGAGATATATTACAGCCTGACACCACTTTCCTCCCCGCACCTCTTGTCTCCTGCCCGAGATCTTCACTGGAGGAACCAGCTAAAAGGCACCAAGCTCATCCACACATGTCCACCACTAGGATTGAGAAGCCTGAGACATGGCAGAGAGTAGATCTGAGCAGACGAAGGGAAAGTGTGCTGGGCTGTGTGCTGTGCTAAGTCGCTTTAGTCTGACTTTAGCCCGCCAGGTTCCTCTGTCCATGGTATCCTCCAGGCAAGAATACTGGAGTGGGTTGCCATGTCCAGCTCCAGGGGATCTTCCTGACCCAGGGACTGAACCAGCATCTCCTGCGGCTCCTGCATTGTAGGTGGATTCTTTACTACTGGCCACTGGGGAAGCCCCAGAGGTCAAGATACAAACCCAAATTTTCAGCATCACAATTCAATCCAAGTTTTTCTAAATAATGCCAAGCAATGTTTATATATCTTGCAATTTTTCCTTCCCATAGAGTTTTAAAGACCTCGTAGAAACTCATTCACAAAAATACCTCAGAGTCAACATTATATTTTCACTCTTAAAATGGTATTTCCCTATACCAAATGTTCCTGGAGAAGGGCACAGCAACTCACTCCAGTATTCTTGCCTGGAGAATCCCATGGACAGAGGAGCTTGGTGGGCTACCATCCATAGGGTCACAAAGAGTCAGACATGACTCAAGTGACTGAGCACGCATGCATGCACACATACAAAATGCTACGTTAAACCATAAATGCCAATATTTAACCATTTTTTTTAATCTGCAAAAATGACAATTTCATATTGTTCAAACTAGAACACTTGGAAAACCAAAGTTCAGTTAAGCAAGTTTCATTTTTGTAGGAACTTTAACGGATGTGTTCATGTTTATCACTTCCTAAGTATATTAATTAAATATATTATTTGCATAATTACAAATATAGGATATAAATGTCTATGCTCTCAAATAACTATGATAAAAGACACTCCTTTGTCTTTAACCCAAACTAGGAGATGTCTTTTTAAAAGAGAATATAATGAAGAATGTAAAAAAATAAATGATTTCTTTGTTCCGTCACTTGAAATTTTAAAAGGGAAGATTTTAAAAGGTCAGAAATAAAAGAACATTCTCTTACCAGATAATCCTGAAATCACACTCTTTGGTATTTATGCAAAGGAGTTAAAAACTTATGTTCATACAGAAACCTACATGCAAATGTTTTTAGCAGCTATATTCATAATCACCAAAAATTGGAAGCAATCAACAGTTCCTTCATTAGGTGAATGGATAAACAGTGATACATCCAGACAATGGGATATTATTCAGCACTGAAAAGAAATGAGCCATCAAGCTAAGGGAAGGCCTTCAGTTCGGTTCAGTTCAGTTGCTCAGTCATGTCTGAGTCTTTGTGACCCCATGAATCGCAGCACACCAGGCCTCCCTGTCCATCACCAACTCCTGGAGTTTACCCAAACTCATGTCCATCAAGTTGGTGATGCCATCCAGCCATCTCATCCTATGTCGCCCCCTTTTTCTCCTGACCCCAATCCTTCCCAGCATCAGGGTCTTTTCCAATGAGTCAACTCTTCACATCAGGTGGCCAAAGTACTGGAGTTTTAGCCTCAGCATCAGTCCTTCCAATGAACACCCAGGACTGATCTCCTTCAGAATGGACTGGTTGGATCTCCTTGCAGTCCAAGGGACTCTCAAGAGTCTTCTCCAACACCACAGTTCAAAAGCATCAATTCTTCGGCACTCAGCTTTCTTCACAGTCCAACTCTCACATCCATACATGACCACTGGAAAAACCACGGCCTTGACTAGATGGACCTTTGTTGGCAAAGTAATGTCTCTGCTTTTGAATATGCTATCTAGGTTAGTCATAACTTTCCTTCCAAGGAGTAAGCGTCTTTTAATTTCATGGCTGCAGTCACCATCTGCAGTGATTTTGGAGCCCCCCAAAATAAAGTCTGACACTGTTTCCACTGTTTCCCCATCTATTTCCCATGAAGTGATGGGACCGGATGCCACAATCTTAGTTTTCTGAATGTTGAGCTTCAAGCCAACTTTTTCACTCTCCTCTTTCACTTTCATCAAGAGGCTCTTTAGTTCTTCACTTTCTGCCATAAGGGTGGTAGAGGGACTTTAAATGCACACTATTAACTGAAAGAAGCCAATGTGAAAAAGCTACATACTATATGATTCCAACTACCTGATAGTAGAAAAGGCAAAATTATGGGGAAAGACAAACTATCACTGTTTGGCAGGGGTTATTTAGGATGGGGGAGGAATGAATGGGAAAAGCACAGAGGATTTTTAGGGCAGTGAAACTGCTTTATATGAGACGGTAATGATGGATACATATTATTACACACTTGTCCAGACTCATAGAATGTGCAACACAAGAGTGAACACCATGTAAACCATGGCCTTGGAGTGATGACGTGTTAGTATGGGTTTATCAGCTGTAACACATGTACCATCTGGTGGGGATATAGATAATAGGGGAGGCTGTGTATAGGCCGAGGCAGAGTCTACGGGGGAAATTTCTGCACCTTCCTCTCACATGCGCTGTGAACCTAAAACTGCGCTGAAAAAGTCTATTATAAAAGGAAAAAAGCAAAAACGCAGCCAGGAGAGTACATAATGGGTAGGAGGGGAAAACATAACCTCATAACGGTACCGAAGGTTTTGTTGTCAAATAAGGACAGTACACCACACCTGCCGTGTACTCTCACCACCGTTTCTGAAGACAGCAGACAAAGAAAAAGAGCAAAAATTATATAATCTTGGAACAAAAACATTTTTTTCCCCAATCCAGGATAACTGGAGCAAACTTACCTTGATATTTTTGCCATAAAGCAGTGAAATTTTTACCACATATAGATTCTATTCCGTGAACACGTGTTCACAAATTACTGCCTTGAAGCACAGCGAACCCGAGGTAAGAAATTGTGCAGACTTTAACCTCAATTTCATTACCAACCCCTTAAAACATAAAATTGACCTCAATCCATGTTCTAATATAAATCTTAAATGTGGCTCACAAGTGACCTGCCAAGAGATGAATCGACCCAGAATGTGTTTATGTGAAAATTCCGGTTGGTTTACGATGACAGCTGGCCTGGGAGCTACCACATTATACCACACTTCTACATGGTGCGGTTTGAAGGGTATTCACAGACTCAACTGCCACAAAATATCCCCACCCCTTCCGTCTGGAAATGATTCCTTAAAAATGTGCTGGACAGTGAAGGCGGGGACCGTCTTCAGGAGGTGAGCATTTAAAGCTGCAAACGTGAAGCTACTAAATCCTCGGAGATGACTGTCCTACAGAAGCTGCTTGACACCTCAGCCCTAAGCAGGGAGAATGGCAGGGGAGCTGAGAGCAGACAGCTGAAGCAGACTGCCAACATCCAGACTTCCTGGCAGCGTCCACGGGGGTGAAGGAGCCTGGGCTAGATGTCAGGTGTGGGGAGGGGGCACCCAAGATAAACCTCACCTTCTGGTACAGACTCACACCTGTCTGGGGCCCAAGTTCAGATACTTACTGGTTAACTCAAATCTTTAAAGTATTTTCTTTCCACATAACTAAAGAGAGCATGGCCTTCCCTTGTAGCTCAGTTGGTAAGGAATGTGCTTGCAATATAGGAGACCTGGGTTCGATTCCTGGGTTGGGAAGATTCCCTGGAGGAGGGCATGACAACCCACTCAAATATTCTTGCCTGGAGAATCCCATGGACAGAGGAACCTGGTGGGCTACAGTCCATGGGGTCGCAAGAGTTGGACACAACATAGCGACTAAACCACCACTACCAAAGACAGCATCTGTCTATCACCATCTGAGAGTGGAGAGAATTTCCTAAGACAAACCGTTCTCTTGATAGGGGTTTTCAAATTTTTATATTTTGCTCAACAAAAGGTCCATCCTGTCGGGAGTAGGGGGAACCTTTAGACAGGAATGGGCCCTGTCGCTCTGGCAACCCCAGGAGGAGAGGACTGCGGAGGGAGGAGGGGCCGTTCACCTACTTGAGAACTGCACGGAGAAGCCGGACTTGCTGATGAAGAAGTCGCTGTCGAACTGCAGGGTGAGGGAGTTGAAGGTGCTGTGGATGTCCTCGGGCAGCGCCGAGCCGCTCCACTCCTTCAGCAGGATGGCGCTGTCCGCCGGGCCGTCCCACACCCGCAGGATGTCGTGGGCCAGCTCCGTGTCAAACACGATGAAGTGCAGGCTGCAAGGAGAACACGGCTGAAAGGGGGCCGGCCGCGAGGGCGCCCGGTGCAGGACTCAGGGGCGCCCCAGCCCGTTCCCCCTCCCCAGCCCCACCCCGGCGCGCCGGTCCCTGTCTGCCGGTTCTGGGTGAGCCTGGAGCCTCAGCCGGCGGGCTCACGCGGCCCACCAGCAAACAGCCGAGCCCGCTGCTTCTGTCCGAAATGGACACAGTGAGGACACGCAGCTGTTGGCTGCACTGGGTGCTCAGGGATGAAACCAGGTCTTCGGAGACCGTCAGCTCTTTTCACGACTCAAAGGTCTTTTGGGCATGCTGACCAAAGATGGGTTTGACACAACTTTGTTCTAAGCTAATGGCAGATTGTGATGCCTGTGGTACCAGTGTCGTTCCCGAAACGCCCCACGAGGTGGCAGCATGCACACCAGGAGAGCCGCTGGCAGAGATGGTCACACCAGGAGGTCACTGTCTACCTGTATCTGAGCGATCTCAGTTTCCGGTATGTCTGCTTTTATACAGTCTATTTTCAGGAAAAAATACATGATTTGAGATACCAACACAAAAGTGGAATTGTGTAGTATAAACTCCTTTTTTTCCTAATATTTTATCATACTTCTATCAGATTTACAGATATTTTTTCAGAGTAACTTAAAAAATCTCTATGTCAGAGGAAGCCACGGAGGTGTAGTTCTATCTATGGCAATTCAAATGGATAAAAGAGTTTAATATCAACAAAAATCCATATTTCCTGAATGCTTTTATCCTCTTTCACTTACTGCTAATTGCATGAAATTTTAAGAAAGATAAAATCACAATAAGTATTATACAAAAAATTGTGCACAAATACTACTTACTTACTTTGTGCATATTATATACTCAGGGAAGATAGCTAACCCTGAATAAAGTATAAAGCATGTAGTATATTTTTAAATGTTCAATTTAAAATATCTTTAATATAGACGAAAGCACAGAATATAGTAGACACTTGGATACCCACATCATTTTAACATTTTGCCCTATTTGCTTCAGATGTTTTTTTTTTTTTAATCTATGCTAATAACACAGTCTTACTCTCCCTCCTCTCCACTTACTCATTGTTTTTCCTCTCACTCCCACCTCCTGAAATCACGATGGTTTCTTCTCATTTATATTTTCATGATTTTCATATGCATATATATGTATACATATTTCCAAAAATATATAGTACTATTTTGTCTGTTTAACAATAATTACATAATAGATGTAATTTTGGCATGTATGTGCTTGTCTCATGTTCAGGTTGCTTTTTTTTTTTTTAGCTTTTATGTGTAGCTTTGTTTGTTTCTGTATGTGATCACTCTGCATAGCTCGTGGAATCTTAGTTCCCTGACCAGGGATCAAACCTGGGCCGTCAGCAGTGAAAGTGCAGAGTCTTTACCACTGGACTGCCAGGGAATTCTCTCAAGTTGCTTTTTACATTGAGTATTAGGTGAAATTCCTCTAAACTAGAGATGTAGACTTTGGTAACTTACTTCAGAAGCAGAATAAATGCTTCACGTGTCTAGGTCTCTACTGAGACTGAGATAGTCACTCTCTATATTTTATGGTGATAAATGGTGCTCATCCTTGGATCTCTCTAGGCTCAGAAAGAGAAATGGCAAAGTTGTTCTCCCTGTGACTATGGCTACGTACAGTCTCACAATAAACTACAAAGGGCTCCGTGTTGTCACGTCTTTATACCTGATGACATCAGCCTATAATAGTTGTAAAAAGAGAAAATCTGACGGTCATGGGAAGGTCTCTTGTTTAAATGACATCTCCCTGAATATTTGTGAGGTTGAACATACTATTGTGAGTCTAAGCCAAACCCCCTTCAGTATACCCTTCAGTTCAACAATTCAAGGGCACCGACTCTTGAGCACCGACTATTATCAGGCACTCTTCTAGGAATTTTGGATATATCAGTGAACTAAAGGAAAAACCCTGCCTTCATGGAGCTTGCACAGTTGGTAATGGCAAGAGATGAGCAAAAAAAACCCCAGAAACTGTAAAAAATAAGAAAGTCTCATGTTCGTAGGTGGTAAATGTCACTGAGAAAAGAAAAAACAAAAGCAGAGCAGAATAAGCAGCATCAGCCTTGACAGGATTGAAGGGTGGGGAGGAGACTTAGGAATCAAATGACATGGCTGGATAACCCATGTATTTAAGAATTAAATGAGATGGCTGATAACCCATATTGGTGAGGAGAGCCTTGAGTAGAGACTTGAAGGAGATGAGAGGTTTGTTATATTTGATGAGAATCTTCCTGAACTAGGGATCAAACCCAGCCTCCTGCATTGCAGGCAGATTCTTTACTATCTGAGCCACCAGGGAAGCCCCACATTTGATGAGAGGGCAGAGAGAACCCAGCAAAAGCCCAATACAGAGGGCACACCTTCAGCGTTTGAGACCATGCAGGCAGGCAGTGTAATGAGAAGAGAAAGGGCCTGTGGAAGAGGCACTAAGGCCAGAGAAATATGTGGGTGGTGGATGGGGGTATGAAAGGGTGAGGCCCAGGGCCTGGAAGCTTATTCTGCGGGTTCTGGCTCTCACCCTGGGTGATCCACCAGGGTGGTGTTTGTGGTGAAGCAGTCTCCCCACCTGTGATTTAGAAAAAAAAAAAAATCTACTCTGTGCTTGTGTTGACAACAAGCTCTCTAGGGAAAGGCAGAACCGAGAATCAGATGTGTGCTGCTTAGAGGAGTGGGCCGGGGAACATTGAGCAGCTGGCAGATTCTGGGCACAGTGTGATGTTGGGAAACACGGCTGTGGGAGGCCTGTGGGGTGAAGAGAGGGTGCGAGGTCACTTGAGGGTTTGTGCATAAGGAACCAGAACCATGGGGAAGTCACAGCTGAGCGGGGGAGGGTGCAGGTACAGGGGTCGTGGCGTGGGAAGACCAGACGTTCTGGTTTGGGCCTGTGAATTCAGGATGCCCGCTGGACAGTGAGCAGCCGGCTGCTCATGCCAATCTGGAGCTTTGCAGGGAAATCTGGAAGGAAAGAGTAAACCTGTGTGTTCAGCAAATAAATGGCTTTAACCATGGGACTAGACGAGACCATCATAGGTCTTAGGGAGAGGGAAGAAGAGGCTCGAGACTGAATGATCCCATCACATCAGATTGGCCACTGCTGTGATGCATGCTGCGTCTCTTAGTACTGTTTGTGTATGGTATTGTATTCTTGTGGAAAGATTTTATTACATACTCTTATCATTTTAAGAAAAATTCCCTGCTGCTCACTATGCCAGGAAGGTTTTTATCTAGTTATGCTGTTGATCATGAAAATGCATTCAATTCTATTAAACTACTTTTTCTAAACCTGTTTAGATGATCAGACAGGTCATTTTTCTTACTATATAAATAGGAGTAATTTTAGAGTTCAGCTCTTTATTTCTGGCTCTTGTTTTTGATATGAAGGTTATTTTAGTCTTATTAAGTGGATCAGCTCATTTTTCTAGTTTTGTCTTTTGCCTGGAAGATTTTTCCAATATATTGACATAATATAATCTATTATTTTCTTCAATGTTGTAAAAATAATTTCTATTGTAGGAGTGTATTTCTATTCCATTTCTAATATTGGTTATTTAGGTTTCCTGTATTTATCTGAATATGTCTGTTATTTTTCTACTCAATGATACTTTTTTCAAGAATCAGTTTGTGGTTTTGGTAATTCTCTACATTGTTTTTTCCATTAATTTATTTTACTATGTTTGCTGCTTTTCCACTCTACTTTTTTGAATTTATTTTGATACTATGTTCTAAATTCCCTTATCTGGAAGCTTAACTTACTGATCTTCAAGTGATCTTCTTTTTCTAATACTTGCATTTAGGGCTGTAAATTTCACATTAATCTGTTAATCATGTGTCTTTTATTTTCAAGATGGAGAATGCATTTTGTTACTTTCTTACTATACTTCTCTATTTATATTACATTTTGATCAGGATGTGGAGTATAGAAGAAAGTGATTTTCTGTTTTATTGATTTTTATTGATTAGCTTTCTTCTAGTTTGTGATCATATCTGTACATATTTCATATTTACTTGAACAGAATGTGCAAATTCTACTTGAAGGCTGTATAACTCCTTTAAGTAAGTTCAGTAATTGCATGGTTCAAATCCTCTGTAACCTTACTGATGTGTTACCTGTTTGATTTATGAGTCATAAAGAATTATAAGAGGTGTGCTGTGCAATTTCCAGTGTCTCCAAATAATGTATTTATTTTGTTTGTATTAAACTATGTTCCTAGCTGGATACTAGTTTCTCCTAAGAGTCATATATGCCTGGTGAATATACATCAAATAGTATTTTGTGTGTTCACAGTAATTACATAGGCATTCCCTGGTGGTCTAGTGCTTAGGACACCAGGCTTTCACTGCCATAGCCAGGGTTCAGCCCTTGGTCAGGAAAATAAGATCCCACAAGCTGCAAGGAATAGCCAAAATAACTTGCAAAACTGGAACTCTTGTAAAGGGATGATAGGCAGTTTGAATATAGATTCCAGGTTGACAGTTTTATATATATAACTATCTGGTTCATGAAAAAGATTGCACTGCAGTTAAAGGAGAAACACTGGCTTATCAACAAATGGTCAATTGAACTGCACTGTGGACAAAAAAAATTCCTTGAGTCTTCTTCATAATACACAAAAATTAATTCCAGATGGAATGAAGACATGTAAATGTGGAAGATAAAATAAGTCTTCTTCAAAAATCCTAAGATAATGTTTTTATAATTTTGGAGAGGCAAGATTTCTTAAATTGGACACAAAAACGTTAAGATAAAAATTGATATAACTCAATTTGAATACAGATAAACACACTAGCCATGAAAGAAAAATAAGCCAAAATGAATTTGATTCATTGAAATGGAAAACTTGTCTTTAACAAAAGACATCATTATGAAACCAGAAAGATAGACCAGAGTATAAGAATATAGCTGCTGAATATAGAGCCAACAAAAGGTTGCATTCAGATGTATAAAAACTGTATACAAATCAATAAGTAAAAGACAGGTATACCCATATGAAAAGAGATGGACAAAAGACTTCAACTGAAAATTCATAGAAGAGGATACTCAAGAGACCAATAAATATAAAAAAGTGATGGCCATGATCAATCATCAGGGAAAAGCAAATTAAAACAACTATGTACCTGCTAGAATGACTAAAACGAAAGACCATCAAGGCCAAGCACAGTGAAAGCAGAAGTACCTGGGAGGGACCCACACTGTGATGGGAGTGCGGAGGTGTGGCCACATCAGGAGATCATCTGGCAGCACCTACAACAGCTGAGTGCAGTGCATGCCCCAGAGAAAAGCACACACACAATCACCGCACAATACACGAAAGCACACTCAACACAACACCATCAACACACAGAATGAATGAATAAATCATGGTCTACTAATGCAATGGAATAATTTTCCTGTACCAATGGGAAGTACGGTGGAGGAAATCAAGACACACTGGAGAACTCGATTTTCATAAAGTTCAAAGTAAGGCAAAAACGCCTCTGAAGTTAAGATAGCCATTATCCTTAAGAATGAATGGAGCCTGAATGGAGCTCAAAGAGCACACCCTGGGCTCTGATCTGATTGCTGGCTCCACTGGGAGTTTTGATAAATAAGCCGTTCAGTTGTGATTGGGATAATCTTATGTGCCTACGATCCATGCTAATGAGAAGACATAGACAAACACATGAAGATCCACCCTGGGGCTGTAAGTTTTGCCATTTGGGAAATACCATGCAAATTCACAAATGATATTGTGGTTCTTGTTTAGTAACTCAGTCATGTCTGACTCTTTGCGACCCCATGGACTGTAGCCCATCAGGCTTCTCTGTCCATGGAGTTCTCCAGGCAAGAATACTGGAGTGGGCTGCCATTTCCTTCTCCAGGGCATGTTCCTGACCCAGGGATTGAACCCCTGTCTCCTGTACTGGCAGGCAGATTCTTTATTACTGAGCCACCAGGGAAGTCCAACAATGATATAACAACATTTTAATATAGATAAAGAAATGGTCATTTTTCATTAAAAATAATGAAAGTCAATATGCAGACATTATACTACTAGGTAGGGAAAGTTTAAAACCTGATTTTAAAAAGTACCATCCTAAAGAAACTACTATTTATTTCAGACACAATCATTCAAGAAAAAAATACACTTTGCTGAACATTTAATTTTCAAGCACTTGGATTTTTCAAAAACTATATTTGATATTAATTTCTCATTTAAATGCTTTATTCTCTGCAATCACCCTCGTTGTTTTATTGAGGCTTTCATGGTTAAGTCAAGGATTTCTCCTAGTAAATGTCATATTGCACTTGAAAATATGTGGGTGATTTTCACATATCTTTTGATATTGATTTCTAACATAATTCCACAGAGATAAAGAGAACAGACTCTATGATTTCAACGCCTTTAGACCAGGAAATTTTTGCACCTTGTTTTATGTCCCTGTATGTGTTACAGTGTCTCCTGGTTTATAGTGTATGGGAACTTGAACAGAATTTGTATCCTGCTATTGTGTGAAAGTTGTGTAAATCTTAGTTATGTTGAATTTGTTCATTGTGCTTTCCTGGTCTACTGTATCTTTCTACTTTTCTGTCTATTCATTCCATTAATTTTTGAGACTTTGGTAATGAAACTCCAACTAAAGATCTTAATTTATCTACTTAAAAATAATTGTAATATATAGTGGAACTGTTTGTAACTTTCCAAGTCTCCTGTAAAGGTGTTATCATATTTTCACAATTTAAAAAATAAGAAAAGAGAGAGAAAATACACTTTGCAATGCACAGTGTCACAAGCTTTAATACATGTGGACAGAGCACCGGATGAACAAAGTGTCAGGTATGTTTATTCTGTTCAAGTTGCCTGGGAAGGGTCTTGTCAGGCAGAGAGAAATAGCAATGATAATCCAATAAGAGGATGAGACAGAAAGTGACTAAACAAATACATTCATGAACACACGAGGAGTGTGAAAATGCAAAAGTTACAACAAGTAAAATGATGTAAAGATTTTCTTTTCTACCAGATTGGCCAAGATAATGACACTTCATTCTGTTTCCATGAGAATGTGGAGACTCCACCTTTTTCATATGCTATTGGAGGCCATATCTTCTCTTTTTAAAAGCAATTTGGTAATGGCCATAAAGATTTAAATGTGCATAAACAGCAAGTATAGCTTTAGAAATTCATCATAGGAAGTACCCTCGAGGTGATATACTGGGAAGATGTTAGCATGGCTGATATCAGTGAAAAGCTGAAAACAATCTGAGTATCCCAATAGGGTACAGTTTAAATAAATTATGGTGCATTCAGGCAATGGAATCTTCTTCCATGACTAAATAGAATGAGGTGGAATTACAAGTAAGGATATAAAACTTTGACCATGTTTATTGACTGAAGAAAATCTTCAGAATAATATTAAGGTATGATACTATTTTTCAAAAATAATTAAACAAGTAGACATTAATTAATTGTTTAAACAATTAAACATATATATATATATACATATATATATATGTTTCCTTTAAGAGTTACACAACTATACACCAAATTTTAAACTGATGTTATCTTTTGCATCTAGGATTATAGCAAACTACTTTCCAGGCTTTTTATCTTCCTGCCACAGTTTTCTAATATTTCAAAAATTGAGAAAATAAATAACTTTGAATATCATGAAGCTGAACTTGAGTTTATTCTGCACATAATGAGCAAAGTATGTATATTTTTAAAGTTGGCAAGTAATATGATCAGCTTTGTTTGCTAGAGCTATTTGTATTAAGACACATGATTCAATCATTTGACCCAGAAAGAATGTTTCTAAGAATTTATTCCAAGGTGTTAATTATCAATAGAAGCAAAGCTTTACTTGTGATGCTATTTGCCATATAATTACATGTAATATGGAAAACTAGAAATGATGAAAATTAGAAATTTTGTAAACAACCATCAAGAGAAATAATATTTAATTGTGGTCACCCATACTGTAGCTTATGTAAAGGTTCATGTAAGGCAGGGTGGATTGGAGGGGAGTTTGGGGGAAAATGGATACATGTATATGCATGGTCACAAAGAGTCAGAAACAACTGAGCAACTGAGCTGAACTAAACTGATATGCATGGCTGAGTCCCTTCGCTGTTTACATGAAACTGTCACATTTTGTTAATTGGCTATACTCTAATACAGAATAAATAAAATTTTTAAATGTCCATATAAGACATACGTCAACATGGTAACAATGACGTCCAATATGGGGGAAATGCATGCCTTTTTAAAATGCTTTTGAAGATGTCTATACATTTATTTTTCAACCATATAAAACTAATATCATAATTAAAAAAATAAAACAGGTTCCTTAAGTGTGGGAGCAGTGGTTGGAAGAAAGCCAGGCAGGATGGTCGGATAACAGGCCCAGTGAATCATGGGGGTCTGGACAAGGGGGCTCCAGACATGGAATTACCGAGATGTGCAGCCACACAGGTATGGAAGGGAGGGAGGAGCCCTGATACTAAGAGGCTGGCCTGGATGTTTTGCTGTGTAGTGACAGCCCTACTTCAGAAGGAAGGGGTGGTGGGACAGACACTGAGTCCAGAGAAGAAAGCAGATTATTTTTAGATGAGATGATAAAAATAAAATTCTGGTTCACCTTTTAACTCGGTCCCCAAGGATGGGAAGAATCTAGAGGTGGGGCAACAGTCAGAAACTGCAAGGAGCACAGGTGGAAAGCGAGCCGTGATGACAAAGCTGGGATCAGAGACTCCCGCACACTTCATCTGTGCTGAGCATAACGTGCACGTGAGTCATCGGGCCAAACCCGTAGGGGACCAGACACCAAGTCCAGAGGGTGTTTCTGTCTGTCTAAGGAGCTTACACCTGCCGATTAGCCAAGGCATGCCTGAGAGCACGGAGAAGGCAATGGCAGCCCACTCCAGTACTCTTGCCTGGAAAATCCCATGGATGGAGGAGCCTGGTAGGCTGCAGTCCATGGGGTCGCTAAGAGTCGGACACGACTGAGCGACTTCACTTTCACTTTTCACTTTCATGCATTGGAGAAGAAAATGGCAACCCACTCCAGTGTTCTTGCCTGGAGAATCCCAGGGACGGGGGAGCCTGGTGAGCTGCCGTCTATGGGGTTGCATAGAGTCGGACACGACTGAAGCGACTTAGCAGCAGCAGCAGCAGCCTGAGAGCAGGAGGGGGTGAAGGGTGGATTTGGGAGACTGGGCAGGGAGAAGGTTAGAGTAAGAGCAGAGTAACAGCCCATGAAGTGGGAACCGGGCATCACGGATAGAAAAGACACAAACAAGGGGAGAGCTGACAAGTTTTTGGCTCACGTGCAGCTCATTGTTTTTTTTTCAGAGCCTATTATGAACAGATATATCAATAAATTAATACCTGTTTTTTTTCAGTCGGGAGAATACTGGAGATTGGGGAGTGAAAAATAAGGATGAGCAGAACATATTATTGAAAATAAAAACCTCCACCATTTGGAGGAAGACAAGCATTAACAAAGATCAGGAGTAAAGAGGCTTGGAGGAAATGATAATAGTTATCCTGAAGGTGTGTCTGGAGGGTTTCTGTGAGGCATTTGTCTTTGGAACAGCAGCCATGCCAATCTCCCACACCTCAATTAACTATTTCTCCTAAACCCCATTCATTTGTGATTAGAATTTCACTTCCAGAGTTAATCACTTTTCAGCTCTTCCTACACTTTCATTTTCATTGGCCAGTTCCCTTTCTGATGATCCATTTTTGTAGTGTCAAGTGGGATTACTGGGAGACAAGGAAGAAATCCAAGGACATGATTTGCTGTCTGTGTTTGAACTAAGCGCAGATGCCTGGTGAGTGATCCTGCACTGGAAGGTACATGGCATGATCAGGTGTGTCTGTGGTTTGTACTGAGACTGAAGGGCTAAGAGGAAGTCTGTGCTTCATGAAACCCTTCATGGCACATCTGCAAAGGTAACTAAATGTGAATGAACCCTTTTATTGCGGCACTGGCGTAGTTCCATGAAGCAAGGTGACTACAATTGCTTGTATCAGGATCTTGCACCTATGAGAGGTGCCTGCAGGGTTCTGCCCCCTACCCCCTGCAGGTGGCTGGTCTGGTTCCCTAAACCCTGAAGCTGCTTCCCTGGCTCCAGCTAAGGAGTGCTGGGGTCCAGCCTCACACATGGGGCAGACTTTGAAGAGCTACTGCTCTCTTTTCTTTGGAGGGCTGGAATTCTCTTGACTGCTATTTCCTCATGTTATCCACAAAAATAAATGGGATATCCCACTGTGGTCCTAAAAGAAAAGGAGCATTTGAGATGTTTTGATTCCTGTCCCCGAGCCTGTCGGTCATGTCATCAAAAAACTTGTGACTCATACTCCAGGCACATTTACCACAGCTTGACCTCAAACTCAGAGAAAAATGTCCAGTTAAGTGGAATCATTTTCTGAGTCTGTGTCTCACAGGGATCTTGAAAGTTGGTCAAAAATAATTTAAAATTATCCTAGATCTACAGACCAGATCTTTCCCCTAATTTCTATATAGCCCAGCACAGCCAAACCACAATCCACATTGTGCTTTCTTTAAAAGTTTGCACAGGAGCAGTTTTGACAGTCTTAATGCATGTTTAGTGGTGGTGGTTTAGTTGCTAAGTCATGTCTGGCTCTTGTGACCCCATGGACTGTAAGCCCACCAGGCTCCTCTGTCCATGGGATTCTCCAGGCAAGAATATTGGAGTGGGTTGCCATTTCCCTTCTCCAGGGGATCTTCCCGACCCAGGGATTGGACCTGGGTCTCCCGCACTGGAGCTTTCCCGGTGGCTCAGCTGGTAAAGAATGCATGTTTGATAGGCTTCTAATGTTTTCAATACTGCATGAGCTATTTCTAATAGAATCCCCTGATGCTGGGAAAGATTGAAGGCAACAGAAGCGGGCAGCAGAGGATGAGATGGTTAGATAGCATCACAAATTCAATGGACATGAATTTGCGCAAACTCCGGGAGGTAGTGAAGGACATAGGAGCTTCTTGTGCTGTAGTTCATGGGGTCACAAAGAGTAGGACATGACTTAGTGACTAAACAACAACAGCGATAACAACAACTACATGTCCAAATGCAATTTTGTAAGAAAGAACAGAAATATTCTCAAAGTGAATTTTCCAGACAATTAGACTTGTGAAAAAGCAATTAAAGCCAAGGAACAATATAGACATATGATTATGCAAAACACTATCTTGATGCTGTTTGCGGGATGTGTTTACAATGCTGCTACCTATACTGTATAAATGACAGCTGTGCTCAGAATGAAAGGTACTGGGTCTCAGACACATGTTTACACATAACTCTTCAAGTGCCTAAATTTACTGCAGTGTCTTATGATTAGACTTTTAATTAAATTTAGTTATGGAAACTGCTTTATAGGATGCGTGTGAAAATTATAAACGTCTTTTAGACCCAAGTGTCCTATAACAATAACTATTTTCGCATCTTCTATTATCTTGAACAAAAAGTGATAGCAAAATACATCAGAAACCACTCTGCCCCCCCCCCAAATAAAAATAAACACAGTAATAATTGGCATGAAATGTTGAACCAAGCCTTTCATAGTTTCTGAGATTTTGTTGCTTATTTATTCTTTAAGAGTGAAAAACACTGACATTTAACAAACCATAATAGAATGTATGGTAAGGCATTCCATTCATATTAAGAATTTTTAATACATAAATCAATCCCTGAATTCATATCTACATGACTGACATATTCCTCACTTTCAAGAAAACAGTTGAGATAATATTGTCTCTGATACCAATGAAATAAATAAGATTCGGTAAACTAGACAAGATATCCAAGCTGAGACCAAGCTCTAATTTTTCTTGGTGTCAGTACCATTTTAAATCTAAAATGATATATTATGTACTTTTAAGTATGTTATTTTCTAGACTGCCATACTAAAAGTAGTACATAATTTCTTAATGAACCAAAATCACCAGAAACATTTTGGGATAAAGTTGGACATTGACAGAGTAAATTAATTATAAGAGCTGATGTTTGCTTCCTAACTTCCTTATTAGGAAGGATTTTATGCCTTAAATAAAAAGATTCATTTACAAACTGAGTAACTTAAAAGATATGCACAAGAAGAAAAAATTCACCAAACAACAAATTGGTGTAGGCAACATTTTTGTTTTCCTAGAACATTAATGGTTATATGACAAAGTCAGTTCATGATTTTAAAAAAAGTATATTTTTTATTACTTCATCTTATTCTTTATTAATTTCTTATCTCTTTTCTTATTAAAATGTTAATTAAGTATTAGATTCACCTGCAGAGTGTCTGTTACTTGCTTTGCATGTAGGGGAATAAGTGCTCTTTTCTGGTTCTTGGGAAACAAATCACAAGAGGATGTTTAAGAAGTAGAATGGATACAAAAACAAGAACCCTATATATGCTGTCTACAAGAGATTCACCTCAAACCTATGGACTCATACAGACTGAAAGTGAAGGGCTGGAAAAAGATATTTCATGCAAATGGAGACCAAAAGAAAGCAGGAGTAGCAATACTCATGGCAGATAAAATAGACTTTGAAATAAAGGCCATGAAAAGAGACAAAGAAGGACACTACATAACGATCAAAGGATCAATCCAAGAAGATATAACAATCATAAATATATATGTACCCACCATAGGAGCACCACAATATGTAAGGCAAATGCTAACAAGTATGAAAGGGGAAATTAATGGTAATGCAATAATAGTGGGAGACTTTAATACCCCACTCACACCTATGGATAGATCAACTAAACAGAAAATTAGCAAGGAAACACAAACTTTAAATGATACAATGAGATTTGGGAGAATGGCATTGAAACATGTAAAATATCATGTATGAAATGAGATGCCAGTCCAGGTTCGATGCACGATACTGGATGCTTGGGGCTAGAGCACTGGGATGACCCAGAGGGATGGTATGGGGAGGGAGGAGGGAGGAGGGTTCAGGATGAGGAACACATGTATACCTGTGGTGGATTCATTTTGATATTTGGCAAAACTAATACAATTATGTAAAGTTTAAAAATAAAATAAAATTAAAAAAAATAAATAAATGATACAATGGACCAGTTAGACCTAATTGATATCTATAGTACATTTCACCCTAAAACAATAAATTTCATCTTTTTCTTAAGTGCACACAGAACCTTCTCCATAAATTTAACCTTGGTAAATTCAAAAAATTGAAATCATCTCAAGCATCTTTTCTGATCACAGTGTGATAAGATTAGATGTCAACTACAAGAAAAAACTATTAAAAATACAAACATATGGAAGTTAAACAACACACTTCTGAGTAACCAACAAATCACAAAAGAAATCAAAATATGCGTAGAAATGAATGAAAATGAAACAACAACAACCCAAAACCTATGGGATTCAATAAAAGCAGTGCTAAGGGGAAGATTCATAGCAATACAGGCATACTTCAAGAAACAGGAGAGAAATAAAATAAATAACCTAACTCTACACCTAAAGAACTAGAAAAGGAAGAAATGAAGAACCCAGGGTTAGTAGAAGGAAAGAAATCACAAAAATTAGGGCAGAAATAAATGCAAAAGAAACAAAAGAGACCATAGCAAAAATCAACAAAGCCAAAAGCTGGTTCTTTGAGAAGATAAATAAAATAGACAAACTATTAGCCAGACTCTTCAAGAAACAAAGGGAGAAGAATCACATCAACAAAATTAGAAATGAAAACGGAGAAATCACAACAGACAACACAGAAATACAAAGGATCATAAGAGACTACTATCAGCAATTATATGCCAATAGAATGGACAACTTGGAAGAAACAGACAAATTCTTAGAAAAGTAGAACTTTCCAAAACTGAACCAGGAAGAAATAGAAAATCTTAACAGACCCATCAAAAGCAAGGAAATTGAAACCATTACCAGAAATCTTCCAATAAACAAAAGCCCAGGACAAGATGGCTTCACAGCTTAATTCTACCAAAAATTTAGAGAAGCACTAACACTTATCCTACTCAAACTCTTCCAGAAAATTGCAGAGGAAGATAAACTTCCAAACTCGTTCTATGAGGCCACCATCACCCTAATATCAAAACCTGACAAAGATGCCACAAAAAAATAAAACTACAGGCCAATATCACTGATGAACATAGATGTAAAAATCCTTAACAAAATTCTAGCAAACAGAATCCAACAACACATTAAAAAGATCATACATCATGACCAAGTGGGCTTTATCCCAGGGATGCAAGTATTCTTCACTATTTGCAAGTCAATCAATGTGATATACCACATTAACAAATTAAAAGATAAAAACCATATGATTATCTCAATAGATGCAGAGAAAGCCTTTTACAAAATTCAACATCGATTTATGATAAAAACCCTCTAGAAATCAGGCATACAAGGAACATACCTCAACATAATAAAAGCCATATATGATAAACCCACAACAAACATTATCCTCAATGGTGAAAAATTGAAAGCATTTCCTCTAACATCACGAATAAGACAAGGACGCTCACTCTCACCACTACTATTCAACATAGTTTGGAAGTTTTGGCCACAGCAATCAGAACAGAAAAAGAAATAAAAAGAATCCAGATTGGAAAAGAAGAAGTAAAACTCTCACTGTTTGCAGATGACATGATCTTCTACATAGGAAACCCTAAAGACTCCACCAGAAAATTACTAGAGTTAATCAATGAATACAGTAAAGTTGCAGGATATAAAATTAACACACAGAAATCCCTTGCATTCCTATACACTAACAATGAGAAAACAGAAAGAGAAATCAGAGGGATGGTATGGGGAGGGAGGTGGGAGGGGGATTCAGGATGGGGAACATGTATACACCCATGGTGGATCCATGTTGATGTATGGCAAAACCAATACAATATTGTAAAGTAATTAGCCTCCAATTAAAATAAATAAAATTATATTAAAAAAGGAAAGAATTCCATTCACCATTGCAATGAAAAGAATAAAATACTTAGGAATAAATCTAGCTAAAGAAGCAAAAGACTTATATATTCAAAACTATAAAACACTGATGAAAGAAATCAAAGATGACACAAATGGATGGAGAAATATACCATGTTCATGGATTGGAAGAATCAATATAGTGAAAATGAGTATACTACCCAAAGCAATCTAGAGATTCAATGCAATCCTTATCAAGCCACCAATGATATTTTTCAGAGAATTAGAAAAAATAATTTCACAATTTTGTATGGAATTACAAAAAACCTCAAATAGCCAAAGCAATCTTGAGAAAGAAGAATGGAACTGGAGGAATCAACTGGAGGAATCCATAAATCAATATACTACAAAGCCACAGTCATCAAGACAGTATGGTACTGGCACAAAGACAGAAACACAGATCAATGGAGCCAAATAGAAAGCCCAGAGATAAATCCACACACCTATGGATACCTCATCTTTGACAAAGGAGGCAAGAATATACAATGGAGAAAAGACAATCTCTTTAACAAGTGGTACTGGGAAAACTGGTCAACCACTTGTAAAAGAATGAGACTAGAACACTTTCTAACACCATACACAAAAATAAACTCAAAATGGATTAAAGATCTAAATGTAAGACCAGAAACTATAAAACTCCTAGAGGAAAACATAGGCAAAATACTCTCTGACATAAATCACAGCAGGATTCTCTATGACCCACTTCCCAGAGTAATGGAAATAAAAGCAAAAAATAAACAAATGGGACCTAATTAAACTTAAAAGCTTTTGCACAACTAAGGAAACTATAAGCAATGTGAAAAGACAGCCTTCAGAATGGGAGAAAATAATAGCAAATGAAGCAACTGACAAAGAATTAATCTCAAAAATATACAAGCAACTCCTGCAGCTCTATTTCAGAAAAATAAGTGACCCAATCAAAAATTGGGCCAGAGAGCTAAACAGACATTTCTCCAAAGAAGACATACAAATGGCTAACAAACACATGAAAAGATGCTCAACATCACTCATTATCAGAGAAAAGCAAATCAAAACCACAATGAGGTACCATTTCACGCCAGTCAGAATGGCTGCTGTCAAAAAGTCTACAAACAATAAGTGCTGAAGAGGTTGTGGAGAAAAGGGAACCCTCTTACACTGTTGGTGGGAATGCAAACTAGTACAGCCACTATGGAGAACAGTGTGGAGATTCCTTAAAAACCTGGAAATAGAACTGCCCTTTGACCCAGTAATCCCACTGCTGGGCATACACACCGAGGAAACCAGAATTGAAAGAGACACATGTACCCCAATGTTCATAGGAGCACTGTTTACAATAGCCAGGACATGGAAGCAACCTAGATGTCCATCAGCAGATGAATGGATAAGAAAGTGATGGTACATATACACAATGGAATATTACTCAGCTATTAAAAAGAATGCATTTGAATCAGTTCTAATGAGGTGGATGAAACTGGAGCCTATTATACAGAGCGAATTATGTCAGAAAGAAAAACACCAATACAGTATATTAATGCAGATATATGGAATTTAGAAAGATGGTAATGATGACCCTATGTCCAAGATAGCAAAAGAGACAAAGATGTAAAGAACAGACTGTTGGACTCTGTGGGAGAAGGTGAGGGTGGAATGATTTGAGAGAATAGCATTGAAACATGTATATTATCATATATGACATAGATCACCAGTCCAGGTTCGATACATGATATAGGGTGTCCATGGCTGGTGCACTGGGATGACCCAGAGAGATGGGATGGGGAGGGAGGAGGGAGGGAGGGTCAGGATGGGGAACACATGTACACCCATGGCTGATTCGTGTGAATGTATGGCAAAAACCACCACAATATTTTAAAGTAATTAGCCTCCAATTAAAATCAAAATAAATAAAAAAAGGAAGTAGAAAATTTTGAAATCTGCCTAAGAGGAAAGATATCCTGTTTATGTAAAGTCATTTCATGACTCACAGATGGTTCCTAGGGTTTTTCACAATCAAATTCAGTGTAACGGCTTTTACATCATTTAGATCAAGCATTCAGGAATTTAAAGTTAAGAAGTAATACTTAATTCTATATAGTTCACTGGTAAGTGACTGCTGATTTTTATGAAGAGTTTTGTTGTTGGGTCACTGAGTTGTATCCAACTCTTTGCAGCCGCATGGATTGTAGCCTGCCAGCTCCTTTGTCCATGGAATTTCCCAGGCATAAATACTGAATGGGTTGCCATTTCCTCCTCCAGGGGATATTCCTAACCCAGGGACTGAACCTGAGTCTCCTACATTGGCAGGCAGATAGATTGTTTACCACTGAGACATCTGCAGAACCCTTTATGAAGAATACAGATTCAAATTCTTTTATTCAAACATGCCCTATTTGTGCCTCAATAGATGGCACAATTACCTAATTAATCATTGTTCTTAACTAAGGACACTTAAATTTTTAAATGAATTATTTAAATGAGTTACTTTTGCAACATTTACATTATCTAAATTCCATTTTTAAACGAATTATTTAAATGAGTTACTTTTGCAACATTCACATTACCTAAATCCCTCCTCTTGTTCCATGTACATGATAGGATATTTATTTTGGAGGGTTTGAAAGTGGTAATAGTTTGTTCCATGTGAGTCTAACTCACTCCCAAGATGTTGATGTGACCAAATGTCAAGAAAGTCTGGTGAACTTCAGGGAGGACGGAGGCCATCAAAGAAAAACAGAGTGTCAACAAATGGGATGAGCAGGCCCCCTCACTCCTGAGCATCCCATCTTATTAAAGTTGCAGGAGGATATGTTTACTAAGTTTACTGGGCAAACCATTTGTGAGTAAGGACAAAATCCACTAGTTCCTGAATGTTTTCATATACCCACTTGCCCCATAAAGAGGTTTCTGCTTTGCATATGTCTCTTTCAGATATTTCTCATATTTAAAGGAGCTGATGACCAGATTCTTTTAAACTCTGGTCAGTGTAATAACACAGAAAACAGGAAGAGGATTGGAGGGAGTGGTTAAGACTGGCTCAGGGGTGTTTTTTTTTTTTTTCCTTCTCCTTTTTTTATAAGTGTTTATTTGTGGCCGCTGCTCGATCTTCATTGCTGTAGGAGGTTTCTCTCTGGTTGCACAGAGCGGGAGCTACTCTCTAGCTGTGGTGCTCAGGCTTCTCACTGTGGTGGCCTCTCGTTGCTCAGCAGGGGCTCTAAAGCACAGGCTCGGTAGCTGTGGCACATGGGCTTAGGAGCTCTGAGGCAGGTGGACTCTTCCCAGATCAGGGGTCAAACCCGTGACTCATTGGCAGGCGGATTCTCTACCACTGAGCCACCAGGGAAGTCCGAACAGAGTTGTTGTTTATTTTAATTAACATTCAAAAGAACGAAAGAGGAGAGATGGTGGGAGGAAAAAGGGGTCTTTAAGGGCTATGACTACAGAATGCATGTTCTCAACGTGTTCTTCAGTTAAAGAACAACTTAGTTTTAACTGAAATGTCCTCTTGCTTTACATACTGTACTGTGGTTTTGACACACCCTTTTGGCACATGGAGGATTTACTTTCAAAAATTACTTTTCATTGGTTTACTTGTTAATTTAAAAATAGCATCATTTAGGACTATTCTTTTCCCATTAAGGGTGGAATATATTTCTTCAAACATTTTTTTTCCCCCGAGATGTGTTTTGGCAGATGGAACATTAGCAAATGTGATGCAAACAGAAGTTTGAAAAGCCTCCATGTTTTTCTTCTAGGAAAATTCCATCATCACTAGTTTCCTAAAGGAACAGAACCTGATGCAGAGAGACCCCCACCTTTAATCATCCAGCTAAGGTCCCCACACCTGCATGAGGCCCTCCTAGACCACTCACCCCAACCAACTAGAACTGCCCAGCAACTCAGAAAGTCATGAGCACGTAAGTCATTATTTGCAGTGACTAAATTTTGGGGGGCCACTTGTTATGTAGCCAAAGCTAGCTGATGTACTTAATTTCTTTTTATCTTTACTTTGGATGCCTTAACACAAGTTTTCAAAGGAATACCAAAGTGAGCATGCAAGACAATGAAAAATTTGGCCATGTGTTTACATTTTTTCCTTTGACTCAGAAACTTAAATCTAATCATGGATAATAAGAGACATACTACTGTCTTCACTATAAGAATAGGAGACATGCTTTGATTCTCAAATCACTGAAACCCAATAAACTGAGTACCTGATGGTCTTCCCCGGGTCTGCCTCTACCACCCAGGTGCAGTGGAGGTTGTTGTCATAGGGAGCGGGGTATCCCGGAGACAGGATGCGTCCTGAAGTGGCAGCGTGGATCCGCCCCCCACATTCCGCTGCAATGGATTCAAAAAATGGATAAGTTTACTCCAGGCCTTACAGGCTTCACTTTAACCACCTTGAAAAGCCCAAACCATCACATTCGTGTTGCATCACAGGAAAACAATCACAGTATCTCGCTGTTCCTGTCACTGCTTTTCTAAATTTTCTTGTTCCCCAGTTGGTATCCTCTGTGCAAAGTCAAGAGAGTGAAACAGCAGTGAAAGGCCATGTTATAAATCTGGTGATATTTCTGTGTACAGAAGAAGTATCTAATAATAATTCTGTATATAGAAGAAGTAATAATACCTCTCTATATAATTCTATATATGCTTCTATATATGCTACTACTACTTCTTCTATATATAGTATCTAATATTACTTCTCAATAAAACAGTACTAGGAGATGTGTTTTTCCTACCTACACACATGCACTCACACACACACACACTCACAATATTGTCTTTGCTGTTTAGTCACTCAGGCTCAGTTGTGTCCCACTTTTTGTGACCCATGGACTGTAGCCCACCAGACTCCTCTGTCCATGGGGTTCTCCAGGCAAGAATGCTGGAGTGGGTTGCCATGCCCTCCTCCAGGGGATCTTCCTGAGCCAGGGACTGAACCTGGGTCTCCTACATGGGCAGGGAGATGGATTCTTTATCACTGAGCCACCAGGAAAGCCTCTCGCAAATATTAGGATTAAACCCACACTGGAGAAAGAGCAATAGAAGTCTTCCTGTGCTGGGAGAATCAAGTCGGAAGACCCTGGGCTTCCTGCCCCCAGCACGCACTTGCAGGCAACTCACCTACACAGGAAGGTAGTGGCCTGTCCCACACTCTCCGGTCTCCACTCAGACAGGTCAAAGTGCCCCCGCCGTGCATAGCGTAGCCCGGGTTACAGCTGTACAGGATGACCGTGTCGGTGAAGTGGCCTTCATCCCGGATCCTGTAGCCATAGTTAGGGGTCCCCGGGTCCTCACATTTCACTAGGTCAAAACCTGTGAGCAAGGAGGGGAGGGGTGAGTAGAAAGAAGTCACTGTGGCATCTGTATTGGGGTTCAAACACTGATGAAACAGACAGGGTTGTTAAATGTCCTTTGACGTGTAGGAAGAAAAAGAAGACTCTGAATTTAAAAACACGGAAATACGTGTGGGTCTTGATTGGGTTTATCTGTTAACCACTGGTTTGTTTCTTGGGGTTTTACCACTTTATTTGTTCCTGTCTATTAATATACTTATGACTGAAGCCCAGCAGGACAGTACGGTCCTTCCCCCACCACCCCAACCCCCACCCCTCACCCCATCTCCTCCACCTGCCTTTTGTCTGTAGAAAAAATTTAGTCAAATAATAAGCTTAATCAGAGAAGTGAGAAAGCACTCAAACAGAAAAAAATAATAATAGTTTAGCCATTAAACAAGGTCAAGGACGTTCAGTTTCTCCTCAAGGGCTGCAGACAATTTTCTGAACCATATCCTGAAGATACTGAAACCCCCACCAGCTGGAAGAAGTTAACTACACGACGCCCAGACTGTAGCCATGACATAAGGTGTCACAATTCCTAGAACTGGTCTCAAAGAAATGTTAACAAATTGACCCTGGAACTGAAGACTAACTGTACTTGAAGCAGTCAAGAAGACCATGATCAGACCACTGATGACCAGCTTCAAGACGACCATCAGAGCTGACTGTGCTGTTTGTGTAGGTACTGCCCCCTCCATTGATAAAAGCTCTTGCCTGCTGAGTGTCAGTGTGTCTGTGTGTGCGGGGGTCATGGAATCAGCTTTTGGACATGAGCCCATCTTCTATCCTTGTTGCCACTCTCTGAAATGACTTTCCTTTTCACCAGTCTTGCCTCTTGAGTATTAGCTTTCAAGCAGCAAGCAGCTAGACCCCACTTTCAGTAACACAAGGAGAGTCTTTATTCCAAAGAGCTCCAGGCCATCATCATCTGACTCACACGTCCAGTCAGCATCTAGATTCTCCAGTGAGTTCACGTAAGCTTTTCCTGTCTCCACACTGCCTTTTGTCACACCTGGGGCCTTCCGGGAGGGCCACCCTCGCTACCGCCAGGTGCTTATTGTCTGTGTTCACTCAAGTCCCTCCCTCCAGGCCCACTTCCTCTAAAATGCCCAGATCTCAAGCTTGGAAATTTCCATGTCCTTCCTGCTCACGGAGCTGGGCTCTGTGTCCCACCTGGGGCCAGGGTGAGGTTCCTGAGCTGCTCTGTGTGTAGCACAAACTCCAGAATGAATCATCATAATGACTTCATCAAACTAAGCTCTGAGACTCGAAGAAAGAGATGACAGAAGTGAAGATTTAGCCTCTGTGGTACCAAGAGCTGTATATTGTTTTCATGTGAAGCAATAATTTAAGGCCATCTGTGAAGAGAGTTCTACACTAACAAATCTCTCTTCCCATATCACAATGCAAATTTTGACCATTAAAAAAAGTAGAGCTGGAAACTCGAAGGAATACATGGGTTGTTTTCATCTATTTCCACCCAACTTTGACTTCTTCCTTTTCACGAAAATAAATAAAATAAAATGAATGTGTGAGTTTTGCTAAGTCTTTCTGTCAAATTTGCATTCTGAATGCTTTTCCATTGAGGAAGATACATCTTTAAATTCACATGATCATTTATCCTCAGAATCTCTACATAATCCAGATGGAGTTCTGCCGGTGTGTACACGGGAGGGAAACCAGTACACATTTGAGAATTTACATGTAGTGGCCAAGGGAAGTTTCCTGAAATACTTTTTTTTTCTATAAAATGTCAGTCTTTACTTATTGTGCCTTTATGAAAACTGTTTATCTATTTAAGAAATGCAAATAGCTGTAACTCAAGATGCCCAGAAGGACAGTGTATCTATTTCAGCACAAAGCAAAAGGATATTTTAAGTTGCCACAAAGGGGATCAGAATTAAGAAGAAGGGTCCCATGCACATAGGGTTTCAGGGCTCATGCAGATACCTGACAACGCCAGTCTGATGCATAGTCCCAACACCACCAGGAAAGGAATATGCTAAGCTGCTGAACTCACTTAGATAGAACCGCCATCCTTACTCCTGCCTTGTCAAAGGCCCTGCATATTATTTAGCCATAGTGTCTCTTGTGCAGAAGGGAAAAGGAAGCAAAGTCTTTGTTGTTACTGTTTTATTGGTTTGGGGCTTGGATGAGACAGTGTCAGGGTGGTGCTTTCAAAAGCACCACTGCCCAGGGTGGCCGGAACAAGAAACTATCACTGGCTGGGGTACAATGGCCAGCGGAGAGTGACGGCTGGAGTAGGGCTCCACGGATAATGATAATCACCAATGTTTCAAACTGTTTCAGCATTTGGAAGTCAAATTAGGTGTCTGAGTATCAATGACAATGGAACATAAAACGAAATAAGCAGCAGACAAAATCTAGGTCTCAAAATGAGAAACAGAAAGAGTCAAACATGTGTCCCTTTTGTTTGTGCTCCTGTGACAGGAACCTGGAGAAGTAAATCTGACATGAGAGGAGCCAGACTCAAGTGCCAATAGACCCGAAGTTCTCTCCAAAGCAGAGTGAGGTCCCTGTAGGACAGTGGCCCAGGGGACAGTAACCACCTGCTGTCCTGCTAAAATCCACCCCCTGTAACCCAAGCTTCTGATTCTTCCAGAAACACCAGAAAGCTGGAATTTTTAGCTTAATAAAATGATTGTTGAATAAATACATATTTCAAAAGTGGAGATGCTTAAATCCTAAAATTAGATTATGAAAACTAGATATAAACAGTTTTAAGAGAAACCAATAATTTCTCAGTTTCTGGAGAAGGCTGAGACTCAATTCTGAAAAGCTGTCAATATTCTGTCTAATTTTTTAAGACTAAACTTTGTGACGCAAAGACCTTCTGAGGATGATTAAGGGCTGGATAGAGAAATGGCCCAGCTTGTCCAAGACCTTTTATTCTGACAGTGAGTTATTTCCTGGTTATACAGAAGACTTTTGTTATGAAAGATTGTCCTCACTGGAGATTAATGCCTATAAAAGATAAAGTAATGACATTGATTTTCCTGGTGTGCTGTCTCATTAGCTTATAGCCATCAACTCTACAGACAAGAGACTCATGCTTAAAGGTTATCCAGACTTTCCCTCTAAGTTCAGATAGCATGGCTTTTAAAGTCTTCCATCAAATAAGCTATCAAAGTTCTAAAATCACAGAACTTGTTTATATTAAAATTAGCTTGAAGAAATATTTCCTCTGCCCCAAAAACTTGTATTATGAAACTTTTTAAAGGAAGGAAGTAAGAATCATTGAAAAACAATAAAACAACAATGTACCAACACAAATGTCTACTAAACTTTATCTGTGTTGAATTTTTAGAAAAATGATTGTTTTATTGTTTTTTCTATCACTCAGTCTAGAAAGATTTCATCTTTTTCTAAACTATATATTGTCACACAGATGAGTTAAGTCATGCTGTTTTTGAAAGGGCATTTATTCTTTCCATTGCCAGCTGTCTTGTTTTACTTATGCTCCTTCTGTTATTATTTTTTTTTTAAAGATCAGTTAAATCCTTGATGGCATCACGAAATACATTATTTTGCTGAAAGTCCTATACTTGATACTTAAATGTCTAAAGCTTCTAGACCTACCTGAGGTCATTATATTAAATATATTCTTCTTGTCAGAAACTTGAAAAGTATTTGTTTTTTTATTTTTATTATGTTGATATTCTCAAATTCAGTTTTTCAAGTCAGTGAAAAGAGCTGTGTTTGCACAAAGCTTCAGGATTTAATAATTCATGCACAGTTACAGGAAGAATCATAGACATTTATCCCCAGAGGAATCGACATCTCTAAAGGACTAGAGAAAGATCTCCAGAAACCCCAGATTTCTATTTCTTGCTGCTTGTGCCGTGAACCAGCTTGGCCCTTGGACTCTGAGTCCATCCACATGCAGTAGATACGCTACCTCTCTCCAAAAACAGAATGAGAGTCATTTCAATTGAGTCCTGCTTGCCATTTGATTAGGGCATAATATTAACATTGTCTCTTAAAAATTTCAGTATTGCTTGTAGACACTGGTGAACCAAGTTGAAGTGATGTATAGTAACAGATTTCTTAATTGGCATTATAAAATTCTGGGATGTTCACCCTGTGTCCATTTTAGGAAAAATATTTTTTCTGTGGGTCATTAAAATATCTCAAAAATATTCTCTTACATTTAATTTAGATCAACAGAGGTAGTCCTCCAAATAAGAGGTTTTTCCATTTTAATTAGAATCTAAAAGACTTTAGAATGACTACTCTTAAGGCTACTATAGAGTAATGACTTTAAAAATATAGAGAATATATCCTTTTCTAACTTGAAGCCACTACCTTGACATAAATCAGCGTACAAATACTGGTTTTCTGTATTTTCTTTGTGCCATAGAACCTTTAAAAAGATTAAAGTTACCTGTCAAAACATTACCTATTAAGAGTGGCAATTGCTGTTTGGATCTATTTAGCAATTCCATTTCTTTCTGTTTTCCAGTGATTTCTTCTTAGTCACATAAATAGTAAAGATGCTTTGAACAAATGTTTTAGTCAAAACAAGCTCCAAACATCAGCCTAATGAACATTATTACTTCATCTTTTGCAGCTATTACCCAATTTTAATGTTTTTAAGGATTAAATCTTATATCTCTCCAAACTCTAACAAAATATTATTGTTACAAGAGACTTCCACTTAACTCTCAAGTATTTTGACTAGTTCTTATCTTCCAAATCAAGCACTTATGTTTGAAAAGAAGCTGGTGTAGACTTAATCCATTTCATACACCCAAGAAGAGCAGTGAGGGTCACAGTTGGCTTGTGAATTCTTCATCCTGCATCCCAGGGACTCTTCAGAAACTACCTTCATTCTCTGGTGAGCTCTGAGTACACAACTGATGAAGAATCTTTACCATGTGTACACTTCTGATACCTTCTCCTATGAACCATTGATAAAGCCTCACAATGTTTATAGAAACCTGTTATCTCTTTGCTTTACCTAATAAGACATTTCAATTTGCACAATGTACTCTTTGCAAAAAAAAATAAAAGTTAGTAATCTAAGAAATGTTGCTATATGCAAAACCAACAACAGCTCACTTCATTCAGATAACAGATAAGGAGAACTATGCCTAACACTTAAAAGTTCTTTTTTATTAACTTCCTTTATTTGCAGTCGTCTACAGAGAAATGTGTTTGAGGGGAGAGCATTTCTGAAACTCACTTTTGTAGTTCACTTGAAAGTAAAATTCACTAACCATGAGTATCATGAAATATTTGATTAACTCATGTTTTTAAACATAAATCTCATTATTCAAGAAAGAAATTCTGGGTGAAGTGCGTGTGCGTGTTTAGTTTTTAAACTGTTATCTATTAAATTATATATCTACACTATTTGTTCAGCTATGCTGTGATTGGTTTCAAATTGATTTTTTGGTCAGCCATGTTGTTTGAATTTAATCAGTTTCTTTTCCCCAACATGCTAAATTTTATTATCATTGTTATTATTTTGTGATTATGTGAGCAGCCCCAGTGGAAAGACACTGAATTTTCCCAGAATAGCAATAATCATCAGGATTGTGATAATGTTTAAATGGAGCTCAGAAGCTCTGAGCTTCAAAGGGGAAAAAAAAAAACAAACAAAAAACTGAAGAAGTCCAGAATGAGAATCAGATAACCAAAGAGATTAACTATTTTTATGGAACCATATTGGTTTTTATCAAACATATTGCTAAGATATAATAATGGAATGTAATCACAGCTAAGAATTCCAGAAGTCTGTCTTGATATGTGCAATTCTGAATATATTATATAATTCCAGAACAAATCTTTCATGTTGACTACACTCTGAGAAGAGCTACCCAGTGGTTCCAATTGTTAATACATGTTCTGGGAAATCTTTCTGAAAGAATTCATACTATTCACCTGAATATTACTATTGAATCATACTATTCATTTCACTCTGAATCAGTCTTTAAACATATCGAAAGGGTGAATCCTCTTCTAACACACTGCAGTAATAACTTATAATCAGTGTGTCATCTAAATTTCCAAACATATTTAGTATCACTTCTAGGGCAGGGACTTTGAGAAGCACAGAATGAACAGGGTTCTATCTTCTATAGTCTAGTTAATTACACAGACCAGAAAATAGCATTTTCAAGATAATATGATAAATGCTGTAGTAGAGGAGGAGAGATTCCTGTGAAGGATGAGAGAGGCACAAAAGGAAGCAGGAAGGTTGGAAGAAGACCTGAGTTAGTCCAAAAGGATAGTTGGCATCAGGGGTGATAAAACCAGAAGGGAGGAGAAACTTCAGGTCAAGTCTTCACAGGTGTGTGGGCATCTGGAAGAATGTGGTCTCTCCCAGGAGTGCAAAGCCATTTCTGGGAGTATGGGTATTTGCTGAAGCTTCTTTTTAAGTGTGTGGAGGTGGAGTGGGAAGAGGGCTGCAGAGAAGATGGAGTGGATATGGACAAGACTGGCAAGGGCTGGACTGCAGCCCAGGGAGTTGAGACTGAGTCAGTGTGTGATGGAGTCTGGGAGAAACCAGGGCAGCTGAACAGGCAGTGATGCAAACACATTTGCATTTCAGAGAGATAATCATTGGCCCTCTGGATGACGGAGTGGAGTGGGGAAAAAGGCAGGAAAATGGAACAGATGCTTATTTAGTGTTGAAAGGAACTGGACATGGAACAACAGACTGGTTCCAAATAGGAAAAGGAGTATGTAGAGGCTGTATATTGTCACCCTGCTTATTTAACTTCTATGCAGAGTACATCATGAGAAACGCTGGACTGGAAGAAACACAAGCTGGAATCAAGATTGCTGGGAGAAATATCAATAACCTCAGATATGCAGATTACACCACCCTTATGGCAGAAAGTGAAGAGGAACTAAAAAGCCTCTTGATGAAAATGAAAGTGGAGAGTGAAAAAGTTGGCTTAAAGCTCAACATGCAGAAAATGAAGATCATGGCATCCGGTCCCATCACTTCATGGGAAATAGATGGGGAAACAGTGGAAACAGTGTCAGACTTTATTTTTGGGGGCTCCAAAATCACTGCAGATGGTGACTGCAGCCATGAAATTAAAAGACGCTTACTCCTTAGAAGGAAAGTTTTGACCTACCTAGGTAGCATATTCAAAAGCAGAGACATTACTTTGCCAACAAAGGTCCGTCTAGTCAAGGTTATGGTTTTTCCAGTGGTCATGTATGGATGTGAGAGTTGGACTGTGAAGAAGGCTGAGCACCGAAGAATTGATGCCTTTGAAGTGTGGTGTTGGAGAAGACTGTTGAGAGTCCCTTAGACTGCAAGGAGGTCCAGCCAGTCCATTCTGAAGGAGATCAGCCCTGGGATTTCTTTGGAAGGAATGATGCTAAAGCTGAAACTCCAGTACTCTGGCCACCTCAGGCAAAGAGTTGACTCACTGGAAAAGACTCTGATGCCGGGAGGGATTCGGGGCAGGAGGAGAAAAGGCCGACACAGGATGAGATGGCTGGATGGCATCACTGACTCGATGGACATGAGTCTGAGTGAACTCCGGGAGTTGGTGATGGACAGGGAGGCCTGGCGTGCTGCGATTTATGGGGTCTCAAAGAGTAGGACACGACTGAGCGACTGAACTGAACTGAACTGAGCAGGGGATATGTGATAGTAGACAAGGGAAGATTATGTGTGCATACAAAGCTTATCAGGCAGAGGGAACTTAAGTGATGAGTGAGGCTACAGAGAGATGGCCTGTGATGAGCAGAGAAGACAGGAAAGGGAACAGAGCTGGTATGAGAGGCATAGGGCTCATGTGTCAGGCAGAGAGGAAGCACCAACATCATCAGCTCATAACATGGTGTCATCTCATCACAGATCCAGTGAATGTATCCAGGAAAACAAGGCAATCCTTCACCAACAGCTTCTTCTAGGAAATAATTAAAAACAAACAAGCTTTGCAGCATTTTGGGACAAGAATCAGAAAGTAGCAGGCCTTAGAGCAGGGTTCCCCAACCTCCTGGCCAAGGACCATACTGCCTGTCAGATCAGTGGCAGCATTCGATTATAAATAAAGTGCACAGTAACTGTAAGGTGCGTGAATCATCCTGAAACCATCCCCCACCTCCAGTCTATGGAAAAACTGTCTTCCATGAAGTAGGCTCCTGGTGCCAAAAATGGTGGGGACTTTAGAGAACTTTAGAGAAAGTTTCCTGCCTTAGAGAGCTTACTCTCCAACAGAGAAATCAGAAATAATAACAAATAAAGCACATTGTGACAAGTTTCCAAGCAGCAGAAACAAAATATGAGCCAACATGGACACAAGCATAACAAATGTATGGTTCTGGTCTCTGTTGTTTTCAGCCTGTATTTTCTATTAGTTTCTCTACTTTTTCTTAGTTATTTCTTATTGTAGTCACTTCTGTTGGAGGTTAACAGTAGGACATGCACAAAACATTTAATAGGAACGTCTATGTTTTATAAGAGTGGTTCCTTTCAACAAACAGAAAGAGCTGTGACTTATCTGATAGATATTAATGTTTGTCTGGCATAACTACTCTATATGTTCAGATGATCCATGTCTTTTATACATTTTAATTTTTTCCCCCTAAACTTTAAATTTTTTATTTTGTATTACAGTATAGCTGATTAACAATGTCGTGGTGGTTTCAGGTGAACGGCAAAGGGACTCAGCCATACATATGCATGTATCCATTTTCCCCTAAACTCTCCCATGTGGGCTGGCATATAACACTGAGCAGAGTTCCATGTGTTATACAATAGGTCCTCGACAGTTACGCATTTTAAAGATAGCAGTGTGTACATGTCATCCCAAACTCCCTAACTATCCTTACCCCTTGCAACCATAAGTTCATTCTCTAACTCTGTGGGTCTCTTTCTGTTTTATAAGTTCATTTGTATCATTTCTTTTTATATTCCATATATAAGGGATATCATATGATATTTTTTCCTTCTCTGACTTATTTCACTCAGTATGACACTCTCTAGGTCCATTTATGTGCTGTGAGTGGCGTTATTTCTTTTTAATGACTGAGTAGTATTCCATAAAGTATATATAATACAACTTTAGTTTTAAGCAAAAATATTGACATAAATATCACTACTCTGTCTGTAAATGTATTACTATTCTCCTAAAACGTACTTTTAATCATGATTTCTACCTGATGATGAAGGTAGTAAATTATAAGCAGAAGCTTGGTCTAATAACACTACTTTTTTATGGATAAAATATATTGGAGACTATAATTTCCCAATATAATTTTAACCCACTATATTAATGGGCATAAAGTGAAAAAAAATGAGGTAATTTAACTGATCAAATTGAGAACATAAACCTGGAACATCTTGCTTTCTGACCTACAACATTAATTCATGAATGAAATCACTTAGTTGACATGCATTTATAAATTACCTACTGTGTGTCAGATATTCTGCTAGGTGATGAAGATAAAAAGCTAATTAACCTCAGTCCTGCCCCACCAGGAGCTCACAATCTGTACAGAAAGAAAAACAACAGTTAATACTGTCCGTCTTTAAGGGACATCCAGTAACTAATTCCACACACTCACTAAGCACTTCCTGTGTGCCCTGTGGGTCTACGTGCAGGCAGAGCCTGACCCTGGGTGCTCAGAGCTCCATCGGTAGTGTTACTATCACATCAACAAGTGCTTAAGGAGAAGAGAACAGACAGATGTGGAGATTTCAGGTGCAGATGGAATTGCTCATGGAGCTGGAGTCTCCTCTGTCCTTTCCGAGGTTTCTGTGAAGCAGGACATCAGTACAGGGCAGCCCATTCACAGGCAGCCACCCACACGACATATGGCTGCTTCTAAATGAGCCACCTGTACTTTCCAAGGAACGCCGGCCGACAGCAAACAGCACATCACACGCCATGGAGGAGGCTTCTTCCAGTATTACCAGCAAAACAAACAGGCATGCATACACACATCTGTTTACACAAAGGGACACCCAGAAGCACGAGGAGGTCGGTGTGGCCAACTGTACAACACATTTAATTACAAAGAGTGCAATTTGATTATTGTCAGAACATATTACAAGACAGAGTGGTAGTTTTTCATTTTTCTTTTTTTACGGAAGAATTTAAGAAGTAACTTCTCTTTAAAGATCTATGTTCTTTGTTTTTGTCCAGGGATAATATGTCTAAAAAATAAGACTCAACAAGTTTTAAACTTTGAAATCCACAAATTGCTTAAAATATAGCAATTGTTTTAAGCATCGATTATTATTGATTCTTTAAATTTTAGTTTATAGTTTTGATGGATCTTCAGGGTCAAAAACAAGCAAAGTTAAGAAGAACTGAAAATCCTTTCCAATGCATGCTTATATAATTTAATATAACCCAATAGCAAAACAGGGTAGATATGAAAACTAGATTTAATACAGGTTTTGATAGATTATGAAATTAAATATCAATATAAGTAGAGCCAATATCTAGAACGAGGTGACAAGTGAGAAACTTCTGCATATATTGATCACTACACCATAATTGAAATAGGTGGCTCAGCAGTAAAGACTCCACCTGCAATGCAGGAGATTCAAGAGCCATGGGTTCGATTCCTGGGTTGGGAAGATCCCTTGTACTAGGAAATGGCAACTCACTCCAGTATTCTTGTCTGGAGAATTCCATGGACAGAGGAGCCTGGTGGGCTATAGTCCATGGGGTCACAAAGAGTCAGACATGATTGAGTGTCTGAGCACACACAAAATAGTATGCTTGCGTATTTTTAACACTAAGACAAGCTTTCAACAATGAAAGACATTCTTTCAACAAAGAAACTTGGCATTACTGTCAAAATGATTTATATCATTATTTCACCCATAGAAAATTTTTCAGATTTTTCTTTCCATATTGCTTAAGAAAAACTAAATCCATTAACTGAAATGATGGAAAAACAGGAGGAAAAAAAATAGGAACACATCAATAAGTTATTTTTAAAAGTTATTTATTACTAATATAAGCTTATTAACATATGATTTTAAGATCTGGTGTCTAAACCTTAATGCTGTTTATGTCTACATTTATTTGTTTTTAGGAGGGAATATGCAGATTCACATCACATTATTTGTTTTTGTTTTGTTTTTACTCCAATAGAGAAATACAAGTTGTGGCTGATTTATTATTTTCCCCTGTGATGTCAGTGTCTATTATTTGCTTAGGAACCAGATGAACAGACTGGGCCCTGACTTCAGACGTGTGTTTCCATGAAGATGGACACAAATGCAAAAGCAGCACTTAACAGAACATTTAGTGCATCAGGTGCTTCTATCTACACACTCTCTCTTAACCCTGAAAATAACCTTAGAAAAATCACAAGATCCTAAGCAAGACAGACTGGAGGGCTTGTCACAACCAGAATACACGGTGACAGCCCACAGAAAGTCTGGCTTCTTCAGGAAGCACACAGACAGATGGCTATGCCTGCTGCAGAGGGCATCCCTTCCCTCTGCAGAGACTGAAGAGATCCCTTCCTGGAGGGAGGAACTCCCTCTGGGGGCCTCCAGGCTCTCCCACTGAGACAGGAATGCAGGAACTGAGGCACACCTGACAAAGTAGAGAAGACACGGCGCCATGTCTCTTCTCATCCGCTAAGGAAGAGTCACTTGACTTTGCCAAAAAATGAATGAAAAGAATTTTGAAACGTCCCACTTAGGGACTTCATTTTTCTTCACTCATAACCAGTACATTTGTTACATTTTCTTTTCCCCAGAAAAATTTCCACTTTGGATCAAGAAACGAGTCGAATTTACCAACAGCCAAATGGACTTCACACTAGTCTTTGAGGCCTTATGCCTGAGGCAGCCCTTGACAAGGGTCCTGATTCCCCAAGCACTGTTCCTTCCTCTCTTCATTTTGTGTTTCTACCCATGGCACAAAAAAATGTCTGGGAGGAAGGCAAAGGCTCTTACTGGATGATACCTGAGGAGCCCAAGGGGAGAAGGTGAGTGAGTGAGGAAAAAGGACCCCGCTGAAGGGAGGCTGAGAATATCCTAACCAGACGGCTGGGTTGGGGTGAGGACCCGCCGGAGAGCACGGAGGATCAGGGGAATTCTGCCAAAATATTGTCCTAAATTCAGTCCGTCCTCAAATTCACATCCCTGGGCCCATCCTCTTCAGTTTCCAAGTGCCAGCTATGCCTAGAAATGCTTCTTTCTCCCTGCCCGCATACTGTGGAGACGTTTACAAGGAAAAGTAAAAGATTTATGAAAACACTTTGAGCCCTTCATGAGTACACTCCATAAATGTAAGGGATCACCAACAATACTTGGATTTATCGCTACTGCTATTATTCATACGCCGTCACTTTTATTATTCTACAACAAATAAATACAGAGTAAGAGTGAAGCCAGCCGGCAGAACACTCCACCTCCGGCGGCGGGTGAGGGCGTCCATTGCCCAGACGTGGCCGCCATGACGGGACCACAGCCGGCCTCTGGGGCAGAAGGCGGGGAGAGCGCGGCTCCTGCCTCCCCACAGCCGGTGCTTTCACCAACCGTCCGTGTGACGGACGGCTCAGCCCTGTGCAGCCCTGAGCCTGGCTGACACACACAGGCTCCTCAGGACTTCACGTGCGCGCCGAGAAGCCTCACCTCCGCCGAGCCTCACGGAGAATTCAGGAGCAAAGCCAGATGCTAGAGAAAGCCCAGTGTGCAGCCAGACAACGCGGTGAGACCCACAAGGCCCCCGGATACACTCTCTTCATCTGCCTTTTCTTCCCTCAAAGATGCTCATGCTCCCCGCGCTGGGAGACAATCTCTGACTCCGTGTTTCCACTGCTCTCGAACCACTCACCAACATCTTGGCAAAAACCTCCCTGGCACCCTCTCAAACGGGTCCACTGCGTCCTGACCTCACCTGCTGGTGCCTGTCTTCCTCACCTTCTGCCCGGGATCTGCTTGCTGAGAAATTTCCTTGGGGGATAGCCTACGGGACTCAGGAAACATCCATCTAGCCACCTTCTTATCGTGTCCTGTCACCCACTGCTGCCTCGGGGTCCAGGGTGACTGCCTGCATGTGCCCCGGTACTGCCAGCCCTCCAAACCACCTCCGTCCCTAAGGGTCAAGTTTAGAGCATTCCCACTGAGTCTTCCCAACTACTCCTCCTGAGCACTCTTTGCCCCTCCTGGGTTTGCTATGCATTCTGCCACCAAACACATGACGCTACAGGCTACAGTCTACACAGGCTACAGGCTATAGTCCGTGGAATCACAAAGAGTCGAACACAACTGAACGACTAAAAAATAACAATCCACTGGAGAGGAAAACTCACCATTCCTTTTCCTAGGGTCCCTTGTTTGAGTATAGGGGTCTGTGAATGGGGCTCACTGCTTATTGTTTTGGAGAAGGAAATGGCAACCCACTCCAGTATTCTTGCCTGGGAAATCCCATGGACAGAGGAGCCTGGCGGACTACCCTCCATGGTGTCACAAAGAGTTGGACAAGACTGAGCGAATGAGTACAAATAAGCACACCAGTTAAAACAGAAACAGTGAATATGCTCATGTTACTATGACCCATGGGTGCTTATTTTAATTCTAATTTGTTATTTATATGCTTTTGATTCAAATAAACTGTTAAGCTTCTTATGATTTTCAAGTGTTATTAAAATACAAAATCCAATGCTTGTCCTAACCCCCTCCAAAAAAAAAAATCAGTGAAGTGGCTTTCAAAATCATGAGTATACATCAGTGTCTCTTTTGCTGTCTCGTACACAGGGTTATTGTTACCATCTTTCTAAATTCATATATATGCGTTAGTATACTGTATTGGTGTTTTTCTTTCTGGCTTACTTCACTCTAGATCAGTCTTGTGGACTCTGTGGGAGAGGGAGAGGGTGGGGAGATTTGGGAGAATGGCATTGAAACATGTGTAATATCATGTATGAGACGAGTCGCCAGTCCAGGTTCAATTCACGATGCTGGATGCTTGGGGCTGGTGCACTGGGATGGCCCAGAGGAAGGGTATGTGGAGGGAGGAAGGAGGAGGGTTCAGGATGGGGAGCACAGGTATACCTGTGGTGGATTCATTTCAATGTTGGGCAAAACTAATACAATATTGTAAAGTTTAAAAATAAAATAAAATTAGAACATATGCAAGTTAAAAAAAAAATCATGGATATATAAATAAATGCAGGTTTTTCAAATTTTAATACTTTCTGACTTTTAAAAAATTTTGGAGGGTTTAAAAATATCTTTCAGTGAAAAATATGCACTTAGGGAGATTTCAGAATGTATTCAGCATTACTGAACGTTAGAATGGAGAGTGCTACTATGTTCAGTCGTGTCCAACTTTTTGCAACCCCATGGACTGTAGTCCCCCAAGCTTCTCTGTCCATGGGATTTCCCAGGCAACAATACTGGAGTGGGTTGCCATTTCCTCATCTAGGACATCTTCCCGACCCAGGGATCGAACCTGCATCTAGTACGTTTCCTGCATGGGAAGGTGGATTCTTTACAACTGAGTCACCTGGGAAATCCTAGAATGGAGTGTGGACAGTCACATTTCTCCATAGAAATGTTTTCCCAAAGAGGGAATTAGCTCTCTCCATTAGCTCTCATTACACACCATTACCCTCGTTTAGGAAACGCTAGACAAAGAAGTCCTGAACTATTTTTATTCCCGAGTGCAACAGCACTGAATCTTCCCTCATCCTTTTGAATTCAGCCCTAAGAGCCATGCTCATCCTTCATCCCATTTACAATCCACTTCATCCCCACATCCTGGAAACTGGGGGTTAAAAAAAATTTTGTCACTTATATTTTTACCTACCTTGTTCTTACAGCCATTACATCACAATTAGATCAAAGTCCAACAAGGAAATTCTAACTTCATTTGCATCTAGGTTCTATACTATGTATTGTAGCAAGATTAAAACCTTAATACGAAAAACCAAGTGATGTCAAAATCCCATTATCCAAAAACAAAGTCTGCCTCCCTCCTACTATGAAATGTCCTCTTCCCCATTTCCCCATCTTGTTAAATGAGTGCTGTTGGGCCCAAGAATATTGGCATTGCCCTCAGTTCTTACCCTTCACACTGAGCTCTTGCTTACCCAGTTGTTAATGGCATTAAAGGGTAAACTTAAATTCATCATAAGAAAACCTCCACACCCCTTTCGCCAGTTAAAATACTCTTCGATTTCTTTCATAGAATTTCAGGACTAAGAGTGTCTGAAAATGACTACTCATTTACAGGAGACAATATGGTCTGTGATATGACAAACCCGGCAGCTGGCTGGTGACACAGCTGGGTCTCCAGAGACTCAGGAAGGTGTATGCTTCACCTCACATCTCACCATTTAGTTACAACATTCGATGGGGAGTGCACGATCCTCGCGTCTGCTATTGAACAGTGTTAAGTGTGTCACTCCTAGTCTTTGCAAATGTCAAGCTGAATATTCCAGAATCCTTCAAATATTTAAATATCCCCCACTCTAATTGCCTAGTGTTGGAATTTAACAGACATAATTATTGTCATATCAGTGTTTTCTGGAATGTTTACTTAGTAAAAATCAACAATGAAATAACTGCTTGTTTGATGATGCTGTGGAAATCCAAAGAGACTTCAAATGTCTTTATGTCATAATTCATGAAGTTGAGAAAATAATAATTTTGAATAGATTTCATGCCTCTTTTCCTTGTAAAGCATCATTAAGAATGCCATAATTCATGCAAGAAAAATAAAAATCAGACACAAAGTGGCCTGTGATCCATTACCCAGCACTGCCTTTCTGACAAGATACAGATGTCTCTGAGATTCCTATCATCGCATGAATGACCCTTACAAAAACAATATCTATGACTTTGACTAATATAATAATTATTACTTTTTTTCCCCCTAAGAAGAATGGAAAAAATTCTGTCATCACTCTTTCCATAAAATGTTAGATTTTATAGCATTCAGTGATATCATCTGTCAGTCTTCATTTTATTTCACACTCAAGTCATATGCTTTTAGTTTACTCCTTGTAATTAAATCATTTATGTCATACTTCACTGAGTCCTTTTGTCTTTCTCAAAGAATTGGTGACCAACAATATATTTAATTCTGAAAGAGGGAAATAGCAGTGCATATCAACTATCAAACTGTCACAAAATACAAGGAATTATAAATTACAAAATCAAAAAAAGTTCACAGAACTAAACCTCATGGAAAATGATGAAAAGCTATGTAGAAGCTGTTCCTAGACCCACCATCATGCTGGGGCTTCTGTAGGGTTTCAAGGACCATGGTGTGAGTCACCAGAGTGAACTGAGATCCTAATTAGGCTGTTCTCATAAGGACAGAGAAGCAAAGTATGTCATGGTTTCACTGAATTTTTAAAAAGCATTGCAACAACTAATATTTTAGTCTTTGTGATGCTATACGTGCTAAGAAAACACAGACAGCATATTAAAAAGCAGAGATATCAAAGATCCCAGATGCAAGAACTGGACCACAAGCAAGGCTAAATGCCAAAGAACTGATGCTTTTGAACTGCGGTGTTGGAGAAGACTCTTAAGAGTCCCTTGGAAAGCAAGATCAAACCAGTCAATCCTAAAGGAAATCAACCCTGGATATTCATTGGAAGGACTGATGCTGAAGGTGAAGCTCCAATCCTTTGGCCACCTGATGGGAAGAGCTGACTCATTTGGAAAGACCCTGATGCTGGGAAAGATTGAAGGCAGGAGGAGAAGAGGATGACCAAGGATGAGATGGTTGGATGGCATCACTGACTCAATGGACATGAGTTTGAGCAAACTCTGGGAAACAGTGAAGGACAGGGGAAGCCTGGCATGCTGCAGTTCATGGGGTCGCCAGGAGGAGCTACCCCACGTCCAAGCAATGGTGCTGCAACAGCGCAGGAGGGCAGAGAGGAGCTACTCCACATTCAAGGTCAGAAGGGGCAGCTGTGAGGAGATACCCCTTGTCCAAGGTAAGGAGCAGCTGTTGTGCTTTGCTGGAGCAGCTGTGAAGAGATACCCCACGTCCAAGGTAAGAGAAACCCAAGTAAGATGGTAGGTGTTGTGAGAGGGCATCAGAGGGCAGACACAATGAAACCATAATCACAGAAAACTAGTCAATCTAATCATACTAGGACCACAGCCTTGTCTAACTCAATGAAACTAAGCCATGCCGTGTGGGGCCACCCAAGATGGGTGGTTCATGGGGGAGAGGTCTGACAGAATATGGTCCACTGGAGAAGGGAATGGCAAACCACTTCAGTATTCTTGCCTTGAGAACCCCATGAACAGCATGAAAAGTCCAAATGATAGGATACTGAAAGAGGAACTCCCCAGGTTGGTAGGTGCCGAATATGCTACTGGAGATCAGTGGAGAAATAACTCTGGAAAGAATGAAGGGATGGAGCCAAAGCAAAAACAATACCCTGTTGTGGATGTGACTGGTGATAGAAGCAAGGTCCGATGCTGTAAAGAGCAATATTGTATAGGAACCTGGAATGTCAGGTCCATGAATCAAGGCAAATTGGAAGTAGTCAAACGAGATGGCAAGAGTGAATGTCAACATTTTAGGAATCAGCGAACTAAAATGGACTGGAATGGGTGAATTTAACTCAGATGACCATTATATCTACTATTGTGGGCAGGAATCCCTTAGAAGAAATGGAGTAGCCATCATAGTCAACAAAAGAGTCTGAAATGCAGTACTTGGATGCAATCTCAAAAATGACAGAATGATCTCTGTTTCTGAAGCAAACTATTCAATATCACAGTAATCCAAGTCTATGCCCCAACCAGTAATGCTGAAGAAGCTGAAGTTGAACGGTTCTATGAAGACCTACAAGACCTTTTAGAACTAACACCCAAAAAAGATGTCCTTTTCATTATAGGGGACTGGAATGCAAAAGTAAGAAGTCAAGAAACACCTGGGGTAACAGGCAAATTTGGCCTTGGAGTACAGAACAAAGCAGGGAAAAGGCTAATAGAGTTTTGCCACAAGAACGCACTGGTCATAGCAAACACCCTATTCCAACAACACAAGAGAGGATTCTACACATGGACATCACCAGATGGTCGATATCGAAATCAGATTGATTATATTCTTTGCAGCTGAACATGGAGAAGCTCTATACAGTCAACAAAAACAAGACTGGGAGCTGACTGTGTCTCAGATCATGAACTCCTTATTGCCAAATTCAGGCTTAAATTGAAGAAAGTAGAGAAAAACCAATAGACCATTCAGGTATCACCTAAATCAAATCCCTTATGATTATACAGTGGAAGTGAGAAATAGATTTAAGGGACTAGATCTGATAGATAGAGTGCCTGATGAAGTACGGATGGAGGTTCGTGACATTGTACAGGAGACAGGGATCAAAACCATCCCCATGGAAAAGAAATGCAAAAAAAGCAAAATGGCGATCTGGGGAGGCCTTACAAATAGCTATGAAAAGAAGAGAAGTGAAAAGCAATGAGAAAAGGAAAGGTATAAGCATCTGAATGCAGAGTTTCAAAGAATAGCAAGGAGAGATAAGAAAGCCTTCCTCAGTGATCAATGCAAAGAAATAGAGGAAAACAACAGAATGGGAAAGACTAGAGATCTCTTCAAGAAAATTAGAGATACCAAGGGAACATTTCATGCAAAGATGGGCTCGATAAAGGACAGAAATGGTATGGACCTAACAGAAGCAGAAGATATTAAGAAGAGGTGGCAAGAATACACAGAAGAACTGTACAAAAAAAGATCTTCATGACCCAGATAATCACGATGGTGTGATCACTCACCTAGAGCCAGACATCCTGGAATGTGAAGTGAAGTGGACCTTAGAAAACATCACTACGAAGAAAGCCAGTGGAGGTGATGGAGAAGACTCTGATGCTGGGAGGGATTGGGGGAAGGAGGAGAAGGGGACAACAGAGGATGAGATGGCTGGATGGCACTACCGACTCGATGGACATGAGTTTGAGTGAACTCTGGGAGTTGGTGATGGACAGGGAGGCCTGGCGTGCTGTAATTCATGGGGTCGCAAAGAGTCGGACACGACTGAGTGACTGAACTGAACTGAAAGAGTTGGACATGACTGAGTGACTGAACAGCAACAACACACTAAGAAGGGAGCACGATGATAAAATATCCAGTTAGAAGACAAGAAACCTCGCTCGCATACTCATGTCTATCTCGAATTTCCTCTTGACACTGAATAAATTGATTAAGCAACACCCATATCACTTTCCTCTATTAAGATTGTCAAAATAATCCTTTGCCTTTTCCTCCCTGTGAAAACAGACACAGATTCATGTCTGGTATTTAGGGGAGCCTCACCATGAGGCAGCCAAAGGTAGGAGGGTTTCGGTCTCTGGGTAAAGCAAAGTCTCAAGCCCAAGCTGTACTTCTTAGAAATGCTATCAAGTTTGGCCTCAAATATTTTCTTAATGAAATTTTATAAGAATTACACATTTGGGGGGCTTCTATTCCCTTGTGGCTCAGATGGTAATGAATCTGCTTGTAGGATATGCAGCAGGAGATGTAGGTTCCATGCTACTTCCCTGGGTCAGGAAGTTCACCTGGAGGAAGGTCTGGCAACCCATTCCAGTATTCTTGCCTGGGAAATCCGATGGACAGAGGAGTCTGGCAGGCTACAGTACATCGGGCCTCAAAGAGTCGGATATGACTGAGCAACTAACACTTACACTTTTGATGTTTATCTAAAAATGTATCCATAAAAACAAAACTTTCTAAGGAAATCATGAATTGTATGTTTGGGTTGGGAGCTGGGAACTGCTTTTTTTTTTTAATGTGCATTCCCCGAGATGCTTTTCTTCTTCATAAAATGTTCATCTTATTTTACAATAAATACGCAGTTCTTTGCAGGGACTAACCATCTGCATCTCTCTCTGTTGGACTCCTTTTTCTGTTGAAATTTTTCATTGAAAGCCATTTTATTTTGCAAAGTGCATTATGTACAATGTGATTCCATAAGCTTTCCTTGTAAAAGCAGAGTAAAAATGTGATTTTCAGAATTCTTACAAGAAGGTGTAAGTTTATTAAAAATGTATGGAGAAGCCTTGATATTTTGATAGGCGAGGTTTCTGAAAATGCAATCACATAAACAAATGATCATTTGCATGTCATGCTATGAACAGTTTTCTCTGTTTATAATACCATCCTTTTCACAGCACAATAAAGTCTTAGTATACAGTTTAATTTTTACTCAACATATAGATCTTTTAAAAATATCAGTTTGAAGCCTATTAAAATTATTTTTTTTTTTTCTTCACAGGCAAGAGTTGCTTTGCTGTACTTGATAAGACTTCATGTGATAAATGTTTTAATAATAACCCCCAAACTAAAGTAAATCTAACCTAGGGATAACAAAGTTAAGGGTACATAACTCGGTTTTTTCTGGGAATAGACTAAATTCACAAAACAACTGCTTATTATTTTATAAAACCTTCATAAAATTATCCTCTAGATAACTGGAAAAACAAGTAATACTAGTCACACTTCCCAGCAGTTTTATCTGCTGAGTTTTAGAGCAATGTCTAGCTCCATGAATCTTCACTTACAAATTATACATCAGCACTCTAGTATCACATGCTGCTGCTGTTGCTGCTGTTGAGTCTCTCAGTCATGTCCGACTCTGTGTGACCCCATAGACGGCAGCCCACCAGGCTCTCCTGTCCCTGGGAGTCTCCAGGTAAGAACACTGGAGTGGGTTGCCATTTCCTTCTCCAATGCATGAAAGGGAACAAGGAAAGTAAAGTCACTCAGTTGTGTCCAACTCTTAGTGACCCCATGGACTGCAGCCTGCCAGGCTCCTCCATCCATGGGATTTTCCAGGCAAGAGTACTGGATGGGGTGCCATTGCCTTCTCCAAGTATCACATGAGCAGACACCAAACCAGCAAGATAGGTTTGCCACAATCTTAATCTTCATTGAAAAGAAGTAAAAAGCTGTTGTGTGGACTTATTTTTGCTAGTTAGTTATTTCCTAACCCCATACCATACTTTCCCCTGATTTGCAGCACAGTTATAAATAAGTTTTAAAACTACCCATTGAACCAAACACTATTTTGACATGATTTTCTAGAACATAAAGACTGAAGATGTGATAAATACTATTCTTAGAATAACACGATAGGTTGCATTAGAAAAACAGCAATGCTTACAAATATTACAACCAAGATGTTTGAGAAATTTGTGAATGTCTTTGTTATACACAAAGTTGGATTGAACTTGCTTTTACAATGGCAAATTAGCTTGTACAGAATTTCAAAAATCTAGTTATAAAAAAAAAAAGTTATGACGTGAGTGCATCATTGTCTATCTAAATATCCTTCATGGTCAGGGACTTAAAGCTACTAGAGGAATCTCAATCAGAAATAGGCAGATCTCACCAAACACACAAAGAAACATTTATGTGAAGTCAGGGTGGCATTAACAGAATCTTATTGCAATCACTTCACAATGTATACATGTATCAGATCATCACATTGTTCACCTTAAACTTATTATGTGCCAATGACATCTCAGTTAAGCTGGAAAAACCCCAAATAAATACAGTGACTCCTGAAGTAACTAGGTGGAGATGGGCAGGATGAGGGACACCTGTAAATTACATACCCCCACTTAGGATGCCACCCAACCCTGGGGAATTAGCTCCTGTTATCAATCCATGGTCTGAAGGTCTTCAAATTTCAGCCTCTGATTTATCCTATTCTTTACCTTCTGCTCTGTTCCCAATAATTGATTGCTCACTGTGTCTGTGTACACGTCATGGCTGCAAAATTTGTGACTTGTTTTGAAGTACAAAGGTGACGATGCTTAGTATTTCATTATTGGCCTTGAGGATATATTCACATTCAGAGTCGTGCTCTCATTTATAATAGTGTATTTAGTGTTGGCGTCATTTTAATTCTATCAGCATGTTAGCAAAATCCAGATGACAGCTGCATAACCTGAGGCTCTGGCTCTGATTTTCACTTCCACAGACTATGCTGTGCATTGTTAGACTGAGAGTCATGCACCTCCGCCTCTTACCTCCACCTCTTACCAACTTCGGCAAACAGGGTGAATGAGGGACGATGGCCCCAGAGGCTGGAGTGGAGGGGACGGAGGGGACGTTCTGTGCAATGAACACATCCTTTTCTTCCAGATTCCAGTTGTAGGAGGACTCTGGGGTTTCTCTCTTGGATTCTCATCTCAAACAGATAATTCAGGGTTGGGGGCAGGCTGAACAATTTCAGGAAGCCAAAGCATGGAAATTACTCAGCCATGAGAGAGAACTGGTTGCGGGGCAGGACAGGACAGATCCAGTTTCTTATTCCCAAACTGAACACAGTCATCTGCAAACTATGTGGTCTTGGGGCTGGAGGCTCTCTGGGTTCTGGGCTGTGAGGTCTGCTAGTTCTCAATGCTGCCCAGTGCAGCTGTGCCCCCAAGGCCCTGACTTCCTGGAACAAGCACTCCCCACCCCTTTCTTTTTAATAAATACAGTGTCCAAAGGGGCCTTGTGGACCAGAGCAGCGCTGCCCTGCAGGTTCCCGGTTCACCTTCAGCCTCTCAGAGTTTCTTTGAAATGTTCTTCCTTGTCTATTCCCTCAAGTTCCTTTGTCTCCAGTGTTTTACAGATGTCCCTGACCATGGGTTGCCCACTCCACAGTCTATATTGTAAATGTCAGAAACAAAAGACGTGAGGCTTGCCACAGCCAGTGGGGTGAGTCCCCCAGGGAAGCTAACAGGTTGCCTCTTAAAGGATGGATGGCTTTGTCAGATCAGACACCTCGCTCTCTACCCTAAATAGATTAATCTCACTGGGGGCTCTTGAGACTTACACACAACAGTAGAATGCCTATTTCCTCATTGAAAACAATAGATGACAAGGACATAGAGAATGGACATGCAGACACAGTGGGGATGGGGAGGGTGGGACAAATTGAGTAGGTAGAATTGACATATATATACTACCATGGGTAAAACAGGTGGCCAGTGGGAAACTGCTGCATAGCACAGGTCGCTCAGGTCGGTGCTCTGTGATGACCCAGAGGGGTGGGAGGTGGGGGTAGAAGGGACGTCCAAGAGGAAGGGGTATATGTGTACTATGATAGATATGGGCTTCCCTGGTGGCTCAGCTGGTAAAGAATCCACCTGCAATGTGAGAGACCTGGGTTCTATCCCTGGGTTAGGAAGATCCCCTAGAGAAAGGAATGGCTACCCACTCCAGTACTGTGGCCTGGAGAATTTCATGGACTATATAGTCAATGGGGTCACAAAGAGTAGGATGTAACTGAGCAACTTTCACTCACTCATTATATGTGGATATATACATTCAGCTGGCTGACTTCACTGTACCACAGAAACTAACACAACACTGTAAAGTAATCATTCTCCAATTACAAATAAGCAAGTAAAGATGTCGGAGAAGGCAATGGCACCCCACTCCAGTACTCTTGCCTGGAAAATCCTATGGATGGAGGAGCCTGGTAGGCTGCAGTCCATGGGGTCGCTCAGAGTAGGACACGACTGAGTGACTTCACTTTCACTTTTCACTTTCATGCATTGGAGAAGGAAATGGCAGCCCACTCCAGTGTTCTTGCCTGGAGAATCCCAGGGATGGGGGAGCCTTCTGGGCTGCCATCTATGGGGTCGCACAAAGTCAGACACAACTGAAGTGACTTAGTAGTAGTAGTAGTAAGTAAAGACGTAAAGCTTAATCAATCAACATAAAATAAAAATAAATAAAACAATGAATGGAGTCAGTCCATATACTGGAATTCCTCTGTCAACACAAGTTGCTATCTTTCTACTGGGACAGTCAGAGTAGACACTGACACCCTCATCCTGTTGAGTATTTTGACTGATAACCATGGTGTGAGAGCAAGGGTCATTCATTAAATGAAGTCGGTCACCTGAAGGGAGGGCAGCCTAGTCACTCCATCTCCAGCACTGTTTTCCCAGGGGGTAAGACCCTAGAATCTACTTGCTTAGGCTTCTGAGCCAGACACATCTCAGTGGGGAAGGGGTGGGGTCACTAAAGAACTTCCATTTTCAAGGCCCATTAATCTGTCCTTCTGTGACTACTGACTATTCCACACCACCCTTTCAAGGCATCCCTTCTTTTGCTTCTTTTTCTTTTAAAAGGTATATACAATATGCAATCTGACTACTTCATTTACAAGTAAAAATGAGTGCATATTTCTGCTCTGTCCCATTATGTGTTATTGTAAAACTCAGCATGTAGTTTTTCCTCCTTTACTCTCAGAGCACCCGTGGTTAGCAACAGCATAGACAGAGCACTTGGGTTGTCATCATCCTCTTCTTTCAATCCTAGACTTCTTTTTTTTTAATTTTCTTTTTTTAATATAAATTTATTTATTTTAATTGGAGGTTAATTACTTTACAATATTGTATTGGTTTTGTCATACATCAACATGAATCTGCCACAGGTACACTCATGTTCCCCATCCTGAACCCCCCTCCCTCTTCCCTCCCCGTACCATCCCTCTGGGTCATCCTAGACTTCTATTAATTTTGTTCCTCCAGTACTATTAATAATGGCTTAGCCGTCATGTTGACCAACACCACTGACTAGCTTTCAAAGGCGTCCATAACCAGGTTCCTGCAGCTCATTTTGTTTTCTTTATTCTCCTCATCATTCATCTTCCATTCTGTTCAGACATTTGTATTCATTATCTCATGAGCTCAAAGATAACATTCAGCTCTCCACATCTGTAATCTGTGTCCTTTCATGCAAATCTAGGTCAACATAATTATCATTTGCTAAGTGCTTCTGGAGGTGATAACAGAAGATGAAGTTAAGATCGCCCCTCTTAAAAACCTCACCTTCTATTGGTAAAAACAAAAGACGTAGAGAAAAAATGTACAGGGCCTGGGGGATGCAGGAGGGCAGATGATTCTCAACAGCAGAGCAACCTTTACACGAAAAATAGCATTTAAGAATGATCTTAAGGAATGAGGCAAAGGGCATCTAGCAGGAGGGAAAGAAACTTCTGGAGCCTTCTAGGATTAATGCAGCTTTCAAAGATCTGTCTCCTTGCTCTGGAAAATTATATCTGCCATGGTGCTGGTGGTTCAGGCACTCAGTTGAGTTTGCCTCTTTGCAATGCCATGGACTGCAGCTCACCAGGCTCCTCTGTCCATGGGATTTCCCAGCAAGAATACTGGAGTTGGTTGTCATTCCCTTCTCCAGGGTATATCTGCCATGAGCGAGTGAATGAGTGAAGTCGCTCAGTCATGTCCAACTCTTTGTGACCCTGTGGACTGTAGCCTACCAGGCTCCTCCATCCATGGAATTCTCCAGGCAAGAATACCAGAGTGGGCTGCCATCTCCTTCTCCAGGGGATCTCCCTAACCCAGGGATTGAACCCGGGTCTCCCGCATTGCAGGCAGATGCTTTAACCTCTGAGCCACCAGGGAAGCCCATAACCACAAATAAATATAAATGGAATATATATTTATTTGTGAAATAAATAATGGAATTCCAGTTGCACTATTTCATATCCTAAAAGATGATGCTGTTAAGGTGCTGCACTCAATAGGCCAGCAAATTTGGAAAACTCAGCAGTGGCCACAGTACTGGAAAAGGTCAGTTTTCATTCCAATCCAGAAGAAATGCAATGCCAAAGAACATTCAAACTATTGCACAATTGCACTCATCTCACACGCTAGCAAAGTAATGCTCAAAATTCTCCAAGCTAGGCTTAAACAGTACTTAACCCGTGAACTTTTAAATGTTCAAGCTAGATTTAGAAAAGCCAGAGGAACCAGAGATCAAATTGCCAACATCCCCTGGATCTTCAAAAAAGTAGGAGAGTTCCAGAAAAAATCTACTTCTGCTTTATCAACTACACCAAAGATTTTGACTGTGTGGATCACAACAAAATGTGGAAAATTCTTAAAGAGATGGGAATACCAGACCACCTGACCTGCCTCCTGAGAAGTCTGTATGCAGGTCAAGTAGCAACAGTTAGAACTGGACATGGAACAACAGACTGGTTCCAAATCAGGAAAGGAGTATGCCAAGGCTATATATTGTCATCCTACTTGTTTAACTTACATGCAGAGTACATCATGCAAAATGCCAGACTGGATGAGGCACAAGCTGGAATCAAGTTCGCTGGGAGAAATATCAATAGCCTCAGATACACAGATAACACTACCCTTACGGTAGAAAGTGAAGAACTAAATAGCCTCTTGATGAAAGTGAAAGAGGAGAGTGAAAAAGTTGGGTTAAAACTCAATATTCAGGAAGCTAAGATCATGGCATCTGGTCCCATCACTTCATGGCAAAAAGATGGGAACAGTAAGAGATTTTATTTTGGGGGGGCTCCAAAATTACTGCAGATGGTGACTGTAGCCGTGAAATCAAAAGATGCTTGCTACTTGGAAGAAAAACTATGACCAACCTAGATAGCATATTAAAGACATTGCTTTGCCAAAAAAAGGTCTGTCTAGTCAAAGCTATGGTTTTTCTCAGTAGTCATGTATGGATGTGAGAGTTGGACTATAAAGAAAGCTGAGTGCCAAAGAATGGATGCTTTTGAACTGTTGTGTTGGAGAGACTGTTGAGAGCCCTTTGGACTACAAAGAGATCTGACTAGTCAATCCTAAAGGAATTCAGTCCTGAAGATTCATTGGAAAGACTGATGCTGAAGCTGGATCTCCAATAATTTGGCCACTTGATGCGAAGAACAGACTCATTGAAAAAGATCCTGATACTGGGAAAGATTGAAAGCAGGAGGAGAAGAGGATGACAGAGGATGAAATGTGTGGATGGTATCACTGACTCCATGGACATGAGTTTGAGCAAGCTCTGGGAGTTGGTGAAGGATACGGAAGTCTGACATTCTGCAGTCCATGTGGTTGCAAAGAGTAGGACACAACTGAGCGACTGAACTGAACTGATATATATATATCTATATATATATATATATATATATATATATATATCTCATGTATTTCTAAATCTTGGGATATTAGAATCACATATTATCATGAAGGAACTATGGTTTTCTTGGAGAGAAGAACAAACTCATGTAAAGATGAAATGTAGTGAGGGTCAAATATATTAAGGGTCAAAATCAAAAGACTTTGACATATGGTTTGATGGGAATCAGGGCCAAGAACAGACTCCTGCAGCACCTCCTGTGGGCCCATCCCGTATTTGAGAATATGAGGATGTAGTTACATTTCTACTGACCAGGTTTCAACAAGTGTGACACCTGACTATACTAAGCTATTTATCTTTGGACAGGAACCATGGCTTTTGTTTTCTCTGTCTCAGTACAGTCTAGACATTCAGTACACAAGGAATGCATAGACAGTCTCTGATTAATTGGCAAACAGACCTACCAAATTGACCCAGAGTAACTGGTCTAAAACATAGTTCTTTCATGACACCCCCAGAGACCAAGAATTTTTGTTGAATTGTGACTGAGTTTTGTTTACTCCCCCTTATTTAAGTCAGTAAATAGTATATAGCCAGAGAATCATGTGGGAACTGTTTCTGAGGAGTGACTATTTTGGGAACATCCTTTCAGAAATTGAAAGGGGTTAATATATTTTTTAAAGAATTCTGAATTCAACAAGGATTTTTTAAAATTTCTAAATCTTTTTTCCTTTAAAAAATATTTGCTGAAATATTTAGAAGACATAGCAACCCATTGCAATATGACTTTTCCTGACATTTGAAGAATGTTATAATCACTGGAATAAAACAAAATGCTTATGTTAAATAAGGAGAAGCTCTTATTGCCCTGAGAAAGCTCTGCAGAATTTTGGTGCTCTGCAGAATACAGTGTGAATAATGGAGATCCAGTCTAAGCTTTTTACTCTGCAGATCAGACACCTGTGTGAGGTACAGAGGGGAAGTAAAAAACAAACACCCACACTTCTTGATCTGGACAAGCTTATGGTTTATGCCTCTATTTGACATAATTGCAGCATTAGAAGACTATCATCTATTATGAAAATGGACAAATCTGTAAGAAATCACAGTGTGTTTTTTTTTTTTTTAACCAGCTATTGCTCTCCCAGCTATATGCTGCTCTAACTTCCTATTCAGAAATCAGTACTTGCTCATTAAGTGGGTACTAATATACTTATTCCTACTTGTCCCAAAGATGCCTGGCTTTCCTCCCTTGCCAGTGCCTTTACATATATAAATATCAGTCAATTAATGTGGAACTCATCTGTGAGATCATCTAAAGTATTTTAAAACAAGGCCGTTGACAGTGCTGACCTTTGTTGGGAAGACCTGGATTGGATCCAGGCTGCATCAACCTGTATGTGGATGTTTCAGCAAAGCACTTACATATTTGGAAAATTAAAAGTTTCTAACTTATGAGGGAGAGTTAAAGGGGCTATTTATCAAGACCTGGAATTGCCAAGATGGTAAAATTACAAGGTACTCGGGAGTATGCTCTAAATATTAAAGGATATACAAATATGATTTGTACTCATTTGAAAACCTTCAAGATGTTTATTAAGCTATATATTTACTCTCTGTTGACATTTTCTAATCCACTTGTGTGTAGATTAATTATGGATTTGAAACATTTAAATATGAATGTTTCCTTAAGTAATGCAATTAGCTAGCAAGAGGCAATTATAAAAGTCTTTTGAAAATAGTTGAAAGTGTCCTCCAATAGTCTTAAGCTTTAATAATTGGCTCAAAACGGTTTCGACCATTTATTCTCCTGGACTCCAAAATCACTGTGGATGGCAACTGCAGCCACAGATTAAAAGACACTTACTCCTTGGAAGAAAAGTTATGAGAAACCTAGACACCTTATTAAAAAGCAAAGACATCACTTTGCCAACAAAAGTCCGTATAGTCAAAGTTATGGTTTTTCCAGTAGTCATATACAGATTTGAGTTGGACCATAAAGAAACCTGAGCACCAAAGAATTGATACTTTTGAACTGCGGTACTGGATAAGACTCTTGAGAGTCCCTTACAGCAAGGAGATCAAACCAGTCAACTTTAAAGGAAATCAACTCTGAATATTCATGGGAAGCACTGATGCTAAAGCTGAAGCTCCAACACTTTGGCCACCTGATATGAAGAGCCAACTCATTGGAAAAGACCCTGATGTTGAAAAGACTGAGGGCAGGAGGAGGAGGGGAAACAGAGGATGAGATGGTTGAATGACATCACTGAATTCATAGACATGAGTTTGAGCAAACTCAAGGAGATAGTGAAGGACAGGGAAGCTTGGTTTGCTGTGGTCCATTGGGTTGCAAAGAACTGGAAAGACTTAGCGACTGAACAATAACAACAAAATTATTTCCAAACCACCTTTTAGAGATGAAGAGTTGATGAGGGTGTTCAATCATATTGAACGAGCTTGGAATTTCTTAATTCAGTTCAGTTCAGTCGCTCAGTCGTGTCCAACTCTTTGCAACCCCATGAATTGCAGCACGCAAGGCCTCCCTGTCATTCACCAACTCCCAGAGTTCATTCAGACTCACGTCCATCAAGTCAGTGATGCCATCCAGCCATCTCATCCTCTGTCGTCCCCTTCTCCTCCTGCCCCCAATCTCTCCCAACATCAGAGTCTTTTCCAATGAGTCAACTCTTCGCATGAGGTGGCCAAAGTACTGGAGTTTCAACTTCATCATCAGTCCTTCCAATAACACCCAGGACTTATCTTAATTACTGAGTATTTAAACCTAAGAATTTAAAGAGAAATTAATAATATTTTGATTATAATCATCAGCACCATCCATTCTATATTATAAATATCTTTTTTTTCTATCTGGCAGTGCGTTCTAGCTCCAGGAAAATCTTGGGAACAAGACTTGTACCCAGGGAGCATCTGTGTTATTGAAGGTGAGGGCAAAGAGGGAAGACAGGCAGGAAAGAGAGCTACTCCCATCGAGTTGATTCAACTAAGAGCTAAATTCATGCAGTCACCAGTATTTCTTTCTTACTCTTTTAGAAAGTTTGTGCTGCTGTGTTAAAAAAAAATAAAGTTCACATAATTGGAAAGTGCCCATGAATAGATCCATGGCTTCAAATTTTCTCAAAGTTACTCAGAAATGGGAGGACAAGCAAAAGTTCTAACAGACTGGACAGTGACATGGAGAACCAGGGACAAACATCACATGCTGGCTGGAGGGACTGAGAAGAACACATTGACGCCACTCTTCTTGACAAGGGAATGTGAGCATGACACACAGATGAAGCTTACAGCCTCTAATGTCACTCCAGTCTCAGGCTTTTAGGGTATATGGGCTTTCTTCAGTGCCACTTGGAAAATAAAGGGGAAGTCAGGATTCTGGAAACAGTTCAGTAGCCCCCATTTCAGTGATAAAGAAATAAAGTGATCCAGAGTGATGGTATGGGGAGGGAGGAGGAGGAGGGTTCAGGATGGGGAACACGTGCATACCTGTGGCGGATTCATGTTGATATATGGCAAAACCAATACAATATTGTAAAGTTAAAAATAAAATAATTAAAAAAAGAATTTCAGAAAAAAATAAAAATAAATAAATAAAAAAAAATAACATGACTATAAACTCCAGCAGGTGTGAATTTGCTTCCTGATGTCTTTTGCATGACCATGAGACTATATGAAATGAATGCTCATGAATTTAAAATTACTATTCTCGTACATGCACCCCAGTGTTCACTCTAGCACTGTTCACGATAGCTGAGGCATGGAGGCAGCCTAAATGTTCATCAACAGAAAAACGGATAATGAAGACGTGGTATGTATATACCACAACATTCAGTGGAATTTTACTCAGCCATTAAAAAGAATAAAATGATGCCATTTGCAGCGCCGTGGATGGACCTGGAGATTGTCATACTGGGCGAAGTAAGTCAGAGAAGCAGAAATGCCATGTCATTCCTTATATGTGACATCTAAAAAGAAGTGATACAAACGAACTTACAAAACAAAAAGAGACTCACAGACTGAGAGAACAAACTTATGGTTGCAGGGGGGAAGAATAAGGGGAAGGGATGGTTAGGGAGATTGGGATGGACATGTACAGACTACTATGTTTAAAATGAATAAGCAACAAGGACCTACTGTATAGCACAGAGAACTCTGCTCAATGCTATGTGACAGCCTGGATGGGAGGGGAGTTTGACAGAGAATGGACATATGTATATGTGTGCCTGAGTCCCTTCTCTGTTTACCTGAAACTATCACAGCATTGTTAATCAGCTATGCTCTAATATACAATAAAAAGTTTTTTTTTTTTTTTTAAGAAATTCTCTCCTTTGAAATTGTTAGAGGGAAAATAGAATGGGGTAACTAGGGTAGAGAAATAATGTGGTATAACACATCAAACATGATACATTTCTACGAGGCTTAGTAACCTCCACGCCAGGATGGCACCAAGAATTCAGTAGTGAAGATGCACAGAAGAGAGAGGACCAAGGTTTTCAGCTCTTCGCTGACAAGGCATTGTAAGAAGCACGATTTGTCAGAGAAGCTAACACAATACAAGAGGTGGAGGAAATCCAGGTGTCCTGGGGCTTGCCCTGACTCCAGTAAACTCAGAAAGTTACCTGGAGAGTATTCACACCACTCTCCTTCTCAAGTACCCATGTTCCTCTAAACTGTAAGACCAGTGTAAGAGCTGGGAAGCGAGTATTGACACATACAAGCAATAAGTTACGTTTGATGAGCGTTTGATGAAAAACCCGCAGCAGGAATAAAAAGAGATCAGGCTGGTTTACATTTTATCTGCAAGCAGAGCAAACTGGCTTGATAAGAACTCTTTGAAACTTTTTTGAGAGTGAAATTCTGAAAAGTAGAATTCTAGTAAACAAAAATTATAATCATACATTCATTTTGTAATATAATTGCTAGCAATTTATTTGCATATAATATAACTAATATGGTTTCACTTCATGGAGTCTTTTAAATGGTTATTTTTATGAAAGTGAAACATTTGCTTTCTCATCATGTCCGTGAGACTGTAATTCTGTTTTTCCCAAAAGGCTTGTAATTCTTCAAATGCAATTTCACCTACCAAGGGGGATTTGAGGCAATTAATCTTCCTTTAAGGCATCTGGGTTAGCTTTGTGTCTGGGATAGTTATTATCTTTTTCAGGCCTTCATTTGCTTATCTGTCAAATAAAGGAATCAGTCTTGATAATCATTAACATACTTTCATGCTCAAAATCCAAAAATTTTAATTTCCTATGTCATAGTATTTGGTATCACAAAGATTTTTAATCATCAAATCAGTGAAGAATTGGGCTGTCTTGTAGATTTTAAGCATTTTAGTTAATTTATTACTCAATTTTAATTAGTTACCCATACCAAATAGCTACTTTTTAAACTTTATTTTTCTTTAAAAAAAAAAGGCATTTCCATATTAACTTATATTAATTATATTAATAAGGGACACAAGAACACTGCTTAAAACTGTGAGCTACATAGACTTAGAGAACAATCTTATGGTTGCCAGGGGTGAAGGCTGGAGGGAAGGGATAGTTAGGGAGTTTGGGATGGACATGTACACAGTGCTATGTTCAAAATGGATAACCAACAGGGACCTATTGTATAGCATGGGGAACTCTGCTCAATGCTATGTGGCAGCCTGGATGGGAGGGGAGTGTTGGGGAGAATGGACACACACACACACACATGGGTGAATCTTTTTGCTGTTCACCTGAAACAATCACAGCATTGCTAATTGCTTTATACTTTTTTTTAAAAAAAGTTAAAACAAACAAACAAACAAACAACTGTGAGCTCCAGATCCAATCTTGGTTCTACTGGCTCATTACCTGATAACTTGGACACATGCTGCAATTACTTGTGTTTAGTTTTCTCATAGGAAATTAGTTGTGAGAAGAAAGTGCTTACAACAGAGTTGAGATACACACAACCATATGTGTGTACCTGTGTATTTATATGTATAAATTATTTATTATATTTTGCACACATGTAATCTATCTTACAGAATGTATGGAATGTAATAGATATAACAGAAAAGTATCAATGTGTCGTAGGCATTCAAAGACAGTTACTATCAATTGTATCATCCATTCAAAATCTTTCATACATATGTCTATGAATTTTTGTCAGGTGCATTAAATCACAATCACTTTGACCCTAATATCTCTTCAATGTCATAACATTTTCTTTTCACGTACAGCCACGTTAAGAGAGTATGAATATGCCTAAATAAATATGCTTCAAACTCCTGCTTCTGGTAATGTGTCTAAATTTACTGTCTGTTCAACAATTCACAGAATTAAACAGCGATCCAAAAACACAAGAGGGGGCCCAGGAAAAAAAAATCGATATTTAAAAGGTATCATATTAGTGAAGTAACAGCTGTATCCCAAGAAAATAAAAGTAACGTGAAAGGGTTAACCTGCTCGGCACTTACTGGTGTAGGTGAGCTGAAAGCCCTGGTCCGTGTCGGATCCATTGGAGTTGAACTCCAGCCACAGGTGGTTGGAGGTGCTGTTCAGGACGAGCCCCACCAGCTCGTTCCTAGTGAAGGCGCCCAGGGGCCGCGACAAGCTGTCCTTTCCATCGTAGACCTGAGGAGAACCACAGCACGAGCACCCTGGTCACTGAGCTCTGTTCATATGCCAGCAATTTTAACAAGAGATCCAAACTTTCAAACACACGATTTTACACAATTCTTTAGAAAGCTACACAGTTTATAGAAAGCCGAGTAGACACGGCCAGACCATCCTTTTTTCTCTAACTTTTACCTTTACATTAAAAACAAAAGATTCCACTTGTGCCCAGGTCATTTATCTGCATCATGCTGGGTTCTCTCTGCTCATGTAAAATGGAATCACTAGGCGTCTGCATTTCCCGGTTCCAGAGGCTACCACATTCCCTCCCTCCCGATCCGTGTGCAGAGTTTGAAAGCACGTGTTGCGGTTCACTGTGGACATCCCCTCTCCCATCGGAACGTGTCACAGGGTGTGGTGCCAAAGCTTTGTCCCACTTTCTCATCCCTGTGCCTGCGGTGACTTCAGCTTTGAATTTGCCCTAACAGAGGAATTGGTGTCTGGTCTTGCTCTGAAGCACTTCGAGATTGACTCTTGTCTTTCTAGGAGGTTGTACAGCCTGAGTGGACACTCTGGGTGTCTGGAAGGCAAGAGGACTGGGCTCGGTTTTGAGTAGACATCATGGGTGAGGGAAAGGAAAGTGTGAAAGTGTAAGTCATTCAGTTGTATCTGACTCTTTGCGACTCCATGACCTGTACACCACTAGGCTCCTCGGTCCATGGGATTCTCCAGGCAAGAATACTGGAGTGGGGAGCCATTTCCTCCTCCAGGGGATCCTACTGACTCACAGATTGAGCCTGGGTCTCCTGCACTGCAGGAGGGTTCTTTACCACATAAGCCACCAGGGAAGCCCCAAGGGAGATGAAGTGGTGCCTTCTCAGGTCCACACTAGGAGTACAGGGGTGCCAGCCACATTGCCCCAGCAGGGACTGTGTCAAACAATCTTAGGGCATGGACAGAACCTTCCTAATGCCGGAAAAAATGTGTTCACGTTCTAGTGGAATTCAGCACTGAGCCCTCACACCATCAGTAAGTGGTCAACACTGGAACGCTTAGTGGGAGAGGCTCGGCCACTTGCCTTGGAACATTGTGAGTGTTCATAGCGAGGGACCATGTATGGATGAGGGCTTTTTAGAAGAAAGAATGCAAATGTATCACATCATACTGGAGAACATCCAGCTTTTCTCGATGAAAAAATCCTAACTAATTAAAACATCACAGTGCTTGGTAGCCCCCCAGAGCGGTCTAGTTCCCTCACAGAGATTAACTCTTCCTTTTCCTCTCCCATCACTCTTCTGATGTGCATGGAAACCACGAATGCTGCTTGACAGTCTGACATACAGGTTCACACACTCCTAAATGGAGAGGACACATTTGGAATAACTAATTTTATGGTTCACGATTGGATTGCATTTTAATTCAATACACTCATGCTCGAGTTAGGAGAATCAAATACCCTTTACTAGCGTCAAGCTAGTACTGGACAAA